>NC_082686.1:102257825-102576966 GCF_949987515.2 Delphinus delphis | reverse complement strand
TACAGCCCTCCAGCTTTCCTATATACAAGCCCTGCTGACTTTCAAAGCTAGATGTTTTAGGGGCTGGCCTTCCTGGTGCAGGAGCCCCAGGCTGCAGAACCCAATGTGGGGCTCAGACCTCTTGCCCCTTGTGGGGAACCTCTGCAATTGTGATTACCATCCTCTTTGTGGGTTGCATACCCAGGGGCATGGATCTTGAGTATACTGTATCTCTTCCCTTTCTACCCAACTTGTTGTGTTTCTTTCTTTTTATCTTTAGTTGTGGAAAATATTTTCTGCTAGTCTTTAGGGCATTCTCATATGATTGTTCTATAAATAGCTGTAATTTTTTTGTGCCCCTGGGAGAAGGTGAGCTCAGGATCTTCCTACTCTGCCATTTTGGCCACACATCTCAAGCAAATATTATTGATATCTGAAAAAAATCACACATGACAACCCAGTTATTTCACACACATCCAACAATACGTTAAAATTCAGTAGATTTCAATTCAAACCTTACTGAATGGTTGTTTTACTTAGGCAAAATTCCATCAGTTATGGCAGTAAAAATATTGGTACCTGACTTTACATTATAAGTGATGCTGTCCTAAACATAATTTCATTTGTTTCTCCCAAAGGTCTTGGGAAAAGTGCATCATCTACATTTATATATGAAGAAAGTAAGGCTCAGAGACTTGGTCAGCCTCACAGAGAGAGCAAATAGTAGGGCTAGGATTTGAACCCTAGTTTTTGGATTTAGTGTTTTCAATATCCTCATTATCATCATCATCAGTGCAACAACCATACCAAAACTTTCTGAGTAGTTATCAAGCCTTTTATAGGTCCTAAGTACTTTCCCAAACAGTTTCCATTAATCCTTACCTATTGTTAAAGACAAAAAGATGTCAGTTATTACATGCTAATTGTGTCTGGCATAGTGCCTGACACTTGACATATACACTTTTATTTAACCTTAACAATAACCCCACAAAACTGAAGGCAGACAAATAACTTGCCTAAAGTGTGTCTTAGATAAGGCAGATTATCAGTACTTTTATATCTGAGTCCTCGACCTAAGAGTGTTGTATGAAGATATGGTATATATCCCCTAGGCATGGCTCTTAAGGAGAAGAAGTCATTAGTAGCTGTGGAGCAGTGTTAGGTTGCAGAGACTATAAGGTCCCTGAACTGGGTGGAGAATGGAGCAACACTAACTATTTTTTTCTCATTCATGCTGAGAATCACTATAAACTATGGAACTCAGTTCTGAAAGCAGCAGTCAGTACTGAAACACCAGGGGTTAGGAACTTCCTTGTTGAGGACTTTGATATTAACTCTAAGGAATGCAATTGTAATGGAATTTTAAGCAACAGTACTAAAATAAAAGAAAATTCATGATGGGATGATTCTGATACAATTTAATCATTCTTGGGAGTGGGAAGGAGGTAAGTGCCTTCTACATTTATGGTTCATGAAGAATGCTGAGACACCTCATGGTAATTCATATGAATAATTGCAGACAGGTGATTCTTTAAAAGAACTTTATGAACATAAAGTGTGAGATAAAAAATTAACCCCCACAGAAGGAACACATATAAACAGTGCCTATATAGATGCATAAATCTTCAACAAAATACTAGCAAACTGAATCCAGCACATAAAAAGTATTATAGAATATGACCAAGTGGGCTTTACTACAGGGATGCAAGGTTGAATTAACATCAAAAATATCGTTTAATGTAGTACACCACATCAGTAAAGGACAAAAATCAATAAATGCAAAAAAAAAAAAAAGCTTTTGAAAGAATCTAACATTCTTTCATGATTAAAACAATTCAAGGAACTAAGAGTAGAAGGGAACTTCTCAAACTTTTTTTAATCTATGGAAAAAAAATCCATTGTTAATATCACACCTAATGGTGAAAAAGACTCAGTACTTTTCCCTAAAATCAGGAACAAGACAAAGATATTCACCCTTGACACTTTCATCCAACATTGTACTGAAGGTCCTAGATAGAGCAATTAGGTTTAAAAAAAAAAAAAAGAAAGAAAGAAAAAGAAAAGCAACCAAATTAGGATGGAAGAAATAGAACTATCTATTTTTAGTTTCAAAGATGACACAATTTGCAGACAACATGATCTTGTATATGGAAAGTCCTAAGGAGTTCACTAAAAAGATATTAGAACAATAAATGAATTCAGCAGAATTTCAAGGTACAATATCAATATACAAAAATCACTTGTATTTATATATATCATATAAAAATGAACAACCTGAAAATAAAGTAAAAGTGATTCCATTTTTCATAGCATCAAAAATAATAAAATAGGAAAAAATTTAACAAAAGTAGTGCTATTCTTGAGCACTGAAAACTACAAAACTATTGAAAAAAATTAAAGAAGACCTAAATAAATGGAAAGACATTTGTGTTCATGGATTGCAAGACAATATTGTTATAATGGGAATACTCCCTGTAGTGGGCTAAATTGTGGCCCCCTCAAGAGACGTGTCCTCTTTCCAATTCCTGGAACCTCTGAATGTTACCTTAGTCAGAAGAGGAGTCTTTGCACTTATTATTAAAGATCTTGATAGATGTTCTTAGAAGAGTGAGGCAGAGGAGGCTTGATACAGATTGAAGAAGAGACAATGTGACCACAGAAGCAGAGATTGTAGTGATGTGGCCACCAGTCAAAGAATGCCAATAGCCACCAGTAGCTGGAAGAGACAAAGAACAGATTATTCCTAGAGCCTCCAGAGAGAATGTGACCCTGCTGACGCCTTGTTTTAGAATTCTGGCTTTCAGAACTGAGAGAGAATTGATTTTTATACTTTCAAGCCACCATGTTTGTGGTGATTTGTTACAGCAGATACAGGAAATCAATACACACTACAAATTTATCTACAGATTCAGCACCATCCCTGTTAAAATCCCAGCTGACATTTTGGCAGAAATTGAGAAGCCGATTCTAAAGCTTATATGAAAATACAAGAGACCCAGAATAGTCAAAACAATCTTGAAAAAAAAAGAGCAAAGTTTGAAGACTCATACTTCATGATTTCAGTATTTACTATAAATTTATAGTACTCAAGACAGTATGGTTCTAGCATAAGGATAGGGATATAGATCAGTGGAATAGAATTGGGAGGCCAGAAATAAACTCTTACATTTACAATCAATTGATTTTAGACAAAGTTTCCAAAATGTTTCAGTAGAGAAAGGATAGTCTTTTCAAAAAATGGTGCTGGGACAGCTGAATATCTACATGTACAGTAATGCATTTGGACCACTACCTCACACCATATGTACAAAAATTAATTCAAAATGCATCATAGATTAAATGGAAGAGTTAAAACTTAACATCCTTTGAAGGAAACATAAGAGTAAATGTTTGTGACCCTGAGTTAGGTCATGGCTTCTTATATATGACACCAAGACTTCGGTGACAGAAAAAATGAATTGGGCTTCATCAAAATTAAAGACTTATGTGCTTCAAAGGACACCATCAGGAAAGTAAGAAAGACAACCTCCAGAATGGGAGAAAACATGTCTAATTCATACATTTAATAAGGTACTGGTATCCAGAACACATAAAGTACATTTATAACACAATAATACAAAGACAGCCTAATTAAAACATGGGCAAAGAATCTGACTTGAATTACCCCAAGGAATATATGCAAATGGGCAATAAGCACGTGAAAATGATGCTCAGCATCACTAGTCATTAGAGAAATGCAAATCGAAACCACAGTAAGATACCACTTTATACTGATTATCATATCTAGAATCAAAGGAAAGACAGCAACAAGTGTTGGTGAGGATGTGGAGAAATTGGAATCCATATAAATTGCTGGTGGGAATGTAAAGTGGTGTAGCCACTGTGGAAAACAATTTATCAGTTGTCAAAAGTTAAATGGCGTTACCATATGACCCAGAAATTCCACTTCTAGGTATATACTCAAGAGAACTGAAAACATTTGTTTATTTAAAAACTTGTACATGAATGTTCATAACATTCTTCATAATAGCCCTCAAATAGAAACAACCCAGATGACCGTGAGTTGACGAATAAACAAAATGTGGTATATCCTTACAGTGGAATATGTTATAATTTGGCCACAAAAATAGACGAACCTTTAAAACATTATGCCAAAGGAAAGAGACCCGTTCCAAAAGACCACATACTACATGATTTTATTTATATGAATTGTTCAGCATAGGCGGCTCTATAAAGACAAAGTAAATTAGTGTTTGCTTAGGGCTACGGGGTGGGGTTGAAATTTGGGAGAAATGGGAAGTGAATCTGTATGAGGTTTCTTCTTAGAATTATGAAAATGTTCTAAAGTAGTGGTTATGGTTGCACAATTCTGTGAATATACGGAAAATCTTTGAGTTGTGCCATTTAAACAGTGAATTGTATGGTACATGAACTATATTGCAATAAAGTTGTTAAAAAATCAAACAATTACAATATAACCAAAACCTAATAATAGCTCCTTCTAAGAAAAGCATCCTTGGTAGATTCTCTAACCTTTTTTCTTTTTGTGTAGAGTCCTCAAGGAAAGAAAGGTAGGGAGGGAGAGAAGAAGGAAGAAAGAAAAGAGGGAAGGAAGGAAGGAGCTACTGTTTTATTTGAATTTAGGTATAGAACCTCAAAAGTATATAGGTTATCATCATAAGTTAGTGAAGCATTCAGAATTTTAAGACAGACCTATGAGTCAGATCTTCTTTCTCTATCCATCTTCATGTATATGTATATATTCCTTTGTGTGTGTGTATCTCTCTGTGTGTATTTTAAACAAAGTATTACATTAAGTAGTAATTAGGTACGACACACACTTTGGTTACAGTTTCTTGGTTCTCTGATGAAGTTTTTCTCTAACCATGGAATTGTTTCAGAGTTTGAGAAGAAGACTTAAGAATGCTTCCTCTTTCCTCACTTCCATTATATCTTGAGAGTTCATGATCAAGGATGTGTAAATATGGCTTGTCCTTCCTCACCCTATAGCACCCAAATGATGGACAGCCATGATGTCTAATTATAACTTTATCATTAATGTTAGGGCACTTTGTATGGACTTATTCTGTTCTCTTACAGAGAAATTACAAAGTAAAAGTAAGTAAAAATTCTCATCACATTATGCAAGATGAAGACTAGAGAAGAGAAAATCTGTTTGATTTCCTTTTTTTATAACCTGTAGAAGTTACCTTGTTACATCAGAACAGTCTACCTTTTCCTGTACCATGCTCTCATAGGGTCAGTAAAGTAATTCCACAAGATTCATAGATGAAGGAAATATTCTTCATAGGATTGCCCACCAGTCCTTAAAGGTCCTTTTCTGTTCCTAGGAATACTAACACCTAACAAGCTCAATTTCGTGCTTTGTTATACTGCTGAGAGCATATTTTCAACATCAAGAAGCTGGGGATCAGTCCCATGAATAAATCCTTGGTTAATCAGTGCTCTAAATCACATGTGCCCAGAGAAACCTGACTTTACCTCAAATTCTCTGTGCTAAAATTACTGGTTTCCATATAAACATAGTTTCAACTTACAGTAGATTTGCTTCTGCTTCTTACTCTCTTTTTGACTGCCTCTATTCAGTACAAACATATCACATGCTCACATGTTTGCATGTACACATATGTACGAAAGGCAAATTCCTGATTTTCAGATGTTTTTGACTACCAGATGTTGCTGTACTTGCCACAGACACTAATGTCTTAAACCTAGAGAGAATATTGGCATCTGCACTAAAGCTACCAGACTATTAAGCTTGAGTGTCCACTGTCCTCCAAGAACCAGTCAGAAGTAGCCATCTGGCCTCTTATCTATATTTTCCTTTTCTAACTTCTTGAGTGTAAAGCAGCCCATGTTTCAGTGATTTAATAGCTCCTACAACTGCTAGCCAGAACACCTGCACAAGTCCTCCCACCCCTACTAAACTTTAACCCTACCAGTTTTCCAGCACATTGATCCTGATATATTCTCTCTAACCATCTTCCCTTTCCTTTGTGCACTCCTGCATCTACCTAGCTCATGTTTATAGTTGATCAATTCACTCCCGAATTCCCAAGCTTTCTGTCCTTTTGTTCTACCCGCAAAAGAAATAAGTGCTTGAGGAACCCAGTGATGTGTCATTTCTGGATCTGCACTCTTGTTAAAATTAAAAGTCTGATTTAGGAGATCCAGGGTGGGACTGAGGTTCTGTATTTTAACAAGTCCCCAGGGGAGGTCACAGAACACACTTTGAATCTCAAGGATGTAGGTCAGCACTTTGGGAAAGATTCAAATAGGATAGGTAGGTACAGCTCTAACATCAGTCCCCTCTTCAGTTGAGCCTACATCACTGCCTAACTTCTGTTATTTCTGTGTAGAAACTCACCTTTCTAGCATTCTGCATATGTTCTCTAAAAGCTTCTTCACAATCCCTTTTCTGTCCCCAACTTTTTTTTTTTAGTCAGTCACTCTTCCTGTACCTCTGAAAAGAGTGGTCCTCAACCTGTTGCACCTTAGGATCACCTGGGAAAATTAAAAAAAAAATATTCCTCTATCACACTCCAGAACAAAAAAGTCAGCATATCCAAGATAGGTGTCATTTTAGAAACTCACCTGGTTATTCCAAAGTTGCAACCAGGTTTGAGATTCTCTGATCTAAAATGTAATCAACTACCATCTACCAAGTATTAAAATTGTGTTTAACCACACTCATGCTTCAGTTCCTTCCTATCTAGTAAGGCCAGTTTCTCCATGTGTGCTCTTATTCATATTCTCTCCCACTTTCTCAGCAGTCATGCATTATTATTTCTTACATATTGCTAGGTATCTGCCATCTTGAAATACAGAAACAAAACTTTTAATGTGTGAGCTATTAATGATTAGGAGTGAGATATTTTTTAAAATGTTGAAAATCACTTAAGAGATTAGACAGTTTTGTTTCTAGCTGATTGTGATCTTATAATGATTTCATTAAAGTTAAAAACAGAGTAACTTAATCTTAAATTGAAAGTTGCATTTTTCAACTTTCAGTTTGGCACTGGGTAGATAAATTCTATGGGTTGGACATGTTTGTTTTCAGTGGTGTTGGCTAGTTCAGCCTAGTTCTCATTGTGTAGTGCCCATTGTAGCATTCTCTGTAGATAAGGACACATACTGTTTTTAGCACAATTTTACATCCCACTCTTTGCATTTACTGGAGGGGAGAGTAGGTTAGACACTTAGATTCAACTAACCATCTTTATAAAAGTCCTTTATGTTATGTAAAACAGTCTCATCGTGTGTAGGTTGGAGAATGTTCAGAAAAGAGCAATATTTATCTTTTTATATATAGAGAGAATTTCAGAAAACAGTATGCTATTTAAATGCCACCAGATATTCAGAGCTTTGTGCTATAGAACAGATATACAGGACTCTTTTTGAAGTTATTCATTTTTGGGTAAGGTATATAAGTGCCCAAGGGTGAGTATGCCTACATAAACAGAAAATATGCAGGGACTGGAGTTCTCTTTTAAAGTAGCTTTACCTTTCAGCAGCAGCTGGAATCTTTTTAATGTCAGAAGGAAGCATATCAGAAAAGAAGTTGGGTATTGCCATCCTAGGTTCTTGAAATAGAAGCTGTGCTAAACTGGCTAATAATTTTGCTCCAGCAATTTAATGAAACTCAGGGGAAAGTAAAAACTTTCAGAGGAGACTCTCCAATACTAGGACTTCTCACAGTGGCAGCATATTCCCCACTCCCCACAGGACACTGAATTCATGGTCTTGCTATTACAAAAATTTAAATTGCTTCTGATTTGAGAAGAACTTCTAATGAATTTAAGTGAACAATGAGGGGAGTCAGTGATAATCCACCCACATGAGTTTTGGGCAAATGCCAGCTCTGAATAAATTCTTAATCAAGAATGAGTAACAATATCTTTCTTCCTACACGGAGCTTACTCAAAGTAATTGCAACACAAATGGAGATAGACATAGTATTCAAGTGGGGAAGAAGGGCATAATTTGAAAAGAAATGTTTTTTCCACAGGAAAATGGAGTAAATTTCAGAGTGAGTTTGTGCCCTTAAGAAAATGAACTGAAAATGTGTTTTATGAAGTGATATAATAGATGATATAACAAGAAAATAGTCTGAGATACAAAAGGGAGCAGACTTATAGAAGAGACTTGAAAATAGACAAGGAAGGAAATATCTAAGAGAAAACATAAAATAAATCACTGAATTAACAACTGCTTTAGAAACATTGGTAAACTCAAAATACAGATGATGAATGTAAGCTTATGATATGTTCACCAAACCCTGAGGAAAAACATAGACATTAAGTCTGAGAGATGGTTGATGAGTACTGTCACCAGAAGAATATGATGAGTTTGATTTTTGAATACTGAGTTTGTGATGTCTGTAGAATGCTTATGGTTGATCAGCCAGTAGGCAAAAGAATATGAGAGGAACTTTATATACTGTGAGTAGCTAAAGCAATCTTGAAAAGAAGAAGAAAGCTGGAAGCATCACATTTTCTGATTTCAAACTATATTACAAAACTATAATAATTGAAACAGTACCACACTGGCATAAAAAAGAGAACACTGGCAAAAGAGAGTAGAATGGTGGTTGCCAGGGGTCGGGGTTTGAGAGGAAGTGAAGAGATGTTGGACAAGGGCTATGAACTTTCAGATACAAGGTGAATAAATTCTGAGAATCTAATGTACAACATGGTGACTATAGTTAATAATACTGTATTGTATACTTGAAATTTGTTAAGAGAGTAAATCTGACACAAAGATCAATGGAACAGAACAGAGAGGCCAGAAATAAACCCCCACATATATGGTCAACAAATCTTTGACGGGACACTAAGAACACACAGTGAGGAAAGAATAATTATTGATAGTTTCTGCAGTAAATGGTGTTGGGAAAACTGGATATCTATATGCTAAAGAATGAAACTGGACCCCTATCTTATGCCACTCACAAAAATTAACCCAAAATGTATTAAAGACTTAAATGTAATATTCAAAACCATAAAACTCGTAGAAGAAAGCACAGGGAAAAGGCTCCTTGATGTTGATCTTGACAATGATTTTTTGGAAATTACATCAAAACACAGGTGACAAAAGGAAAAATAAACAAATGAAATAATAACAAATTAAAAAATCTTTACTGCAAAGGAAACATTCAAGAAAATGAAAAGAGAAACTATGGAATGGGAGAAAATATTTGCAAACCATGTATCATATAAGGAATTAATACCTAAAATATACAATGAATACATATAACTCAGTATCAAAAAACCAAAAGTGATCTGATTTAAAAATGGGCAAAGACCTGAATAGATACTTTCCCAAAGAACACATACAAATGGCTAACAGGTACTACAAAAGATGCTCAACATCACCAATCATCAGGGAGCTGCAAATCAAAATCACAGTGACTTATCACCTCACACCTACCTCAGGATGGCAACTTCCAAAAAAAATAAGAGATAATAAATGTTGGCAAGGATGTGGAAAAAAAGGATCCCTCTTACACTGTGGTTAAAAATATGAATTGGTGCAGCCACTGTGGAAAACAGTATGAAGGTTCCTCAAAAAATTAAAAATAGAACTATCATATGATCTAGCAATTCCACTTTTGGATATATATCCAAAGGAAATGAAATCAGTTGATATTTGTACTCCCTGAGCATTATTCATAGTAGCCAAGGCATGGAAACAACCACATTTCTGCCAATTGATGAATGGATAGAGAAAATGTAATACACACACACACACAAACATAAGAATATCATTCACACTTACAAAGAAAGAAGTCCTGATATTCGAGACAATATGGGTGAATCTGGAGGGCATGATGCTAAGTAAAATAATCCAGACAAAGATAAACAAATACTGCATAGTAGCACTTGTGTGGGATCTTAAAAAAAAAGTGAATTAATGGCAAAAGAGAACAGAATGGTGGTTGCCAGGCGTTGGGGTTTGAGAGGAAATGTAGAGATGTAGGACAAGGGCTACAAACTTTCAGATACAAGATGAATAAATTCTGAGAATCTAATGTACAACATGGTGACTATAGTTAATACTGAATTGTATACTTGAAATTTGTTGAGAGTAAATCTTTATTCTGACCACAAAAATAAAAAGGGTGACTATGTGAGGTGATGGATGTGTTAATTAACTTGATTATGGGAATCAGTGCATAATACATATGTGTATCAACTCATCACGTCATACACTTTAAATATATATATACTATTATTTGTCAAATATACCTTAATAAACCTGAGGAAAAAGACAAAAAATATCCTTTTAAAATCTCAAAAGAAATAAAACGATTTGTGTCAAATAGATGAATGAAGAGAAGAGAGCTGAGCAAACCACAGAGAACCCATGATTTTGGTGGTAGACATAGGAAGAGAAGCTGTTAAAAGAGAATGAAAGAGGCAGCCAGAGTTATAGTAGGAAATGTGAGGAGGAGATGCTATTGTAGAAGCCACAGGAATAAAACATTCCAAGAATAACAGCAGGTTTAGCAGTGTCAGATCCTGTGGAGAGGTCAAAAAAGATGAGAATTTTAAAGAGGTCTTTGGATTGGCAAGAAAGAAGCCATTGGTGTATTCTATATGCTTGAAATTTGTGAGAAAGAGTTGGAAGCTATGCACAGTAGTGAGTTGCTGCTTTCTATAGAAGAAGTCTTTTTTTTTCTTTTCTTGGTGAGACATCTAAATGTAAAATTTGAGGGGTGGGGGCAGAAAGAGAAGGATAGAAATTATTGCTTAAAAATGAACTCTAGTGTCTAGTAAACATGGAGAAATAAATTTAACATTTACTTGTAACAATTTTCTCATATTTCTGTATATTTTATGTGGATTCTGTTCTTTTACCATCATGAAAATCTTTTGTGGTAAGCATTTGGGTTGAGAAAACAGGCTCAGTTTGTCATTATTTCTTTAGGGAGAGGCAGAACTGAGACTTCAGTACTGTTTCCATTAGGTGATATTTTGTCCTGCCAATTTCCCAGAAAACAACAGGAGAAGCCAATGTGACACTTTTACTGCAGCATATATGGAAAATGTAAGAAAAATGACACTGTTGACTTATTGTATGAAGAAGAAATGAAAACAGAAATAGTGATTTTTTAAATAGATATTTATTGGAGTATAAGTGCTTCGCAATACTGTGTTAGTGTCTGTTGCACAAAAAAGAGAATCAGCCATATGCATACACATATCCCCATATCCCCTCCCTCTTGAGCCTCCCTCCCACCCTCCCTATCCCAACCCTCTAGGTCATCACGAAGCACCAAGCCCATCTCCCTGTGCTATGCGGCTGCTTCCCACCAGCCAACTATTTTACTTTCGCTAGTGTATATATGTCGATACTACTCTCACTTTGCCCTCCCACCCCATGTCCTCAAGTCCATTTTCTATGTCTACCTCTTTATTTCTGCCCTGCAACTAGGCTCATCAGTACCATTTTTTTTTTTTTTTTTTTTAGATTCCATATATATGTGTTAGTCTACGGTATTTGTTTTTCTCTTTCTGACTGACTTCACTCTGTATGACAGACTCTAGGTCAATCCACCTTGCTACAAATAACTCAATTTCATTTCTTTTTATGGCTGAGTAATATCACATTGTATATATGTGACACATCTTCTTCATCCATTCATCTGTTGATGGACATTTAGGTTGGTTCCATGTCCTGGCTATTGTAAATAGAGCTGCAATGAACATTGTGGTACATGTCTATTTTTGAATTATGGTTTTCTCAAAGTATATGTCCAGTAGTGGGATTGCTGGGTTATATGGTAGCTCTATTTTTAGTTTTTTAAGGAACTTCCATACTGTTTTCATAGTGGTTGTATCAATTTACATTCCCACCAACAGCGCAGGAGGGTTCCCTTTTCACCACACCCTTTCCAGCATTTATTGTTTCTAAAGATTTTGATAATGGCCATTCTGACTGACGTGAGGTGATACCTCATTGTAGTTTTGATTTTCACTTTTCTAATAATTAGTGATGTTGAGCATCTTCATGTGCCTCTTGGCCATCTGTATGTCTTCCTTGGTGAAATGTCTATTTAGGTCTTCTGCCCATTTTTTAACTGGATTGTTTGTTTTTTTGATATTGAGCTCCATGAGCTGTTTGTATATTTTGGAGATTAATCCTTTGTCGTTTCATTTGAAAATATTTTCTCCCATTCTGAGGGTTGTCTTTTTGTCTTGTTTATGGTTTCCTTTGCTGTGCAAAAGCAAATAGTGTTAGTATCGGTTGAAAGAAATGGTTGCATTTTTTCCTACTGTGGAAAGAAAAGGATGTTCACTCTCTTGCTGTCTTTTTCTATTTTTAGATCTCTCGCTTTGTCTCCCCTGCCCCCTTCCTTTCTGCTTCTCTCCTTCCTCCTACTACAGGCATATTCCATTCATAATATTAGATTTTCAATTTGTAAGTTAGCTAAAAACATGTAATTTTTAAAAATTGACATAAAAGAAGCAAATATGTAAATTATTTCTCTAGGTTTCAGATCAGACAAGGTGCTAACAAACTGGAGATGATGAAGAAAAGTGTCTACCAAATGCCTATTTGAGTGATCTAAAACTGTCATTATCAAACGGTGATCATGTTGTATATCCCATTAACAAAATTTTGTTCTTAAAAAAACCGATCACTAACCAACAAATAACAGACAAAACTGGAAGAACCTTTAGATATTTTATGTTTAAAAAGGATAAATTATAAGCTATTTTAAGGTATCTCAATGTTATGAATACTACCTCACCAAATAATTCTGTCCATATTATTTTTTTTTCTGACAAGAAGATCATGATGAAGGTGTTTTGAGATGTGGTTTTTGTTTGTGTGGTTGACTCACTAGCTCCTTTTTGACAAATTTGTCAAATCTGTGATTAAATGTGGGCTTCAGGGAAATTGTAAATTGCTATAGCTCTTGGGTCTTAAAAGAAACCTGCAAGTAGTTGAACCGAAGAATGTAAACTCCAGGAATGTTGAATATCTGCTCTAACACATCTGGTTCACTATTTTTTCAACAATCATGTTTGTGAACTAATTTAATATCACGTTATTTGTGACAATTTTTCCCCTGGTGAATAACTAAAACAATAATGTAGTCATTAGTAAAGTGAATGTGTTGATTTATCAAATCTTTGTAGCCATAGTGTTATAGAGCAACAGTACTATTAACTGTTATTATAGAATAAAAGTGATCAGAACAAAAAAATAAAAATGCCAATTTGATAAAATCATTTCTGGGACCAACATATACCAATAACCAGCTTACTCAGCATGATAGAATATACTTTCTGATTTTAAGCTATTCTTGTATTACTCCTAAAGTAATAAATTCATGTGATGTTTCAAACAGACTTAGACACATAAAAAGGTTGAGCTCCCAACCTATCTTGAAGTTAGGAAGAAGTTGGAAATCACATCTATTTGACATCATTATAAGTCCAGGGCCTTTACAGTATGACAGGCATTGTATAATTCTCCAAAATTACCCAGCTCTGCAGTTAAGAGTTAGGCTTTAAAATACATTGTTGGCATATTATGGCTACATTGGAAATGCAGCAAATAAATTTGTGAAATTAGACATTTGGCATAAAGAACATGTATGCTGGCTTCCACAAGAATGTGACTCTGTGCATCTACTATATTGGGTGTAACTATTGCCTTCTGGGTCAATAGTGGATGGTCCTAAAGAAAGGTCATTGAAATCTTTGAGAAAGTGGGCAGCAGGGGGTGGTGGGCAAATTTGTACGGTGAGTAGGAAAATTATAATGTAGCATTAAAATGAGTATGGGAAAAGAACTCAGGGTTTCTGCTTCCTTGGCTTATTTCTATTCCCTATCCCAATACTAAAGGAAGCACGTTAATTCTGAACTAGTATACTATGAGTTAAGATATTAGAATGCTTTCAAAACTACAAAGTGTTAAAAAGGACTAATACTTAAAATTAGGGAAAGAGAGGCTGTGATTTTCAAAGAAAAAAAAGACCTATTTTGAGGTTGAAAGAAAAGTCACACTTAAATACTTAAGCTTTAACTTTCCATCAGTTTAAAGAGATAGACATTTTTATTAGCATTTGGAAAGTGTGTTGAAAATAGTTAAAAGTGGATGATCCCAGGACAGTATCAGATGTGAATAGTCCAAAAGCATTTCTGCCAGAGTATTAGAAGCTAAATAGAGATTGCACATTTGTGTAGCCCAGTCAAATTTATAAAGGAAATGTTTTATATGAGTATTTCTGCTTTGAAGCTAAAAAATATGTATTTTGAAATTAAAAATTTAAGCCCACATTAAGAAATATTTGTATTAACTATATTTTAGTAATTTTATGTACAATATTAGGATTAAAGAGAAGTTTAGATGGATATATCCATAAGCAGATTACCAAGATGTTAAGTGGGGTCTAAAAGATGATTTATGGAGTCTATTCATATGCAAAGTCATGACTCATTTACTAATACAAATGATTCACATGTTATTTCAAATCCTACTTTTAGAGTTTCAGTAAAGCAGTAAGATTAGTTTTGATATGTTCTTGAATGAGATGGCCTGAAACCTTTTGAACATAATATAGGGGTGCTTTAAAATCAGTGTTTTTCACCTATGTTTATGTGCTTCTATAAGAGATTAATTACATTTGTTACTTAACCCTTAAAGAGGAAGAATATCTGGTTGTAATAATGGCTAAGACATAATGTTTCCAAAGAAAGTAATCATTCATATATTAGTTAAATGAGCTTTGAAAAGTCCCTGTATGAATTCAATTAAACTTGATAAATTTTTATTTCATGCCTATTATTTACCAGGCAGCATTCTAAACTCTGGAAATAAAAGATGATTACCATTTAGACATTTTAAAGAGTTCTTTGTCAAATAGGGAAGGTAAGCACAAAACTGAAAAAATTGCAGTGTAGTGTGGTAAATCCTCTAACAAAGACATTCCTAAGCTACAGCATTCAAGAGGAGTAAACTGAGATGGGCAGGAAAGAAGATTTGAATAGGGAGGCATGTTCGTAATAGAAATGTTCCAGCCTTACATATTCTTTGCTGATGGGGCCTGTGTGTGCTGCAAGGAATGAAACAGCAATGATTTTTTCCTGCATTTCAGTTTGGTTAACAGATGTGACCTTGTTTTCCTTGATAGAAATAAAAATGTTTGTTTTATCCATGAGCAACTTGTACCTTGGAGTTAAAGTTAAGGCTAACTTTATCTTTATTCCATTTATGAAAATCTGTATCTACTTAGTAATAGCATCGACTATTAAACAGTGACCTCGTATATGTGATAGATTTCTTGACCTTCTTGTCCCAGCTAAGCAGTGAAATGATGCTTATCATATGAAATAGAAATAATAGCCATAATATATAATATTTATCATGTGCTTATTTTGTGTGAGGCTCTTTGCAATTCACTTTTTATATGTTGCCTTATTTCCTCCCCATAAGAATTCTTCAAAGTAGATAAAAATGTTATTTTCATTTCCCAGATGAGGAAACAGAAGTAGAATGGTTATTAAATTTATCTAAAGCCTCACACTTAAGAAGTGATGTCATTGGGATTGAAGCTCAGCTTTACCTGTTAACAAGGCCTGTGTCCTTAGCCACTTTACTAGATTTAATATAAATGAACTCTGAAGCAGAAGATGAAGTATGGACAAAAAGGAAAACTTTAACATAAAGTCTTGTGAAAATGACTGTACTACCCAAAGCAATCTACAGATTCAATGCAATCCCAATCAAACTACCAATGGCATTTTTCACAGAACTAGAACAAAAAAATTCACAATTTCTATAGAAACACAAAAGACCCTGAATAGCCAAAGCAATCCTGAGAACGAAAAATGGAGCTGGAAGAATCAGGATCCCTGACTTCAGACTATACTACAAAGCTACATTAAGCAAGACAGTATGGTCCTGGCACAAAAACAGAAAGATAGATCAATGGAACAGGATAGAAAGCCCAGAGATTAACCCACACACAAATGGTCACCTTATCTTTGATAAAGGAGGCAAGAATATACAATGGAGAAGAGACAGCCTCTTCAATAAGTGGTGCTGGGAAAACTGGACAGCTACATGTAAAAGAATGAAATTACAACACTCCCTAACACCATACACAAAAATAAACCCCAAATGGATTAAAGTCCTAACTGTAAGGCCAAACACTATGAAACTCTTAGAGGAAAACATAGGCAGAACACTCTATGACATAAATCACAGCAAGATCCTTTTTGACCCACCTCTTAGAGAAATGGAAATAAAAATAAACAAATGGGACCTAATGAAACTTAAAAACTTTTACACAGGAAAGGAAACCATAAACAAGACGAAAAGATGAAAACCCTCAGAATGGGAGAAAATATTTGCAAATGAAGCAACTAACAAAGGATTAATCTCCAAAATATACAAGCAGCTCATGCAGCTCAATATCAAAAAAACAACCCAGTCAAAAAATGGGCAGAAGACCTAAATAGACATTTCTCCAAAGAAGATATACAGATTGCCAACAAACACGTGAAAGGATGCTCAACATTACTAATCATTAGAGAAATGCAAATCAAACTACAATAAGGTATCACCTCACACGGGTCAGAATGGCCATCATCAAAAAATGTAGAAACAATAAATGCTGGAGAGGGTGTGGAGAAAAGGGAATCCTCTTGCACTGTTGGTGGGAATGTAAATTGATACAGCCACTATGGAGAACAGTATGGAGGTTCCTTAAAAAACTAAAAATAGAGCTACCATATGACCCAGCAATCCCACTACTGGGCATATACCCTGAGAAAACCATAATTCAAAATGGGTCACGTACCACAATGTTTATTGCAGCTCTATTTACAATAGCCAGGACATGGAAGCGACCTAAATGTCTATCAACAGGTGAATGGATAAAGAAGATATGGCACATACATACAATAGAATATTACTGAGCCATAAAAAGAAACACAATTGAGTTATTTAGAGTGAGGTGGATGGACCTAGAGACTGTCATACAAAGTGAAGTAAGTCAGAAAGAGAAAAACAAGTACTGTATGCTAACACATATATATGGGATCTAAAAAAAAAAAAGGTTCTGAAGAACCTAGGGGCAGGACAGGAATGAAGTCGCAGCCGTAGAGAATGGACTTGAGGACATGGGGAGGGGGAAGGGGAAACTGGGACAAAGTGAGAGAGTGGCATGGACATATATACACTACCAAATGTAAAATAGATAGCTAGTGGGAAGCAGCTGCATAGCACGGGGAGATCAGCTCGGTGCTTTGTGACCACCTAGAGGGGTGGGGTAGAGAGAGTGGGAGGGAGATACAAGAGAGAAGAGATATGGGGAAATATGTATACATATAGCTGGTTCACTTTGTTATACAACAGCAGCTAACACAATATTGTAAAGCAATTATACTCCAATAAAGATGTTAAAAAATATATGTAAAGTCTCTAATTTAACAAGACTCATGGAATTAAAAAAATAAGAATGAAAAAAAAAAGCCAAAAAGCTTGAATTTCAAAGAAAATGCTTCTCTCCCCCCAAAACATTCCCTTGTGTTTATATTGTATTTTCTTTGTTTAGCTTTTTAGAACTTTATGTAATTGCCATTGATTCTCCCATTATCTGTGTCATATGAGGACATAGGGAGTATTGTTTTTAGTGGCCCATAGATTGAAAAGCACTTTTCAAATTTCTCTAAATGGAGAGAAAACCAAGACTTAGTTCTAATAGTCTTGGCTTTGGTCCACATTTATTTCCATTATTCTATTTTCAGAAGAAAATTCTAAACAATATTTGTCATCTCTCTAACCCATTGTGATGACAAATTGGTTTGGAGAAAAATATTTATTCTTTATTCTAATACATTTGGATAAGAATGATAAGCTAAACATTTCTCTACAATGGTATTAATATTTAAATTGAATTTTATGTCATTTCATCAAAATTTTAACTGAAGTAAAAATAGATGTTTTTATGCCCTTAGCATTATTTTGCCTTTTGTACCTTTTTTTCTTTACTTATATTGAAAATGCTCAAAGCCTCCTCTGGTTTAGTCTTCTGCATTCAGTCAGTTAGATGGTGTTCCTGTTTTGCAGATAAAACCACCGAGGACCTAGTGGTTGAGAAATTTTGCCAAGGTCCTACAACTTGCCAAGTAGTCATGGGGCTTTATCATCAGTCTGCATTTTCCAAAGTTCCAGGAAGCCATTTCCCCACAGAAAATTAAGTTAAAATGTAGAAAACACTCTGGATTATGTAATATGATTTTTACAAAGAAAATGCACATTTCTTTCCAATACTATACAGAGAAATTGTTCTATAACAATTAATTTTAACTAGCACTAAATTTGAAAATAATTGTTAGCTCCACTTCTAGGAGGAATATCACATTGAGTTTTTGTAAAACCTGGCATTTAGCACTCTTCATGCTAGACTGTATGACATATTATCAAGCAGCTCAACCTCAGCTGTGCATAAAGTGGGTTTCTTTTCCTGTGGATTTTGGCAAGGTCAAATTCTGTCTGTAAGGTTTGTTTCTTCTATTCATGAGACACAACACTGCTGCTGTATAAATTGTTTACTATATAACCCTCTGAACTGACTATAAAAGTAATTGTATACTGGGCAACCAAATATAATTTTTGAAAAAAATAAATACAGAATGGGCCCTGGAGGGATAAAACTTTAGTGGACTATACCCAGGATGTTTTGAATGACGGAGACTGGGGATGTAGCGGACATCTGTTGTTTTTGCCTGATTAGTATCCACTCTCTGGTCTTCTCATAACAACAACTTGATTTTCTTTGGGGAACTATCTTACTCAGTTCTGACTCAAATCCAAGTCAGACCTTCCAAACCTTTTTAATGTGCATTTTCCCTGGGGATTTTTTGGGGAAACTGTTGGAAAACGAAAGCGGTCGTTCTGCTGGGGTGGCTGAACTAGGTGGATGAAAGCCTGGCCATCATTCTACGACATGTGGAGACCATTCTGAGAAAGAAGTCAACACAGAGGCAAGCTGAACCAAGAGATGGAAAGAGAAAGGTTTCTGACATCAATGGATGCACTGGTTCATCCATGCTTGAAGCCAGTTCACATGTTGGCTAAAATTCCTTTGTGCTTAAGCCAGATAAAGTTGGGTTTCTCTACTTGATGATTGAATTCTATTTCATGTAAGATTTCATGGGGGTGACTATGGTGATTCCAGATAATTTACCGATTTTAGAGCAAGTAGCTTTGGGTTCTAGGTAACGATGGAAACATCAGTGTTCATCAGCCTAATTCTGGAAAATATCCTGCCTCATTAACTGTGAAATTCTTTGTACTGGAGTGGGCTTAGAGACAGTGTCAGATATCCAGACACAGAAGGTAGGTTTCAGTTTCTGTGGCAAGGGTAAAGGCCCTCTATTCCCCAAACTACCTCATCTATTCATTAGTCTTTGCACTTTAAAATTATTTGGACCTTCATAATTTAAGAAAATATTCAATGTGCAGAGATAGTGCACTGACTTAAATCATACATGACTAATAGGATGTCAACTACCTTACTATTTGTAATACTTTTTCATGTGTATTATCTGCACAAGCCCACACCATAACCTGGTGAGGGGAGTCTTACCTACGTTTCATGGGTTAGGCAACTAAGAAGTCAAATGATTTCTTCAAGTTTACGTTGCTAATAAAATTCATTTTCTGACTATTTAAGACTCCTCCTCCCCACCCTCACCCCCCATTATAAGAAACCTGACACAAGCATGGCTACTGGGATTAGAGGAGAAGCTTTGGGCAATGAATTCTTGGTTTTGTAAGAAATTGATGCCTCGAAATGAGGAAAGCTCTTAGAAAGCAAGGCTGAGTATTGCAAAGACAGCATTATCAATTTCCTAAACTTACCAGGACCAGCCATGACCCAAATGGATTTCTTAGGGTGAGGATTTAGGATATGTGGGGTTAGAATTTAAATGCCTATATAAGTTCTCTTTTAGACGGCTATCAAGCCATCCTTCAGCTTTCAAGATAATTATTATACTTCTTAACAGTCATGTGAAATCTTTCTCTTTACATTTTCTAGACTCTAGAGTTGAGAAATTTTGTCCTTTACAATGCCCTTTAATAACTGTAGAAATAGGAAAAATCAAATCATTTTTGTTTGTTGAAATTTTATGAGCTTCTCAGAGACAATTTTTTGATGTGTACTCCACTCCAAAATCAGGATCTGCTTGTGACAGGGAAGGAACATAATGGCAACAGCGTTGTGCCTTTTATGTAGGATGATTATAATAATTAGTGCCAGTCAACAGAGACAGCTCTCCTGGGGGAGAAGCTCTTGGAGATTCTGTTGCCTGAGAATTTGTACTAGCAAATTTAGGTCTCTGTAAAATGAAATGCACCTGTGTTGGGTATATGCAGGTATTTTCACATCGATCATAGTATGGTAGCTACTGTTACTCCATCTGCAGCATATGCCCCGTGTAGTTTTCCTCAATTAGACAAAGTTGGAACACAAGGGAGAGATAATAGTGAATGAAAATGTGTCTTCCACATTTCCTTTCAGGTAACATTTAGGTATTTTGCAGTATTACTTTGATGATCGTGTACAGTATAACTTCTGAGAGACTTGAAAATGATCCATTTGTGGCTCATAATAAATTTGGGTGAAATTTTGCTGTCATTCTTCCCAATAGAATGAAGTTAAGAATATGCTTGAAAATGTGCAGGTAGTTTGAAAAGCAGGAAATAAGTTTCCTGTTTAGATAGAAACTTATGATGAGGTTGGGAATTTGAATAGGTCAGTGGGAAAGGTGTGGTATCATTTTATATCTATTTAGTCTCATGTTAAGCTCCATTTTAAATCTTTGTAAGATGGCTCATTGATCTGCAGTGGGGTTGAATGGGAGTTATTTTATATATATATAAGAAAAAAAAGACCTAAAATAAAATTCGGAGTTTTAGAAGCAGCAAATCAGAATTTGAGACCCATTATGGCAATCATTAGCTGGGTAAACAGGGCCAAAATAGGTTATTCTTTGAGGACCAACCTTTATATCTACAAACCGAGGGGGATACAAATAGATGATCTTTCAAATTCCTTCCAACGTGAGTATCTATATTTCTATGAGTAAAAGAAGGAAGAGGCAACTTGTCAATCATAGTTTATAAAGGACCTATAGGAATAGAGTGCAAGACCAGAGGAATGAGTGATTTTTTTTCTTTCATTGTTATTGAGGAAGCATTTGGGAGATTTTAACTCCCACACTGTGTTTTTAATAGATGAGCTAGATGTATGTATGTATGTATTTATAAAAAGTCATGATGATGTCTTAAATCACCAATAAACGAACTACGTTTAAAGGTTAATAATAATGACCTAATTTTACTGAGTGCTTAGTGTATTCCAGACCTGTCTAGGTGCTTTGCTGCATTATCACATTTACTATCACAACAAATCTATGAGATAAAAAAAAAAATTTTTTTTTTTGCAGTACGCGGGTTTCTCACTGTTGTGGCCTCTCCCATTGCGGAGCACAGGCTCCGGACGTGCAGGCTCAGCGGCCATGGCTCACGGGCCCAGCCGCTCCGCGGCATGTGGCATCTTCCCAGACCGGGGCACGAACCCGTGTCCCCTGCATCGGCAGGCAGACTCTCAACCACTGTGCCACCAGGGAAGCCCAAGATACAGCAACTATTAATGCCCCCATGGACTTGGACAAAAATATGAAAGAAAAAGTGATCATGACTCTCTCCTACCCCTTGCCTTGTTAGGAGGAAGATCTTTTTGTTTCTTTGTTTTTTGTTTCGTTTAGGCATCATCTAGCTTAAAATGCAAACAAAACCAAAAACAAGAAAGGTGGTAGACTGACTCATATTAAAGGACTTTTCTCCTGGACAAGATGACTTAGTTTATACTCAGGTGCAATAGAAACTTCAAACCCATAGCCATGGTAGATAAAATATAAAAAGATAAAACATAACTGATGAGTCAAGCAGATACCTCCAGGGATTAGAAACAGAACAGAATCACAGAGAGTTGAATAGGCAGAAGCTACAGGCTTGTTGGGATCCGAGTCCAAAAAATTAGGTGAGAAGCCAGCTCGTTCAGGGAAAATAACATAAAAAGAGCTCTTTGTGAGACTACAGACAAAACCAGTTTCACTGATGAAAGTCAGGGGTTGAATGACTCCCACTGCCCTGATTTGAGTTTCCCACCTCATCATAACTGAGGAATAAGAAATGGTGACTCAAAAAGTTGTCAACCTGTTGCCTGGGGCTGCAGCTTGATAGGCAGTCATGGACCTGCCTATCACCCTGCAACTAGGCACTAATTACAACGCTTCCCTCTCCACCCCCAGCAGCCAGATCTAAGATATTTCATACACTTTTGTGGAAAAGGAAATCTATAATGCTATTATAAGATAAAATTGCAAAACTGACTTAGAGGACCATGTGAGTAGAGAAAAAGAGACAGAGGTAAAATTAAGCCAAAAAATATAAAAGACAAATGACAATAACTTAAATTTAAGATGAATCTTCACTCCAGATTTCAAAATGCATAAATATATCCAGTAAGAATTACTAATAAAATGAACAACTAGTAATGGAATTTATTCCAGATGAAAGTAATTTTATAGAAAATATGGCCAAATATTTCAAATAAGTATGTTTAGAAAACTCACAAAGGTAAATATTAATTTTACTTAGATAAAAAAGACAAAACAGGCATATATACACATATATACATATATACACATATGGGAAAGGATAATAACTTCGACTTCATTGAATTATTCTGCATGGAGAAATAGGAACTATAAACAAATTAAAAGAAGAACAACAAAAAACCACAGATGGGAGAAGATATTTGTAATACATTGAGAGAAAAAAATAGTATTCCCAACATATAAACAACTTCTAAAATTTTTTTTAAATGACGAACACCTTGATAGAAAATAAACATTTATATAAACAGATATCTTATAAAAGAGGGGAAGGAAATGCCAGTAAACATTACCAAGGTTCAGCCTTATGGGGATCAGGGAAATTTGAAATAAAACAACAATAAAGTATCATTTTGACTAAATTCTGTCAGAAACTTGAAAACATGACTATATTAATTATCGTTGAAGATGTGGAGAACTGAGGACTCTCAAACATTGCTGTTGCCTGTGTAAATAAGTCCATTCCTTTTGTAGAGCAGCATTTAGAAGAGTTGAAAATCTGCATATGCTAAATCCCCACAACTTCACTTTGTAGAGAAATTCTTGCACAATTATAAGGACCCATAACAACCTTGGCAGCTGTAGCATCAATAGTAACAGTAGCACCTACAGTTGGAAGTAAAATAAATCTGTGCTTTTCAAATTTTCATTCACATACAAACTATAAGGTCTCCTTTTAAAGTGTCTATTCTAATACAGTGGTCTAGGGTGAGCCTTGATAATCTACGTTCCTCACAAGCTCCCAGCTGATGCGGATGCTGATGCTGTTTATCCCTGGACTGTACTTTGATGATAGGTCACATTTGAGGGCCTAGACATGTGGGGCACGGTTCTAAAACTCATTAGATCAATGAGAATACTCATTGCAGCAAGTTTTATAATACAGAAAAGATGGAAATAACTTCTATGCACATCACCAGAGGAAAGAATAATTTTTAGTTTATGAATACAGTGAAATGTGATCCAGTACTTAAGATGACTAAATTGTTGAAGGAAATGAACAAGTTGTAGAATGAACATACCATTTATGGTTGAAAAGTACACAAAGCAATGCTATGTGTTATTTGTTAATATAGACATAGACAACAGTAGCTTATAAAATTTCATAGGGATAACAATCCCTGTATTTAGATAGTGGTTAGTGCTGAGGGGAGGTGGGGAATATGAGGAAAAGATGGGAACAGGGAGAGTTAGACAGGGGGCTTTGTACCTTTAATGCCTTATTTTTTGAAAAAAAATTTGAAGCAATTATTATAGATTATTACATGAGCTTAAGGTATTCATTAAATTAATCTTTAAATGTTTCTGTATGTTTATTTCTAAAGAAAGTAGAAGAAAGGATCAAAGGTAAGAAGGGAGGGGTTTCTGATGAAAGAAGGCCAGTCAGGGCTGGAGATTCCAACCAGGAAAGGGGAGGTTTGGTGGAAGTTATTTCTGGGGTGAGCAGGGTTTGAGGAAAAACATGAGGAAAGATAAATTTTTAAAGTTTCCCTTCCGTGTTACACAATGTCACACCTTACCTCAGTAAATACTTAGAGCAGAGACACCCACAGATGAAAAATATGATATAATTTATGTCTATCAAAAGTTTATCAGACCTAAAATATCTAAAGATTCAGACTGTAAAATTATTTTCTATAGAATAAACAAAAAGATTTTCTGTGGCATGAACAAAAACTTTTCACAATTTTCAAGTATAGTAGCTCTAGTAGATTGAAGCTGAAAATTTTTTAAAAGTGCTACTTTTACATATTTAATGGAGAAGTTGAGAATAATTAACCTCCAGTGGTTATATAAGCTGAAGATCTGTAAAGATTAAAACAGTCATGTTTAATACATTTTGTTCCTAGTTGACACAAAAGGCAGTAACCATGGCTTCTCACAAACTTCTCTTAGCCCTCCAATCAAAGATTAGACCCCACGTGGCACGTCTTACTGTCTGATGGGTGTTCAGAAGGTTCTAGGCAACCCAGTTAATATTAATGTGTACAATCTATAAATATATATGAGAGGTTTTTTCCTTTTGTATACTGTTCTTGCTATATTGATCTTAGCTTTTTTAAACTCTAATCTTTATCTAGAACAGACACGTGTGTGTGTACCTTACATTTACAAGCCCTTTATGTACCTTCCTCTCATTTAGTTGATCCCTAAAAACTGTTATAAGGTAGTATATTACTTGATCATTGCACCAGAATTTCAGTGACACCAAGTCTCAATACTAGTCATAGAATGATCGTTGAGTGTAATTGTGAAGCTAGAGCAGGTCTGAACATGGACATATCTGAGGTATGAGTATATTAAGGTTCTCCAGAGAAAAAGAACCAATAGAAGCTATGTATATATAATACATATGTATGTATATAGATCATTATTATGATTTTAGAGACTCACATGATTTTAGAGGATGAGAAGTCCCACAAGGAAAGTGGGGGTTCTAATTTAGTCTTAGTCCAATGGAGGAGAAAATGAGATGAGATACTCCAGCTCAAGCACTGAGGCAGGACAAAGGGGTGAATTCCTCCTTTCTCTGCCTTTTGTTCTAATCAGGCCCTCAAGGTACCCACCTATACTGGGGAGGGCAATCTATTTTACTGAGTCTACTGATTCAAATGCTAATCTTATCCACAAACACCCTCACAGATACATCCAGATGTAATGTTTAATCAGGGCACCCCACAGCCAGTCAAATTGACACAAAAAATAATGATTACAGTGAGTATTCTAGGTCCTACCACGTGCCAGTGAAGTGGAGAGGGAATCAGCAGAGTCGAGAAATGAGGAATATAAATAGGAGAGTAGTGAGAAGCAATGCACTTGGAAAAGAACCACAAATAAGAACATTACATTGCTAATTTTTTAAAACTAAATATGTAATTGGGATTAGCCTAGATAAAATTTTGAAGAATGCAAAGATTGTCTTCACTATCCTTCTAGCTCAGTTAACTGTTTTTTTCTTAATTCCTTCCAACACCTATTCCAGACAACCAAAGCTCTGAATTATTTCTGACCACCTAGTGGCTTCTTCCTACTCTCCACGTCCCCACCCAGGGGATATTTCATTCAGGTTTCCCTTTTAATTTATGAACCATATTCTTGAATTTTCCTTGAAAATGCCCCATAACGAATAACAAATAAGATATCTTTTAAAAAAAAATTGTTCCAGAGCCCTCCCCAACACCTGATTGATTCTGACACCCAAATCCAATGTGGAGGAGTTCTCCCCACCACCAAGCAATGTTCTGACAACAGCTGGATGTCCTACAATTCAACTCAATTCTAACGCCATCTACCCAGAGATAGCATCAGATCCCTCAGGTTAAGGGCTCAGTCCAAGACTGCCCCCACTTCAGTTGCCAGTCACAAGTCCAGGTTGTTACCTGTGCTTCTGACCAACTGGCTATAAATCAAAGGTTCACACGACCCCTTCCTTGGGTTCTATTAATTTGCTTGAGTGGCTCACAGAACTCAGGAAACCTGTTTATTCACTGGATTACTCATTTATTACAAAGCATATGAAAGGATATGAATCAACAACCAGATAGAGATATGCAGGGTGAGGTCCTGAACACAGGGGCTTCTGTCCAGTGGAGTTTAGGGTGCAGCATGGTGGCACGTTGGGAGCATTCTGGTTCCCAAAACTGAAAGCTCCCCCGACCCCTTCCTTTGGGCCTTTTATGGCGGCTTCATTACATAGGCATGATTGACTTGACCTCCACCCCTCTTGCCTCCCAGGAAATCAGTGAGTGGAATTGAAAGTTACAGCTTCTATTTTATGGTTGATTCCTATTTATGATTGGCTTCCCCTCCCTCTCATCTTTCAGGGATCTCCAAAAGTCACCTCATAACATAAAATCAGTTTTGGTGGAAAAGGGCTTCCTATTATAACATGGCACCTATCTCACCTTATGGCTCTGAAGTGATTTCAGGAACTGAGGACAAGAGACCAGATATTATGACAAAAACGATCTCATTGCTCTTATTGCTCAGGACATTCCAAGGTTTTTGGGAACTGAGAGTCAAGAACTTTGGATGAAGTCAAATGTATATGACAAATATATATTTGATTATCTGAATGACCAAATATATATTTTTCATAATTCACAATATTGCACTGATTATGAGCACAAGCAAACCAATGGACCAGCAAGGCCAAGTGCAATGTCTTGCTGGCTAGCGCTCACTAGAACTTGGGCCAAGTGCTTCATCTCTTGAAACTCAGAGTAGTTGCCTCATTTTTAAAACAATCCTATGATGCTATTGAATGCTAATCTGTATATGGAGTACAAGCATTTTATATTTAATCATTATGACAACCTATGAGATAGGTAGTTACTATCTACACTGTAAGGTAAGGAAACTGATGCTTAGAAAAATCAAAGTAACTTATCCAAGGTCACAGAACTTGTAAATGGCAGAGCTGTCTGAATCCAAACCCTGTCCTCTTAACTTTCCCATTCTTTACTGTCTGCATTTCTCTATTCCACAAGGAAAAATGTTTTTTAACATGTTTTCACGAATCAATATGACTAAGGGAAGTTAAAAGAGATTATCTTCAAATAATTTGGGGAAATATGGATTTAAAGAAAATTAAACTAAGAGACTTCTCAAATCCTTTACTATGGTAATATATATTGTTTACACCAGGAAGAAAATATTATGCATGGTATTCCCAAACTCATTTTGACCGTAGAATCTTTTTTTCTGAAAATCACATGGGGCTTGTGTTCTATGAAATGCACTTTATGAATCACTACACTGGAAAATTCCTACAGTTTGGTCTAGCCTTCCATTCTACACTCTGAGTTTCAGTGTTAGTGGGCCAAAGAAGCTGACCCTGTCCCACTTCTCAGATGACAATTGCATTTTAGTAAGCAAGCAAAAACTAAATATGTATATCAGTAGAAAGAACAAGGCCCCAAAATTCTAGGATGGGTAGGATTTACGATGTTCTTAAAATCGTTGTAATTCAGTTCATGAAGTTACTTCGTCTGTTTTTTTTTTTTTTTTTTCTCAAAGAGAAGTTGCTAGCATTGTATCTAGCTTTTACAATCATCTTCTACAATCATTGTATATTTTGAGTGGCTGTTTTTCTCCCGTTTGGCTATTTTTCTTTCAAATAGAGTAGAGATGATGGCATGCCAGTAGTCTTTGCAAAAAGTTCTGTACTTGTGGGTTTTTTTGGTCAGTTCATTCATATAGGTGATAATCATAGAATTCACACATATTGAGTTTACCTAAGCAAGTAAAATGGGTTGTAAGTAATAAATTTATCTTATTTAAGCTCTTTTATTTATTTATTTTTACCCTCCTAAGCTTAAGTTTCATTCACTGTACAGTTGATTGGAATCTTTTTGGAAATTTTCATTTTCTACCAAACAAAAGTCCTGATTAATTACATCATTGGGCTTTTTAGGTCTTTTTCCTCAATGGAGTAAATTTCCAAAGTCTTTATCAAGGACTCATGATTTTCCCTGATTTTTCAACTCCAGTCTCCCTCTGTCATTCTCAAATTACTTTCCTCAATTCACTTTCTCATACTGTATGTTTGAGTTAAACTTAGTTATTTGTTCTTTGTCACGGAAAGACAATGACATCTAATCACTCTTAAAAAATAAATTTCCACCTTAAATTACAGCTATTTTGTATAGTGGTCATATATTCTAATAAACTAGGTTCATTGATGGTAGAAACCATACTTATTTATCTATGCAACTTCTATAACTCCTAGTAAGACTATAATGAATGTATTAGATGCTATATAAATAGTTTTGCATGTATTATGCATAATATGAAAAGTCTGTAAATTTTGTATGCCTTTGTTAGATGTGGCTATTTCATGGTACCATAAAGACTCAAAGGATTAGAAAATGTTTATTTTTTATTTGTTAGAATTGGTAAATGACTCTAGTAAAACTAGAAATCTTTTAAAATTATCTCGACAACTCTTTACTATGTTGACTGTCTGATAAAAGAAATCATGTTATGCAAAAGTATTCATAATGGTTCTGGGAGGTATTCCTAACACACAATTAAGCATTTTAATGGGTCCCATCTGCTAACCTAGGTTATTAATGGTTTTCTGATATCTTGTTTTACATTGGTACTTTTTAGTTTGTCTATTAGCAATTTCACACCTACTTGAAGTTATATGTACTTGAGCTATCCAAAGCTAGACTTTAATTAAACAGAATGGCAAAAAAGAGATTTCATTGTTGCAATTTGTTAATGTTTTATGAAAAGGCCTAGTTTTTTCTAATACATGAAATTCATTTCTTAAAGAATATTCCCTGGGTAGAGAAAAATAAAATGTAAACTTGTGTCTTTTGAATACTTGCCAGGTAACATTCAGCCTACAATATATGCCTTCCAGAACTAATTAAGGAGCTACATTATTATCTATACAAACAGGATAAAAGCTTTGTGTAAGCATACATTCAATGTGTGGAAATTCCGTCTGGACCAGCTGTCAATTTCTGGACTCCCTTTTTTCCCTTGAAGACTATTCGTAAAATGGAGATAAACATATTCCCTGCCTGCAGTATAAGTGTACCTGCAAGTGTTTAATGCATCAGAGCATTCAGGAGATTATTTTAATGGATTTTTACCAAATCATGTCTTAACAGTCAGTTGAAATACATTTAAGTTACCACTTTCACCTATGTTGAAATCCAATGGGAGACAGGACAGTTCTCTTATGAAATGATGGAGGAAGCTGATGATGAAAGGCCCCATTCAAAATAGAAAACTCAGTAAAAGAAACATGAGTTAACCAAATTGCCATGGTTGCAAAAATATCCTTTCCCATACAAGCACCCTAGTCTAAGTCATGTAGATAGAAGGAAGCGGCTCCTGTAAAACTCATATTTATTTCTCTTGATAACTGGTGAATTTTTGAACCAGTGTACTATAATTGTGCATACAAATAGTAAATAGAAAATATTTCTGCTTTTTAAGTAGTGAAATAAAACTGCTGGTTTTTAAACAAAGTTATTCTTAGCTTCAGGAATAATATTCTTGATTTTCCTGTTTATACACCTAAAGTAAAAGTCATAGGACCTTTTCAGGATACTTCCATTCATTATATCATCATATCCTTCATGCTAAAGCTCAAGTATATGTCCATTTGTCTCTGTATTGTGAACAGTGACTAATTGTTCGGAGGAAGGTGCTGACACTTTAAAGAACAAAAGCAGTTACTATAAAATGCTACTTCCTTGGCAGGCTGACTCTGGAAAAAAAAAATTGAGAATAAAGTGAAATGCTGTGAAGAAATGTAAGAAATGAAAGCCAGTCCTCTTTAGGATTGCAAGGCTTTCAAAACTATTTCAGAAGGTCTTGCAAATATTAAGTAATGATTCTTTACTCTTTGCACAAAAATAACATCGTTAGCATTATAATTAGTTAGATGAAGAAGTTAAGGAGGTGCTGAAATAATTGCACATGGGAGAATATCCAGGCTGCTGGCCCAGTTATAAATCAGGGCATGAAATCATCCTGATCTTTATTGCCAGCTTTGGAATTGTATATGTCTATGAGTGAGTGTGTGTGTGTGTGTGTGTACTTATTAATTTTTCTTGGCCGATATAGGCAGGCAAAGGTATAATCAGAATGTACACCACCAAAATGCTTCTCAGCTAAAATGACTTAGTAGTCCTCTATCATATTGATAAATATCTATACATAGAACTTGTTCATATTTAGTTGCTTAAGAAGGAAAGTATGAAGATAATAATGGAATTATGTATACTCATTGAGTCCTCAATATGTACCAGCCTCTATGCTAAATGCTTTAGGTATATTACTTCATTTAATTTATTCAATAGTCTAGGAGGTTTTCATAACTATTTTCATTTTACACAACAGAAAATGGAGACTTGGGTATATAATTTGTCCAAGGCCCCAGTGTCAGTGTGTAACACACCTGAGATCCAGGCTCAGGATTGCTAGCTTCAGAGCCTCTGTACTTTACCATAATACCTACGTGTGCTTTGCTGAAATAGGCTCCTGGTTTGTTACTTTCTTTCTTTTTAGAAATTATGCTACTTGTTAGTAAAAGCTTCATTGTTTCTCTATTATGTTTATGGTACTAATCTGTAATATTTCCTTAATCGTAAAACAGAAAGACATAGACATTGATCTTATTCTTGCTGTCCTTATTGGGTATATCTTTTGGTTCATTTCTCCCATGCTTATTCACTTCAGGGTGGAGTTTATAGCTATTAAACTTAAATAGCACTGCACATACACTTCCTCATTTCATTCCAAATGTGGCTAAAAATGGATCTGCAGTAACTAAATTTGTTTGCTGGGTCTAGGCCCTTCTTCCATGTCAGGGTGCTTTCAGAGCCTTCCAGTGGCTGACCTCACTAGCAGTTATTCACAATTCGCACCAGTCATCTTTCCTGCTAGCAGGACCCAGATTTTGTTCAGGTTATTTTGTTCAGAATATTTCCTTGAATGTTCATGATCAAATTCTTACGGCTACCACATGGCCTTTGGTGGTTTCCCCTTTTCCTGTTGTGGGCTCCATTTACAGTGTCCACTCCTGAGGCCTGTGCTGCCCGTGGAGCCACAGGGACTAGACCCCATCCCCATAGTTTTTCTGTAGGTCTCCTCCTCCAGCAGCTCTGTGCTTCCCCCACAAGGATACAAGCGTGGGCTGGTTATCACCATGTTGTTATTTTGCAGCCTGCAATGTGCCAAAACTGTGCTGTCAGCTATGTTGAAATAAAAAGAATGTTTTTCTCCTAAACAGAGATACACTCTATTCTGTGAATTGTCTTATTTCTCAAAATCTTGGAATACCTTTCAAAGAAAGGAGCCATGTAACCCATTCGTCCTTAGCAGTCTCTTTCTCTAAGAGTTTGGATGTGACTCCATGGGAAACTGGAGTAAATGTGAGTAAAAACCACTATTTGGTCATCAGAGTCTGATGTCTTGTGGAAGGAGAGAAGCATTGATATTGGGAACATTTGAGTGCTTAGCTCTATTCCAGTGCTTCATTCCAGAAAGTTGTTTGTTTTCCTACAGAGAAACACCTGGTGTGCAGACTTCCCATGTCCACTACTCAGATGTGTTTGAATTTCAGTGGTGGATACCCAATAAAGATCCAGCTGAGACCCCTGTGACATCTACTGTGATCATTCATTTTGTATCAATTTGACTCAATCATGGGATGCCCAGATAGCTGGTTAAACAGTTTTTCTGGGTGTGTCTTTGAGGGTGATTTTAGAAGAGATTTGTGAATTGATAGACTGAGTAAAGCAGATTGCCCTCCCCAATGTGGATGGGCATCATGCAATCCATTGATGGACTGAATAGACCACAGAAGTTGGAGGAAGAGAGGATTTGCTGTCTTTGCCTGACTGTTCAAGCTGCCCTTGGGGCTCCTGATTCTCAGGTATTGACACTCAGACTGAAATCTATACTGTCTGCTCTGCAGCTGTCAGGCCTTCAAACTACACCACCAACTTTCCAGGGCCTCCAGTTTGTAGACAGCACACTGAGGGACTTCTAGGCTTCTGTAATCAAGTGTTTATATATATATATGTGTGTGTGTGTGTGTGTTTATGTGTATGTATATATATGTGTATATATGTAATGTATGTGTACACAAAAAACATATACATACACATATATGTGTATTTCATATACAGGCATTTCATTTGGCAAAAATATTACACATGTATAAATAGTAGTAAAATCTCTAATTTTCTCACTTTCTTTGATCTAGAATTCCCCACTGTATGCAATTTATTTTTTGTAGAGCAAATGAGATTTAGAAAAATATTTTGGTAACAGATGGCCTTTATCATTTTGCCTTCCATGGATAATTATATTTCTTACTTCCAAGTTCTTAAGAGGAAACTTTATTGTGAACCCTTTCACTGCAAACAGAAAGAACTGCAAAAGGAGAAATAAAGTATTGTTATGTCTCATGGAATGTTTAGGGAAGGAGGAATAATTTGGGGTCAATGAATTGGGGGTGATAGCTTGATTTCATTCATCGGTCAGCATGTAGGGTGTGTGTACTACATTCCCTGTTACTGTTTGTTTACATAATTACTTTTGTCTAGAGTCATGAATCATCTATAAATGTCCTACATTTGAAGATATGTTTTTCTATTAGTTGTTTCTTTGATTCAACCCTACAGTTTCTATTTTGTAATCACATGACATGATGAAACAACATATGTGAAAATATATAATATGTGAAAGTACAGGATAAACAGAGTGCTAGGGAGGATATTAGCAGTGAAGTGTTTGCTACTTGCCAGGTTCTGTGTTCGGTGTTCTTGTGAGATCAGTCATTTCACAGCAATCATGAGAATTAGATGGGGGTATTCTAAGAGAATGATAAGAACAAATGAACAATGAGCATTCCTAGAGTCTCCATCTCCTCTTTCCCCTCAAGGAATACTCTACTTCTCCCAAGTGTCATTTTAAGAGGGTTTCTGCTTAACCTACTTCTTTCTTGGTAGTCTACAGGTTAGAATAGTGAAAGTGAGGAGAAACTAGAAAACTCTGAGGCCAGTTAGATATCCATTGGAAAAGGCAGAGAAATATAGTAGGCAGGAAGAAAAATTAGATATTCATAATGGAGAGTGCATGTAAGACAGGCAGAGAGGGGTGCAATTTTATAAAGTTGTGTGGGTTATGAATGTAATGTCAAAATGCCATTTTGCCAGTTGCCACAGAAAAGATTAATTACTAACACAGAGATAGAAAAGACACACGTGCCCTCAAGTACCCATTACTCAGCTAAAACAATCATCAGTGTACCTACTACCTTCCCTCTCCTTAGTTATTGTGACAAAAATCTCAGATTTTTATCTCTACATATTTCAGTATGTACATCTAAAGACTCTAAAAATATATTCACAATTCTCATTCTTTTTCTCTCTATATATGTGCATATATATATTCTCTCTATATCAGCACTCAAATTTTTAAATGAGATTTGTTATATATAATTTCCCATACATGTCAATTAATACTTCCTCACTTCCTAAGTACACACAAAACCTTTCCCATAGTCTCTTCCATTTGCACCATTCTGTCCCTTCTTTGTCTTATATATTATATTTTAGTTTTATGTGTGTTAAATCAATGTCATTTTTATTGTTCTTTTAGCCAGTCAATATCCCTTTTCATTTACACACTTGTTTACCCTGTCTATCACTCTTTATCCCTTCTTGTTTCCTTTGGAATAATTGTACCTCACATCAAAGAACTCTGACATTTTTTGCAGGTCTTATGACAATAAATTCTTTCAGGTTTTCTTTAACTAAAATATTTTAATTTTTGACTCTTTTTTGGTAGGATAATTGTGCTAGGTATACAATCCCATGCTTTTTTTTCCCCATTCATTGCTTTCACTGTCTTCTATCTTCCATACTAGCCTTGAAAAATCAACCACTGTTCTCATTTCTGCTCCTTTGGAATTAATATATCTCTTTTCCTTTGTCTGTGATGTGCTGGTGTCTAATTCTCTGCATATTTATTTTTCTTGTTTTTTCTAACCGTATTAAATCTGAGGTTTTTTAACCTGTCACAAGATTTACAAATTCTCAGTCTTTATTTCCTCAAATAGAGCTTCCTTTTTACTTTCTCTCTCTCCTCACTTTCTTGAATTCCAGGTGGACACACATTAGACCTTTGAGCATGTCCTGCATGTTTCTTATGCACTTCTTTATTGTTTTCCTTTGAATTTCAAGTTGGATATTTTTTACTGAAATATAGTACTATCTTCTGCCGTATCCAGTTTGATGTTAAACTCATTGAATGAGCTCTTATTTTTAGATCCTTTATCTTACTGTTTTAGAATGACCATTCATTTCCTGTAAAAGAAAATATATTTTCTTTAACATAGTAATTCTCTTAGTCTGTTTGATCTGCTCTGATACAATGCCATGGATTGGGTAGCTTATAAACAACAGAAATTTCTCATATTTCTGAAAATTGGAACCCAAGATTAGGGTGCCAGCATGGTCAGGTTCTGGTGAAAGCCCTTTTCTGAGTGGCAGACTGCTGACTTAGTGTGTTCTCACATGTGAAAGGGGCTAGGGAGCTCTGTGAGGTCTCTTTTAAAGAGTCCTAAAACCATCATGAGTACTCCATCCTCAAGACCTTCTCACCTCCCAAAGCTCCCACCTCTAACACTGTCACATTGGGTGTTAGGATCCTAACATGTGACTCTTGGGAGCACACAAACATTCAGACCATAGCAATAATCATATATATTATTTTGACATTGCTGTCTCCTGTTAACATCAATAACTGGATCACTCATGTTCTATTTCTATTATCTATTTTATTTCTTGATTATCAATCACTTTTTCCTTCAATAACTGGACATCAGTAACTGGATCACTCATGTTCTATTTCTGTTATCTATTTTATTTCTTGATTATCAATAACTTTTTCCTTCATCTATCTAGTAATTTGATTGCATATAGGACATTGTGATTAATATATAGTAAAGAATCTTGATTATGTTATTATCCTTTAAACAGTGTTAAGCTATTTTTGGTAAACAGATAAATTACTAATGGATCTCCTTGATACTAATGAGGCACACTTTTAGGTTTTATTAAGGTAAGCTAGTCTATTTTTGCCCTTATTTTTAGGGACTAGCCCTCACACCTAGTATGTAGTTTTTATTCCTATGGTGTGTTACTCTTATGGTTTCTGAGGGTATCAACATAAGGCCAAGTTGTCAATTATGCCCTTTTGTCTCAGACCTAAATTCTAATGTCTCTCCAGTACAGGATTGCCTTTCAAATCTCTGCTAAGCTCTCAAACTTCACAGTGACTCTTGTTCATTAGGACTCTCCAATTCTCACTTAGTACTTAGGAGTTTGCCAAGCATCAAAGGAAAATTTTTTCACATATTTTTTTGGTATTTATTCTATGACTCCTTTCCCCCAAATCTTAGTCAGCTGGACAGCCGTGAGCTCTGATTTGTGTCCCCTGAGACTACTTGCTTTATGCTTGGGCTCTATTTTCCTTGCCATGATTTAGAAATGCCATCGGGGATAAAGCCAGCCTGAATATAAAGCTCATTTTGTAGACTTCCCTTTTCACAAAGATTGTAGCCTTGCCTTGATTGTTGTGTAATGTGTGTAAAAGTTATTTTATGTACTTTTTTCTAGCTTTTTAGTTATTCTTACTGGGGTGGTAAATCTGATACCTCTTATCTTTCATGGTCAGAATCAAAAGACTCCAACTCCTTGATTTTAACATAGATTATGTGTTTAAATCCATTACAGTTATTCTTTTTGTTACTTCTATTATTTCATCTTTGACTGGGGGACTTTAAGATGCTTTAAAATTATTTTTCTAGGTGGATTAATGTTGCTTTGACTATGAGAGTCTTTTGAGGTTTGTTTTTAAGTCAGGCTTTACAACAGGTATAATCTCATACTAAGATGAGGAAACTATGGTTCATAGCAGATAATTGTCTACCACAACAGAGTATATAATGGTAAAGGTAAGAATCAAATATCTGTACTCATTTTATTACAGCATCCTGTTATTATTTTACGTCTAATATGCAGTTAGATGGTTGCCAATATATTTTGAGTGTCTGCAAGTTAATTTGGAAGTGAGTAAGGAAAGTGGAGTTTCATGATTTAACATTTAAAATGAATTATTTTTTAACTAAATTGGCCATTCTATAATTCTGTAGTCATGCTAAGGTGACCAAACTGTTAGCTGTTTTCATTATTTTTTTTATGAGTTAATGCATTTGACCTGCTGTCTGATGAGCTTGTAGGTGGAACTTATTAATGGATGTGTTAGTGGGAAGGTCATGATAATCATATGAGTCATCTTTTGGTAAACAGAGTGTAAGTTAGTGTATTTTTTCCAAGAGAGGAAGAAAAATAATAATTATTTGTTGCCAGCTTTGTATTAGAGTGGGGTCTTCATGTAAACTGCTTTATATTTTAATGATTATTTGAGTGATAAATAATAATCCAACTGCTGTAATTGAAGAAATTGGGACTCGGTTTTGCAAGATTGGTCAAGAGACCCTAGAGTTGAGATACAGCAGAGTTTGCATTTTCCAGTGTACAAGAAGGTCTAAATGCCTGGACCTCTCTAGCCCTGGGACATTAAGACAATAAATCAAACACTTTATATACAGAAAAATATAGCTATAAACGTTAATATACCTAAAAGTGTTTGATTACCTAACTAGCAATAAAATATTTTAATATTATACCTTCTCTTTTACTTGTCAAATTAGCAAGATTTGTTTACCTAGAATGAAAATATTCACTGTTGACAGAGTTGCAAGAAAATAGAACTAGCACTTCAGGATTCCGGTGGTGCGTATGTGAAATTCTTTGGGGTATCCTTTTGTAAATTTTTTATACTCTTGGACTTAGGTCCCAAGTTATGGGAGTCTATTACAAAGAAATAATAAAATTCTAGAAATATAATGATGAACTTGATAGGGTTATTTACAGAGCAAAAATTTGGAGATAACCTGAATTCCCCAAAATAGATGATTGGCTAATTAAAATACTGATCTACCATAGAATAAATATTATATACTCATATTGATGTATTTTCTTTGAACAAGGATAAAAATGGAGTTTACAAGATATTATATCAGTATATGCAGTGGAAAATATACAAGAAAGCATAAAGTATGCTAATGGTAATTTTCCCCAAGTTACAGTATTCTTGGTGATTTTTGAATGTTATTCTTCATACTCTTCTGTATCTGCTAAATTTTCAAAGCACATATTGCTTTAGTAATCAAATAGAAAGAGCCATTATATACACTTACTATACATGCATTGATTCTTGAGATTGAGATTGGCTACTGGAACCAAAACCACTATCTCTTCTTTGTATGAACACAAAAGACCACATTGCCCAGGCTTCTTTGCAGGATGGAAGTGTGATGAAGTTCCAGTCAGTGTATTGTGAGCATAAATGCTGTTCATCTTCTAAGCAGAGCCAGTAAAAACCTCTTCCTTTGATCTTCTATTCTCTTTTCCGTTCTGTGTACTTCGTGTAGATGAGGCATCAAATTTTGATTGTGCAGAACCCAGGTTCTCTGAATCTTGAGTTGAGGAGAGCCATAGAGGAAGTAGATTTTTTGTGAATGATAAACTATCTTATTTTAGCCATTATGCATTTTATTGTTTTATTACAGCAGCTAGTATTACTTTAAAAACTATCTTTGCCTCAGTTTTCTCACCACAATATGGAGATGATGTTGATGATGATAACAACACAACCTCATGGGATTATTGTGAAGTAAATGTACATAATCAGTCCTCCATAAATCTTAACAGTTATAAACGTTATGTATTAATTTATATTGGCACTTGCCATCAGTATGTGTTGGGATAGTGTCTGATCTATTACTTGAAAAAAGTAGCTCCGTAGAGATGAAACTTTGATGTTAACTGTAACTTGTTTATTGAGGAGCTTGCAAACCTAAAACAAAGTAGTTGATTTCCTAAAATAAGGAACATTATAAAGTTCACACAACTTGATTCTTCTGTACTTTTAAGATCTCTCTATTTTGATAAGGAATTTATTGAATAAAAATATCTAAAGTTATTGATTTAAACTCTAATTTATAATATTAAAGATATATTTCTTTTTGTACATTTCCAAAATTATATTTTAATATCTCTCTTGTAGGAATTTTTCAGTGGTTTTATTTTAGGCAGAGTAGTTTATATAAGACAGCAGATAAAATTAATGAGCATTGTATTTGTTACTTTCCTTATCAGATTCAAATACACAAGAGGAAATCTTGTGATTTACCAGGTGCAAATCATGAAAAGAAAGATGTCAAAACAAAAGTGAGTTCATGGAAGCAAATCTATTAATTTCTTCAAAGGTGAACTTCTAGGTTACACAATTGTGTCTCTACCATCTCTCTGTCAAATCTTCTGGAGCCATTGGCATATACTAATCATTGAGACTGGTCATATGGAGCCAAAGTTGGGGCATTTTTCTCAAAGAAGTAATAAACATTGAGCCAGTGTTTTAAAATACTTCTTCACTGGAATGAGTTTTGGAAACTTTTCTAAGAAAATTTTATTTCAGTATACATAGGAAAGACTATCATGTCTTTATTATCCCTTTGACTAGGTGAAAATGTATAGAAAATAAGGTGCAAGATGGGAATTTCCTATATGGTATAAGTAAAAAAAAATTGGGAGAAAGCTGCTTTTAAATGCAGTTAAATAGGAAATTTGCAGAAATTTTACAGTGGACTCAACTATAGAGATGTAAGAATGGATTAAATGAAATAGGTCTCTGCTATGTGTTAACCATGAAACAAGAAACTCCTTGGTGCGTGATTTATTCTTTACTAAAATCTTTGACAGTCCCATGATTATAATTCACCAGAGAAAAGGGCAGTGAAGAGATGAGATTTAAGGATTGATAGAAATGACTCCTCTCTCTCTCTCTCTCTCTCTCTCTCTGTCTCTCTCTGTCTCTGTCTCTCTCTGTCTCTCTCTCACACACACACAGTCTTGTTCATTCATGGGAGGGCTATGGGGTCTGCAGTATTTTGGTGAAGAGAATAGTGTAGCTGAATGTCAAGACAGGCTTGGGTTTGAATTCTAGGTTGGCCTCTTACTAGATACAACCTTAGATATATTACCTTACCCTTTTGAGACACAATTCTTTATCTGTAGAATTTGATTTACAACACCTAACTTGTAGTCTATTTTTATGGAGATTAAAGACTATAGTGAACAAAAAGCACTAAAGATCAATCCTGAAAAGTAATTGTCTCTTAACAAATTGAAGAAATTCCTTAAGAGTTCATTATTTGAATGATTTTTTTTCCAGCTAACTAGTGATGAGAACTGTGTCCCTCTTGATCTTAATGGAAGACAGTCACCATGAAAGTTATTGTGGGTGATGTGTCTAGAGGAGAAAGAAGAAATACATAAAAAATATATGTACTATATAACTTTTGATAATTTCATAATAATTTTTTATTAATTTTGATACAGTATTTCCCCCTCTGAAATTCTATTTTGAGGAATAATCGTAATCATAAAGAAGCTATATACAACATATGTCCCTTGCATAATTTTTTTACAGTAACATTAATAACAATAACAGTAGCAAATATATATGTTTAAAAACAGGAACAATTTTAACTATATCACAATACAGCCATTGGTTAGAGTATTATGCAATCATTGAAAATGGCTAGATATTATAAGAGAGAAAGGATATTAATACTTACAAGTCTAGAAAATATGATTGGGAGAAAATAGAGCAAACTATAGAAAATATAATTAATGGAGACATCTTTTCCTTACTTTTCTCTCCTCTGAAAAGAGCTTTTATTACTTTTAAAGAAACAAAACAAAAGATAAAGGATGAATTTTTTACAACAAACGTCCAGAGCTGTCTGTAGTCATTTGTGATGTCAGAACAGCCACCAGGCTGTCTGATCTGATAATAGCTTATATTAGTTTTCAAGCTTCAAGAACTAAAGTTCGTAAGTAGACACTGGTAAAAGTAGTAGGTCAGTGGCACTTGCTTTTTATGTCTTTTGTGCATTTAGGCATGAAATCATACTATAGCAGAGTTCAAGATATTCATAGTTATGAATATTGATCACCTTCAAACAAATGGCCCAATAGATTTGAAAACAAAATAGAAAAGTGTTGAATTAAGGCTCAGGCTATTACTCTCTTTTCTGAACACTATTCCTTTACCATTTGTTGGCTCAGTTGAACTTAATCTTGAATTTCCCTTGACTTTCTTTTTCACATGGCATTTAGCTGATGCCACAGTTACATTCCTTCGGCGCAAGCTTGAAGAAAGCTGATGAACTAAATATTCCAATGTTAATTTTCTGTAATATTGGTAAAATATATGTCACAAAATTGTCCTGTATTTGAATCATGAACTCCTTTATCTTTTTAATACAACACATCAAAATAGTAAGTTACTAGGGCAAGGTAATAATGAATGTTTCACACACACCACGGTAATATTATGTTAAGAGTGCAACATATATGACTGAATTAATTTAGCCCTGATCTACAGATTCTCTAGCTTATGCTGCCTTTTAATTGGTACATTTCTTTTTAAAAATTCTTATTTATTTTTTATTTTTATTGAAGTATAGTTGACTTACAATGTTTCAGGTATACAGCAAAGTGATTCAGTTACATACATACATATATATATATATATATATACTTTTTCAGATTCTTTTCCATTATAGGTATTACAAGATATTAAACATAGTTCCTTGTGCTATACAGTAGGTCCTTGTTGTTTACCTCTTTTATATATAGTAGTATGTATATGTTAATTCCAACCTTCTAATTTATCTCTCCCCCACTTTTCCTCTTTGGTAACCTTAAGTTTGTTTTCTATGTCTGTGAATCTATTTCTGTTTTGTAAATAAGCTAATTTGTATTTTTTTTTCAGATTCCTCATATAAGTGATATCATATGATATTTGTCTTTCTCTGTCTGACTTATTTCACTTGGTATGATAATGTGTCCATCCATGTAGCTGCAAATGGCATTATTTCATTATTTTTTATGGCTGAGTAATATTTCATTGTAGATATATATACCACATCTCCTTTATCCATTCATCTGTTGATGGACATTTAGATTGCTTCCATGCCTTGGCTACTGTAAATAGTGCTGCTATGAACATTGGAGTGGATGTATCTTTTCAAATTAGAGTTTTCATCTTTTCTGGTTATATGTCCAGGAGTGAGATTGTTGGATCACATGGTAAATCTATTTTTTATTTTTTAAGGAATCTCCATACTGTTTTCCATAGTGGCTGCAGTATGGTATATTTATGTTTAATTTCATCAGCAGATAATAGAAGATAAACTCCAGTAGCCAACTTTATAGCTCAGAAGCTCAGGAAATATATAAAAGTCCGTTGGAAAAGCTGAGCATATCTGCTTGATATATATATTTTTTTTACCAATTCACAATTCAGTTATGAATCTCACACTCTAATGTGTTTCTCTCATTATCATGTCAAAGAAGCAGCTGAAAGACAATTTTTCATTGGTCTCTCACATTTCTGCACATCTTTGAGAAGAGATGCTGGCCATCTTTGTTCTAGACTATGCTTTCTAGGATGTTTTTATACCTAACAGTCTTGGTAGAAAGATTGTCTCCTTTGAAGCAGGGGACTGGTTTGTTTGCTGTCCAATAGAGAAAATATACCATCTCTCTCTGGGGCAAAAGTCAGGCAGGTCCGCTTGCTGCCTATTATAACACCATGGGGGTTTCTAAACTTGGTGTTCCTCGGCCACGAGCAAACCCACTGCATGTAACTTACCCCAAACATTCACTCTGTGTTGCCCTGTGGGATTTTGGGGATGAGAGGAGGGGAGCTGATAATAACATGAAGCTTATGCTGTTTACTGTGCTGTGTCTTCTGCCAGTATCCATACAATGTCACAGTCTAACAGAGGAGGGTAAAACCCCAGGCCCATCATACTTCTTGAAAGAATAGACCTAACTTTGCTTACTATCTTTAGCAATATCTCAGAACTTATTTTTATATATCTATGCCAATTCTTACATGATTTAAAAAGATCTCATTTTCTAATAGTATGTATGCATTATGTATGTGTAGATGTCTAAATATTTAAATGAAGGTTGAGATTTAGATCTCTTAGGATATACACATTGATTCTTTGGGATGTGGCTTTTTTATTGAAGAGGAATAGATCTGATACTGAAAAAAGAAAGAGGAGCAATAGGAGACTATAAATACTGGGCCCTGGTTTCCTTACTTCTTCCCTATTCCCTCTCTGCCTCTGATATCTTTGTATTTTTAAGTGGCCTAGTTTCACTCTTCGTTCATTCTACGGAGTCATTGTGATAAAGGCTGTGCAGACTCAAGGGAAAATAAAAGAATGACAGAGAGATAGAAAGGGAAAACTGAGAGACAGATTAGAGGTTGAATTTTCTCCCTTCTATCTACTCATGGCTCTTTATTCTGCTTTCTGTACGCTGCCACTAAATTTCAATTTGAAGGTTAACTTTTTAGTAAGTTGCCATTTAGAGGAAAAGATTAAGTGGATTCTTTCAACCCAGTATCTGTCTACATTTGATGATGCAGATTGTCCTACATACAGTTTATTTCTGGTTTTACTTGGGAACCTCAGTTTGCCTAGATCTGAAATTTTCTTTACCAGTTTAGGAGAAGCAGTTTTGGGAATATAGGCTGGAATCTACATTTGGAGTGTTTTGTTGGACACAAGAAATGAAGAAGGCTTTTCTAAGCATAAAGAACATGGGAAATAAAGCTTAGAATTAGTAAGAAAAAACTTGGTCAGTGGACCAGAGGAAAGTAGATAACATGACGAGGACAGAAATAAAAGATTGGGAAATGTACATGGAATGAATAAATGTAATACTTGGAAAATCGCAGTTTGATGATTGAATTGATTTGGACAAAGTGTGTAAACAATAGTGGTAGCATAGAAGAGAGAATGCTGTTTTATTCGTAATATTAGAAACTATAGGAAGGGAGGCGACAAAGGAAAGCATTAAAATTATAATTGATGACAGCATAGACTAAGAACTTGGAAATAGTTTTCAAGAATGAAGTGATACATCTGAAGAGAAAGGATGTTTCTTTCTCTTCCGCTGTTCTTCACAGAGTGGAAATTGTTCCAGAGTTGGGTTTATTCATATACTGCCTGTATTCATTTCCTGTGGCAGATGTAACAAATCGCCACAAACTTAGTGGCTAAAATAATAGAAATTGTGTCAACAAGGCTGCACTCACCTGGAGGGCTCTAGGAGGGAATCTGTTCCTTGCCTCTTCTAGCTTCTGCTGACTGCCAGTGTTCCCTGACTTGTGGCCACATCACTTCAGTCTCTGCCTCTGTCTTCATACTGTCTTCTGAGTGTGTCTAATCTCCCTCTGCCTGTCTCTCATAAGGATACAGATCATGGCATTAGGACCCACCCAGGTAATCCAGCATAACTTCTTCATCTTAACATCCTTAATCTAATTACATCTGCAAAAACTTTTCCATGTAAGGTAACATTCACAAGTTCCAGGGACTGGGACTTAATACTTTGAAGCCTATCACTGAGCCCACTGTCTTAACAATGGGTGACTAGCCAAGAGGACAGCTGTTGACTGAGAACCCAGTCATTTCTCTGCCTAACAAGCTGGACCACCCAGAGTGCAATGGACCCTTTTATAATTCGCACAATGGGTATTATCAGCACTGAGGGCATTTGGAAGAATATTGCCAAAGTTGATAGACACACCAGCATTTCATAAGGTAAGGTTTAACCTAGAAGGCAATCCCAAAGAAATATTTAGACTATAAAGGGACAATGATTTTCAAGCTCTCTCTATTCATAGAAGATTAAAATGAATAGTATTTAGTAAGGAAAGACTTTTAGACAAGAAGGATTTCTTTATACAAACTATACGATTGATAAAATACTTCCTTTTGAAACCTTAACCTCACTGTCTTTGTCTTCTCCAAATAAGCATACTTCCTTTATTGATTTTTTAAGAAACAATGTTGAGGGAAAGGCCATTATGGTAAGTATCTGAAGCAATTCATCACCTCTATTAAAACAGAAGTCCCAGCTGCTAAAATGACAAGAAACAGGTTTCTACTTTCATAGGAGCTGTTGGTGGCTTCTCGCAAAGAGGATTAATTTGGAGTTACCTGGCTATTCCACTAGCTGTGAATTTGCATATCATTGAACTTCTTTGAGCTTCAGTTTTCTGTACATAATAGAAATTATGATATTTATATCACAAGGAATCTGTCAGTGAAATAGGATCATAAATGAAAACACTGCATTTGGTATCTAAAAACATAAATTTACATCCTATTCCTTTTTTTTAATGGAAATAAGACTTATGCAACAAAAATCAGAAATATATGCAGAAAGACCAGTCAAGCAGGAATTCTGCAAGTAATCTAATGTAGCTCTCTTTTGCCATTTATTCAAATGTTAAAAATACCAATTATTCCAAAGTATATTAATGGGTGTTAATATATTTTTTTTTAATATCTGTCAAGCAGAACTATGCCAGCTCTGTCCTAATGATTTCCTTTTTGCTTTGGGCCCACAGTGTGTGATGTTGCCCTGCTTTGCCTATAGTTAGGTAACCATCATACTGAATTATGACCAATAAAATATGGGCATAAATGATATATATGCCACTTCTAGGCCTGGCCCCTCGTGAAATATTTCATTTACTGTTTATTTCCTTCTCTGGGAGACAGAAATTCAGTAGAAGTCTTTGAGGTCCTGGAGCAGAGTTTGGCAAACTACAGAAAATGGGCCAAATCCAGCTGGCTACCTTCTTGTGTAAATAATGTTTTATTGGAATAGACCCACACTCATTCATTAATGCTGTTTTCTGGCTACAATGGCTGAGTTGAGTAGTTTGGCTGAGACCATTTGACTCAAAAAGCCTAAAATATTTACCATCTGGCCTTTTACAGAAAAAGCTTGTTGACCCCTTCCTTAGAGGTTAATGGAGCTGCAAGAGAGAAGGAGCCTTGGTCCCTAAATGATTGCACAGAGCAGAACTGCTTCTATCCATCCCTTCCAGCAGCCCTGTGCTGATCCATGTTGGATTATATTGTGAGTGAGAAATATAACTTTGTCACGTTAAAATTAGGGGATTTCGTAGTTCTGCAGCTAGCATTTACTTTAACACAGAAAGTGGCACTGAAAGTGAGATGATGCTTTTACAAAACTTAAAATATGTGGCATATTTAACTACAGTCTAGTAAACTGCATAGAAACTGACATCAGAGGCTGGCAAAATATCTATCTGTATTATATGATGGCATGATATTTGGTAAAAGCAATTCCTATAGTAACATGGAAAGTGGACCACATGCCTCCTTGAGTCAGTAGTTCTATGAGAAGTGGGCAAAAATATAAAAGTATAAATGTGTATTGGCTACTATTTCTTGCCATTGACAAGATATTACAAGAACCAGGTGAGCTCTGAATTTGCCAATTTGCAACCAGAGGTGAAAGGAAATGTAGTCTAGAGATTCAGGGTCTTTCACTGTTATAAAGATTTCTAGACAAAAGATAATGAGGGGTATGATTTCCAAAAAGCTCTGAGCTGTGAAGACCCATAGAGTTTATGCAGTTGAACATTGACTCAGCCCTTCAGCAAATATGATATCAGTGGTGCTACATTCACACCCTAGATAACTATTTCAGATACTTGCAAGATAGCCACCATTAAATCGAGGGAGATGGGCATGTGGGTGTGGCAATGAATCAAAGAAACAAAAGCAGATCTGAGAACGATATTAAGAGCTTTGAATATGGCTACCAGTTCAGAGAGTTGATTGGAGCCAAATAGATCAGACTACTAAGTTTTTGAGATAATTGTATTTTCTAGGAAATGCCTAAATTTTTTTTTTTTTGCGCTACGCGGGCCTCTCACTGTTGTGGCCTCTCCCGTTGCGGAGCACAGGCTCTGGACGCGCAGGCTCAGCGGCCGTGGCTCACGGGCCCAGCTGCTCCACGGCATGTGGGATCTTCCCGGACCGGGGCACAAATCCGTGTCCCCTGCATCGACAGGCGGCCTCTCAACCACTGCGCCACCAGGGAAGCCCAAGTGATCTAATTCTTGAACCTGTTTCCTGAACCACTACACTAGATGGTTGCATCCTACCTGCAATACTCTAATCACTTAAGGAAGCTTTATGACTATTAATGACCAGTTTCCACCCAGAACAATGAAATCAGATCTCTTTGGGTGAGGCCAGGGCCTCAGGACATTTTTTAACTTCCTGGGTGAGACAAATGTACAGTCAGTGTTAAAAATCACTGTCCTACATTGTATTGCCTCCAAGAATGCAGGAAACTATCTTCATTATTGCTCTGATGGAAAAGTTAGGCGTAGAACTGATTGGAGCAAAGGTGAGGGCACATTGAGAAGCGCTGCGTTAAGAATTATTCACTGAAAAAAATTATGGTGCTCATTTAAATCTCCCCATATAATGCAACAGAAACATTTTATTTTCAAAATGACATAAAACTTACACATATGTTGAAATTAAAATACCAACTGTCTAGACACCTAATTATAAAATTATGCTTAAGTTCCTTAAAACTGCAATTTTCTAAGCTTGTGCTCTAACCTTAGGTTTTCTAATAGGGGAGGAAGAGCTCCTCCTAGGATATGATGTCTCACTTCTAGAGAACTCACAACCCTACCAACACATAAATATTCTAATTCTCTGTGTCGATACAAAAAGAGCTGGACAGTTGAGTGGTCTTCATCTTCCCTCTTAATGCCTCTACATACCCCACACCATGTCTAAGCTACAAGGGTAATCTGTCTTCTCTGTTTCTGATTTTTACTTTTAGCCCATTTTGGGAACAGTCTAGTTTTAAATCATAGTTGTGTTTCCAGATCATTATCCTTTGGGTAGTCTCATCTTTAGACTGACCATGGCCAGGACAATTACTGAGTTCCTTGTCAAGGTTCATAACCTGCAGACTTTGGTTGTTTAGGTAACAGTTTGTATTGCTTGTCCTAGCAAGATCTGAAAGATTTTTCAAATACAAAACTAGTAGTATAAGAACTTATTGTTCGGGGCTTCCCTGGTGGCACAGTGGTTGAGAGTCCGCCTGCCGATGCAGGGGACACGGGTTCGTGCCCCGGTCCGGGAAGATCCACAAGCCACGGAGCGGCTGGGCCCATGAGCCATGGCCTCTGAGCCTGCGCGTCCGGAGCCTGTGCTCTGCAACGGGAGAGGCCACAACAGTGAGAGGCCCAAGTACTGCAAAAAAAAAAAAAAAAAAGAACTTATTGTTGGTCATCTTGCTTTTCTTGTTATAAACTAGGCAAATCAGTGCCCATTACGGTCATATGAGTGGGACTACCTCAGATTTGTATGCAGAAGAATGAAAATGTCTATTCTTTTTCAAATTCTTTTCCCATTTAGGTTGTTACATAATATTGAGCAGAGGTCCCTGTACTATACAGTAGGTCCTTGTTGGTCCATTTTATTTTATTTTTATTTATTTATTTTTTTAAACATCTTTATTGGAGTATAATTGCTTTACAATGTAAAGATGGCTTTGAGACAGCCATTTAGAGTTAAGTACATTCCAGCCACTTCTGTTATTTCCTACAAGTGGCCTTGGTAAACTACTTTGTGGGGTGAATTAGGATGCTAAGTTGCCAGAAGCTGACAAGTTAAAAATGATTTGTCTGAAGGAGTGTGTACAACCAGGGATTGTCATTGGAGACACAGATTATCCCCTGTAACTAGCACATTGGCAAATACATGTATGTATGATGCCAAACTTCCTGATAAACACTGAAAATTTTAGTTAAATATTTGGTCTTTCCATGATGAAAAATTCACTTCCACTGAGAATTGTATCAAAATAGCCATGCCATAGAACAAGAAGGTGATTTAGTAAGCCTAGCAAAGAGTTAATGTAATCTCTGCATCAAGCTCCTGACTAAAAGTCTGTGAAAGAAACAGCTTATAGGTCCATTGATTCACATTCATTCAGTTTAAGCACGCTGTATTCTTAAAGCTACTGTATTAAGTTTATTTAAGTATAGCACACATACAGAAAAGTGCAAAAATGTTAAGTGTGCAACTTGGTTACACTCATGTGATCACCATTCAGATCAAGATAAAGAACATTACTAGTACATGCATCCTTCTCTATCACTACCTCCCAAAGATAACCGTTTTTTTGACTTTATCATGATAAATTATTTTGATTTATTTTTGACCTTTAAATAATTGGAATCACATGTTATGTACTCTTTGTTGTTTGGCTTCTTATATGTCTATGATATTTACCTATGTTATATGTAGAGTAAGTTCATTCTTTTATTTTTTTTGTAAAAAAACACATGACATAAAAGATATTCTCATAACAAGATTTTATGTGTACAATACAGTATTGTTAACTACATGCGCGTCATTGTACAATGTACCTCTAGGACTGTTCCATCTTGTATGACTGAAAATGTACACCCATTAAATAGCAACTCCTCATTTCTCCTTGCCCGTGAGTCCCTGACAACCACCAGTCTACTTTCTGCTTCTATGAGTTAGACTACTTTAGATATCTCATGTGAATGAAATCATGCAGTATCTTTCTGTGACTGGCTTATTTTACTTAGCATAAGGTCCTTGAAGTCCTCACATGTTGCAATATATGAGAATATTTCTTTCTTTTTTAAGGCTGAGTAATATTCCATTGTTTTTTGTCATTCAGCAAATATATGTATTTTTTAACCTTATTTTATATTGTAGTATAATTGATTAACAATGTTGTATTAGTTTCAGGTATACAGCAAAGTGATTCAGTTATACATATACATGTATCTGTTCTTTTTCAAATTATTTTCCCATTTTGGTTGTTACATAATATTGAGCAGAGTTCCCCATACTATACAGTAGGTCCTTGTTGGTCCATTTTATTTTATTTTTATTTATTTATTTTTTTAACATCTTTATTGGAGTATAATTACTTTACAATGTTGTGTTAGTTTCTGCTGTATAACAAAGTGAAGCAGCTATATGTATACATATATCCCCATATCCCTTCCCTCTTGCGTCTCCCTCCTATCCACCCTATCCTACCCTTCTAGGTGGTCACAAAGCACCAAGCTGATCTCCCTGTGCTATGCAGCTGCTTCCCACTAACTAGCTATTTCACATTTGGTAGTGTATATATGTCCATATGTTGGTCCATTTTAAATATAGCAGTGTATACATGTCAGTGCCAAACTCCCAATCTGTCCCTTCTCCCCACCCTTCCCAAAGGTAACCACAAGTTCGTTCTCTAAGTCTGCGAGTCTGTTTCTGTGTAGGACTTCCCTGGCGGTCCAGTAGTTAAGACTCCATTGTATTTATATAAAAAATTTTCTTTATCCATTTATCCATCAAGAGGACATTTGTTTCCACATCTTGGCTATTGTGAATAATACTGTAATGAACATGGGAGAGCACATACCTCTTTGAGATCCTGATTTCATTTCTTCTGGTTAAAGACCCAGAGTGGGATTTCTAGATTATATGGTAGTTCTATTTTTAATTTTTTGAATAACCCACATACTGTTTTCCATAGAGGCATATCATTTTACATTTCCACCAACAATGCACAGGGATTTCAATTTCTCTGCGTCCTCACTAGCACTTGGAATTTTCTCTTATTTTGATAATGGTCATCCTAACAGCTATGGGGTGATTTCTTATTGTGGTTTTGATTTGTATTTCCCTGATATTAGTGATGTTGAGCATCTCTTTATATACCTGTTGGCCATTTGTATATCTTCTTTGCAGAAATGTGTATTCAAGTCCTTTGCTCATTTTTAATTGGGTTATTTGATTTTTGCTATTGAGTTGTAGGTGTTCCTTACATATTTTGGGTATTACCACCTATCAGGTCATATGATTTACAAATACTTTCTCCCATTCTGTAGGCTGCCTTTTCACTTTGTTGATTGTTTCCTTTGCTGTACAGAAGCTTTTAAGTTTGATATAGTCCCATTTATCTATTTTTGCTTTTGTTATTTGTACATTTGGTGTCATATCAGGACATCACTGTCAATGCTAATATTATGAAACATTTCTCCTTTGTTTTTCTCAATGAGTTTTATATTTTTGGATATTATGCTCAAGTCTTTAATCAGTTTTCAGTGACTTTTGTGTATGATGTAAGATAAAGGTCCAATTTCACTCTTTTGCATGTGGATATCCAGTTTTCCCAGCACCATTTGTTGAAGAAACTATCCTTTCTCCATAGTATAGTCTTGCCTTACTTGTTGCAGATCTTTGACCTTAAGTGTTTGGTTTATTTCTGTGCTCTCTATTCTGTTCCATTGATCTATATGTCTGTCTTTATGCCAGTAACATACTGTTTTGATTACTGTAGCTTTGAGTTATGTTTTGCAGTCAGAAAGTGTGAGGCTTTCAGTAGCTTTGTTCTTGGAGTCTTATGTAGTTCCTCATGAATTTTAGGATTTTTGTTTTATTTCTGAAAAAATATGTATTGGGATTTTCACAGGGGTTGCGCTTCTATTTAGAGTTGGCTCTTGAACAACATAGGGGCACTTGACATCCTGCACAGTTGAATATCTGTGTATAACTTTACAATCAGCCCTTCATATCCATGGTTCTGAATCTGCAGATTCAACCAACCATGTATCATGCAGTACTGTCGTACATATTTATTGAAAAAATTACATATAAGTGGATCTGTGTAGATCAAACCCATATTGTTCAAGGGTAAACTATATTTGCCTCATCTTTAGTTTATTTAAGCAATATTTTATAGATGTCAGATCTTTCCCTTCATTGGATAAGTTTATTCCTAAGTATTTTATTTGTTCTGATGCCATTGTAAATAGGATTGTTTTCTTAATTTTCTTTTTGTAACTTTTCTGAATTTACTAGTTCTAACATTTTTTGTGTGGAATCTTTAGGGTCATCTACATATAATATCATGTCATCTGCAAATAGGGAAAGTCTTACTTCTTCATTTCCAATTTTATTGTCTTTTATTTCTTTTTCTTGCCTAAATGCTCTGGATAGGACTTACAGTACTGTGTTGAATAGAATTGGCAAGAGTCAGCTTCCTTGTCTTGTTCTTGGTCTTAGGGGAAAAGCTTGCAGGTTTTCACTGTTAGGTATAATGTTAGTTGTGCACTTATCATATATGGCTTTTATTAGGTTGAGATAATTTCCTCTATTCCTAGTTTGTTGAGTGTTTTTATCATGAAAGGGTGTTGAATTTTGTCAAATGCTTTTATACATCTTTTGAGGTAATAATGTCATTTTTATCCTTTATTCTGTTGATTTGGTGTATCACATTAATTGATATTCATATGTTGTATCATCCTTGCATTCTAAGGATAAATCCTACTAAGTCATAATGTATGATCTTTTTTGATGTGCTATTAAATTAGGTTTGTTAGTATTTTGTTGAGGATTTTTCCATTTATATTCATCAGAGATATTTCTTTTATCTTTCTTGTCTGGCTGTCTTATCCAGATAATGTTGGTTTCACAAAATGAGTTTGGCCATGCTCTCTTCAATTTTTTGGATGAGTTTGAGAAGAATAGGCATTTTTCTTTAAATGTTTGATAGAATTCACTGCTGAATCCATGTGGTCCTGGGCTGTTCTTTGTTGGGAAGCTTTTGATTACTGATTTAACCTCTTTACTAATAATTGGTCTCTTCAAATTCTCTATTTCTTCATGATTCAGTCTTGGTAGGTTGTATGTTTCTAGGAATTTATGAATTTCGTCAAGGTTATTCAATTTGTTGGTGTATATTTGTTCGTAGTAGTCTCTTACGAACTTTTAAATTTCTGTGGCATCAGTTGTAATATATCCTCTTTCTCTTCTGATTTTATTCATTTGAGTCTTCTCTCTATTTTCCGTCATTGAGTTGAGGATTTGTCAATTCTGTTTATCTTTTCAAAAATCATCTCTGATTTTTATTGATTTTTCAGTTGTTTCTCTATTCTCTATTTCAATTACTTTTGCTCTAATCTTTATTATTTCCTTTCTTCTGCTAACTTTGGGATTAGTTTATTCTTCTTTTTCTATTTGAGGTATACAGTTAGATTGTTTACTTGAGATAGTTTTTCTTTTTTTTAATTTATTGTTAAAATATAGGCATTAATTGCTAAAGACTTTCTTCTTAGTACTGCTTTTGCTGATTCCCATAAGTTTTGGTATATTGTGTTTTCATTTTCCTTTGTTTAAACAATTGCTTTATACTTTCATATGCTCTCTTGTTGGCATAAGACTACTCATTAAATGACAAATAACCACCATTTACATAAAATATGATTTATGAAATAAAATATATACTTTGAAAATCCAAAATTTTTTCCATCGAAAAAACTACCATAGAGTCAAAAGACAGCAAACTAAAAAAGACTATAATAAATAATAGAATTTAGTACAGTGTCAGATCTAAGATTAATTTACAGCAATCAAAAGACTTTCTTACACAAGTGTCAGCAAGTTAGAGGACATAGTTAAAGAAAATACCAAAAGAGATTTAAAAAAATTAAAAATAAACTTAGTAGAAAATAAGCAAGATCTAAGAAAATTTTAAAAACATACTGAATAGAAGACTTGAAATGGAAAGGCGTATGACATTTAAAAAAGAAAAAGAAACATTATTATAAAGATGACAACTTTTTTGTCCACTGGTGAATCTAACATTTTAATGGACTCACAATAAAAATGCCACTAGGATTTTAAATTTTACCTGGACAAACTGACTCCAAATTTTATGTGAAAAATAAACAATCAAGGTTAGCCAGAAAAGCTCTGGAGGGGTAATGAAGGAGAAAAGGCTTACCAGATATTACAACATATCATAACCCGTGACAATACATGCACTGGAGTTGTGAAATAGGGAGGCACACACATCAAACTGAACAGAACATGATGTTCAGAAATAAACCCAAATATATTTAAATAAGGCAAGGTTAGGATATCAAATGAGCTAGAGAAGATGTATTGTTTTATAACTGGTGTTTAGGCAAAGGAATAGCTCTTTGGGGAAAAAAAATGAAATCTGCATTTCTTACTAAAAGATTCATAATTAGTTGGTATTAGTGTTTCCAGGTTTCATGGATGAAAACTTACATTTAAATATCTACTTAAAAGCATACATGTTTTTGGGCTTCCCTGGTGGCGCAGTGGTTGAGAGTCCGCCTGCCGATGCAGGGGACATGGGTTCGTGCCCCGGTCCCGGAAGATCCCATATGCCACGGAGCGGCTGGGCCCGTGAGCCATGGCCGCTGAACCTGCGCGTCTGGAGCCTGTGCTCCGCAACGGGAGAAAAAAAAAAAAAAAAAAAAGCATACATGTTTTTAAAATGAATAAACATAATTATTTTAAAAAGAAAAGTAGTGAACCAACTCATTAGTTATAAGATACACAACTGAAATTTTTATTAATTAATGGTAAAAAGAATTATCATCTCTGTTCCTCTGTCTTCTGGCACCAATAGAATGGATAAGCTGCGTAAAGTTAAGCAATGAAACTCTGTACAGCAGTAAAAAGAATGAACTAATGCAAGGTGCTGTCAGAAACACGGTGGAAAAGAAAACTCCAAATCTTCCTCCCCACCTCAGACACACCAACTCAACAATACATGGACCAATTCACTTTGTAAGAAATGCAGAAAGCAGTTAAGAATCTCTTAACCCTCGGGGTGGTGGATGTGCACAAAACCAGGCATGTCAAAGCTGTAGGAAAATTCGTGGCACTCACTTGCAGTTCTCTGTGTGGCACCATTGAGAGAAAAATCCCCACATCCTGGCTTCCCCCTAGAGAGGAAAATCAAAGGCTGAAACATACATTCAGTGTTCAGAGGTTTTAGAGGGCTGTCTGAGAGACTTGTTTATGTATTGGCTGAATCTAAGTACTGATAAGGGCACCAGGTTAAGGGTTGCTGAGAATGATGGGGATGATTTGAACTGGTGGACACACACTTGCATACCATAGCCCTTCCCCCAGTGGAATGAGCAGGATAAAACCCTCAACTCCCAGCTTCACCTTGGGGGAGGGAAATAGTTGAAGCATGCATCCAGTGTTCCAGCTTTCCAGGTGGCTGCCTGATGACTGGTTTCTGTCTTGCCCAGTTTGAGTGATGATGGTACCCAGCATATTCTAGAAGCCTGGAGTAGCTGAGAACAAAAAAGTGTTGGGGAGCTTGCATGAAGTCCGAAGAAACTGTAGTACCACAAACAGACACCAGAGGGCAAGAGAAAAGTGGCTCATCACATAACAGAACCACATCAGACTATCAGCACTTTTCTAAGCAGAAACATTGCAGGCCAGAAGAGAGTTGGATAATATATACAAAGTGCTGAAAGAAAAAACCCTGCGAACCAAGAATATTATATACAGCAAAAGTGTCATTCATAAAGGAGAAAGAAGGAAACTTTCCCAGATAAATAAAAGCCGGTAGAGTTCATCACCACTAGATCTGCTTTGCAAGAAATGCTAAAGGGAGCATTTATGTGGCACTTATTGGGTGCTAGGTGTCTCATATTTCGACACATGGTATCTCATTAAATCTTCACAAAACTATTTTAGGTAGGTATTTAACCCCCATTTTACAATTGAGGAAACTGAGCACCAGAGAGATTGAATAACTTGATCAAGTTTGTATAATCAGTAAGAGGCAGAATTTGAGTTCAAATCCAGGCAATCTAGCTCTGGAGTCTATACACTGTATCACTATGATGTATCGTAACTCAAATTTGTATATCTTGTTCCTCCTAAGTAGAGAAAAATATATACTTTATATATTACTTTGGTATAAAAATTACGAAGAATTTTTAAAAAATCAAACACTGTGAAGCCTGGATATTTGTAGGAATTAATTATATAATTGATGGTGTGGTTGGTTGCATTTGTTCATGATTGAACAGATAAAATTCCTCTTTGAAACCCTAACATGCATTCAAAAGCCTTGAGGAAGGTAGGTGCTAGGGCCTGATTCTAACAGGGAATAAGTTGTGCATCGTTCATGTTCTTTTCCACATTAATTAGTTGTAATCAAATATATGATTTATTGCTATTACAACAAAGAGTTCACCTTCAAAAGTAAAGGAACTCTTTTGAATTGCTGGATCACTATGTTTTTACATTAACAGTGCCATCTTAGCACCAGGGATCACTTAATAAGGAAAATATGAATCACTTCCCAAATACGCCTCACAAGAAGTGATGCTAATGTGAAGTTCTCAGTAAGGGCGTGAAGATGCCGAGCCGCTGGTGAAAGCCTTTTCCCGTGGAGTTCTGTGGCTGATGGCTACTGCTATCACGCCTTTAAATACATATTTCGGGGTGAACTTTTAAAGACAAAGATAGTTCTTTGTCATTCTTTCCCCTTTCTTCTTTATTCATTTGTCACACTTTCATGTTCAACTGCTTCTGTGCATCCTTTAAATCTCTAAAGAAATTGCCTCTGCACCATAGCCTACAGCAAATGCTGCTAGCAGGGGCTGAGGTAGATGTAAAAGAAAGGCACATTTTCCCCAAAGACTGTGAATGTGTGCAGCTTAAGCAGCTACAAAATTGGCTACATTCTGCATCAGGAGAATTGAAAAGAATAGGAGAAGACTTTGGTCTAAAAATAAAAATTATTTTTAAAATCCTTGAGTATTTTCAGAACAAAATGAGCAAAACTGATACCATAAATTCCTACCTTAAGTGCATATGCTTTTCATTATTTTGTGTCATATTCATTTTAAGATTTTTATGCCTTGTGATAAAACTATTACATTTTATCATCCTCTCTTCTCACTGTCATCTGTTTTGGTATTTCCTTTTCATTCCTTATATCTTTACATGTCATTTTGTTGAATCCTGAGAACATAGAAATTGACCGAAAGTCTGTCACACAGGATTGGGGTAATACAAATTTTTTTTGCCTTTTGACAGGCAAATTGTTTTCAAAGAGAAATTGTAATTTCATAATAAAATGCCTTTCAATTAAAAAAAAATAAAGTCAAATTAACATATAATCCTAATAGTTTTTTATTGCACATTACAGAGATTTAGGATGAGAACATCTTAAAACATTTTTATTTTAGCAAATATATCTGAACAATGTGATCCAAATTTTAAAAAAAGATGGGAAAATTGTTTTGGGGAATTTGTGTACATATACAATTGTGACAAAAGTTTGGGGGGCCACTGTTGAGTATTAAAAATATTTTGAAATATTTTCTTGCATCTGAACTATACCTAATAGGGGCTTGAAAAACATTTTCCTCAACCTGTATATTTAAAGAATAAATCTGAATCACTTAAAATGCAAAAAAAAAATGACTTAATTATAAAATATACTTAAAATTAGTGGTAGGAAAACAAAAAGATTAGGAACATATTCACTAGTATTTTAGTAATGTTTATTTCCGAGTAATAGAATTAATAATTCATGGTGGTTGTAATTTCCATTCTTTCTCCTTTTAATCATTTTTTTTTTACAGAGAAATTCTATTGCTTTCGCACTAGATACATACACACACAAATACTCTCCCAGATACATACACACACAAATACTCTCCCCTGACACATAGTCTATAATCACAAAAGTAGAGAAACCTGCAACATAGACTACCATTGCTGAATTTGAATCCCCAAAGGAGCAATTATTTAATAAATATTTACCGAGCACCTATAATATGCTAGGCACTGTTCCAAGTACTGGATATACAGCAGTGAACAAAACAGACACAATCTCTAATCTCACTGATGCAGCATTCAAATGTTGGCTGGCAGAAAATCAATAATACTTTACATGACAATAAGTGAAAAAAATAAAGCCAGATGAGAGAAGAAAAGTGAGAAAAAGGAGATGGAGTGGACAGTGGGTGGAGCAGGATACTCTCTAGATATGGTGGTAAGAAGGCCTCTGGCAGAGACCCGAATGAATTAAGAAAGAACTGGGTAGCACTTCATGGGTGAGTGTGTCGATGCATGTGTACGTAGGAAAAGTGTGGCTAGATTTGATAGAGCAAAGGGGAATGGGGAAAAGATGACTCTGAGAAGTAGCCAGGGTCCAGATTCGATGGTGATACGGTCAGACCTTTTTAGGTTTTGAAAAGTAAGGGAAAAGAATGCTTTGTGGGAAATAGGCAGTCTGTCTTGGTGCAAGAGTAGTTGCAAGTAATAAGTTTGGAGGCTGCTGCAAAAGCAAGGGGTATTGGTAGCTTGTACAGATGGCAATGGTGGAGGTGATGAGAAGTGGTGAGATTTTGGATGGATGATTATAGTGAAGGATATTCCCAGTTTGAAGACCTACAAGTAATTCCTTAGCTTAAAACATTTAAAGTTTTAGATTGCTGTTCTGATTTTCTAAGGCTCGTTGGCCTCTCTGGGGTGTCATTTGAAAGTACAAAGTGTCTGACAGGTCAAGTGGAAGAATTTAGTTGATGTGCACATATAAATACAGCTGGAATCACTCTTATTTGGAGGTATGTTTTGCAGATATAGAAAGATAGATATATGCACATTAATTATTAGGGTTATAGTGACAACATTGCTCTATGGAAATATTAAAAATGATATATATGTATGTATAGTTTAAAAATCTCCATATTGCAGTATTGTCATGAAAACCATAATTACCTATATTTCATTTTTTGTTGTGTTTTTTAGAAGAATATGAAAGAACAACTCAAAACATTTATGTAATTTTATGTGTATATATATGCATTTTTTTCTCTCTTTAGATAATTATTTTTTCTGTGTGATGACTCTGGGTCATTGTCAATAAAATAAAAGTTATCACTAAGGATACTCTAAGATAAACACCAAGGCAGTGCTGGATTATTTATTTCCTAGTTTAGAACTTAACTTTAGTGGCATGATGCTATTATAAAGGTTTGCATTTCATTGAAAACAAATGATTGATTGGTGAAGTGTGACTGTCTCTTCTTATGGACAAATATTTGCTTGTATTATTATTGAATCATTAAATGTGGTGGATTCTTAAAATAGGGTCAACATGTTCAAAAGATAAGTTTTTAGATGGAATTTTAAAGGATGGCATCTAATTACTGCCTTAAGTGGATGACATTTTCAGTAAATACAAGTTAATCATAGTGTAGACTAAATGAATTTTGAAGGTCAGAGGCAATAACGTCTTTCCCAAATAAGGCATAAAACATCATCATTTTCCTCCCCACCAATATTTTTAAGATTATTGCTACTTTGAGTGGACATTACTATGATGAATGACGTTACTCTTCTTTACTTCCATTTCAGAAGAAAGTACTTGAGTGACTATTTACAAGCAGAAATTAAGGTGACTCACATACTTGTATACATATTTCTCAAGAGAAAAATTGCCAAGGCTTTGGGTAGCTTTTTTCAGTGTCGACATTTTGCCTCCCATGATGATTATCATAGGACATGGTGTATGTAATCTACATTCAAATTGTTTGTATGGTTCAGAATTTGAGACTGATAATCTGGAATGCAAATCAAAATGAATGATCCGGCATCTGAAAGTTTCTTAGCATAAAAGTAAAAAGGAGTAACAATTCTGTAAGTCAGTTCTATTGTTTCATTATAAAAATGGCATGGCTACACATTTCAGAATTTATTATCTTGCATGTAGGCTAATTAATTTGTACAAATTAGAGGGAGTTTAAAAAATTATTAAATGACATCCATGGTTAGATAGTTTCAGTAGAACAGAGTTTTGTTATAATGTAGCAGACCTTTAGCGAGAAAGAACAGAGGGAAAGGCAAGATATTTATCAGAAAATAATCATCATGGTGAATAAGAAGACATTCTTTCTCAAACAGGGTGTTTTCACTCTGTCACTACTTTCTGCTCCCTTTTCCTTTGGCTTTTTCTCTATAGCTGTCTGTGATTAATGACTGCAGTTTGCTCTATTGTTTCCATCCTACTCGCTTCAGGTGGCACAGAAAGCTCCTTATGATTCAACCTGATTGGCTCATTTAGCATTTTTTTCCAACCAGACTTCATTGAATACATATTCAGTCAAATATCAATTAATTAAAAATTCTGTTAAAAACTGTGCTTAGCAATTTATTGACAAGTGGCACCAGTAATTCTCTGATTGGTTCCTGGCTTTGGGGACATTTTCTCTACCAATTTCTAACGTTGGAGGGTTTTAATAGTCGTTGGATGTTTTTTTTGTTTTTTTGTTTTGCGGTACGCGGGCCTCTCACTGTTGTGGCCTCTCCTGTTACGGAGCACAGGCTCCGGACGCGCAGGCTCAGCGGCCATAGGTCACAGGCCTAGCCGCTCCGCGGCATGTGGGATCTTCCTGGACCGGGGCACGAACCCATGTCCCCTGCATCGGCAGGCGGACTCTCAACCACTGAACCACCAGGGAAGCCCCATTGGATGTTTTTTGATATTAAGGGGAAAATAAACTCACTTTGCCATCATAATCATTGGAATTTTCCTGGTTTGTCTAAGCTTGTGTGTGTGAATTACTGTTGGAATGGCAGTATCTATAATGATTTTGTACCTTTGTTTTTCTGTTTGTATCTAGTGCCTGCAATGTGCTAGGTGCCGGGCTGGTGAGAACATGGGGAATGAGTTTGTGACTGTTCACTTTCAAATTCCCTGTTACCTGTGACAGACTGTGAATACTTTTCAACCCTAAACTCCTATAAATATGTTTCTCCACTCTTACTAAAGAGTTATTTTTCCCTTGATTCTCTGGAGTAACTTGGAAGCTTCTAATAATGGGTAACTTTTGATCAGTATTATTGACTTAGCTTAACAAAGGAAAACAAAGAATATATAATGTGGCTTTTTAGGTGTATGGGGATAAACCACACAATATGGGAGCCTTTTCATAGCCTAATGGCACAAAAGACCACGCTCCAACCACTGTTCCTGGAGATAGCCAAATACTTTATATCACTAACAAAAGGATTTATTTAGTGTTTTAGATATCTTTTCATTAGCACTCTTGCACGGATGCACAGATGTTTTTCTTTCTCAGCATTCTTGAGACAATAATGACAGATAAAATAGTTGTTCCAGAACGTCATAAAAGAGTACTAAGCAAATAATGATGTAAAGACAAATCATAGATAGCTATCATCAAAGAAAATATAGTACAAACAGAAATAGAAACAGAAAGCACATTTTTTCAGAAAATGAGGATTGCCAGCTGAGTTTATTTCATTCATTCATTCATTCATTCATTCACAGTATTTCCAGCCAGTCAAGACAGGTCTCAATACTGTAAGTCCGTTTACTGTAGTTATAACTAATACCCAGAATCTCAAAATGAGACAATTTTGCAGATAATAGAAAATGATAAAACATCAAAAACAAAAATCAGAAACGGTAAAGCAATCTTTTAGCATTTCTAAGTAAGATCAATTGAAGTACGGGTCCAATTTTGCCAAATTGTGTGCATGGATTAAATGCTCTATATGCATATTTCCCATTTTATGTTTTTATGGTGACAAAAATCCACCAGAGAACATTAGATAATTTCTGATTTTTTTTACTGGAGTATAAGTTGGTTTACAATGTTGTGTTAGTTTCTGGTGTACAACAAAGTGATTTAGTTATATATGTATATATACATATATGTGTATATATATGTATATATATATTCTTTTCCATGATAATTTCTGAGTTTTGTACTCCAGTACCTGGCACAGTGCCTGATATAAAGTAAGCTCTTGAGGGCTTCCCTGGTGGCGCAGTGGTTGAGAGTCTGCCTGCCGATGCAGGGGACATGGGTTCGTGCCCCGGTCCGGGAAGATCCCACATGCCGCGGAGTGGCTGGGCCTGTGAGCCATGGCCGCTGAGCCTGTGCGTCCAGAGCCTGTGCTCCGCAACGGGAGAGGCCACAACAGTGAGAGGCCCGCGTACCGCAAAAAGAAAAATAAATAAAATAAAGTAAGCTCTTGATACATAGCTGTTGAAGGAATGCCTGGATGAAAAAATGACTACATTAAATTAGGATTCTTTTAAAATGACCCAGCTCATAGATTCCAGCTTTGTGTATAATTCACGAGTTATAACGCATCACATACCAACACTGCTCCTTTGCCAGTTCATTTCTCCTTAACACAGTACTGGTGTTGATTGTCCAGTGATGTGTTTCCTACTCCCCACAGGCATATGCTATATTGACAAATTAAACATGGATCAACATGAAAAACCTCAATCTAGTTTCTCAATAGATAATGTTACTTGAGTCAATTCCAAGAACATTTGCTCTGGCTGTATATAAATGTAATTAAAATAATACAGACATCGAATTTAAATTACTTTGAATTATCTACCAGTTTGGTTTATCTGTATCTCCATTTGTGTAGATAATTTAGACTTAGTATTTTACATTCATGATTATGGTTTGAGTACATAAGTGAAATTATTTTTAAATGATATTGTTGCTACTGGAAACTGAATTGGATGCTAGGTGTTTTTTGTCCACTGTGATGAACAAATTTTAATTCTCCCACTGATTCACAAGTCATTATGTAATTGCAGCATATCTATACTGTTAGAAAGCAAATGCAGAAATCATCTATGAAGAACAATGCACAAAATAAATTATGAGTTCCTGGGCTTTTAATCCAGGCTTTCCTTGTTATGCTATGTGAATTTCTTCAGCTGGGATTGTATATATTTTAAACAGCTTCCCATTATCTTATTTTTGGAAATGAATATTGCTGGTATGTCTATGAAACTATGAATTTACCTTATAGATACAACAGCTAATTGATAAACTAAAAGTTTTGGTTAGATTCGTCAGGTAATTGATGGCTCAGACATAATGATGAGTCACTCTTTCCTAACACAAAGTGTGCCTATCTGTTACAATTCAAACCCTTCTTGTAACTTTCTGTCTTTTTTTTATCCATTATAAATGCAGGGTGATAAAATAATGGGTTGTACATTTATGTTGATGAAAATAAGTAGGTTGTACTTTCATCTTTTAGATGCTCTGTGCTTCCACTTCTTGCTCTCAAATAAAAAAGAGACAGACTATGGAGGGGTGAGGTACACCTAGAGATGGGAGTTCTAATTCAGGTTCTCTCAGTAACTCCATGTGCAGCCATGAAGAAGCCATGAACCCTCTCTGGGGTTCATTTCTAAAATGAGGATGTTCAACTAGATTTTTAAGGAGTTTTTGTTCAGTAATGAGATAAAGGTTTTCTTTCACAAAAGGGTTAAAACTCTCTAGTCTTTTGTCATGCTTGGACCCCATATTATTTCTTACATTTCATCCTCCTCTTCCTCTACTTCCTCAGCCTCACCTCATGTTGTGTGATGCCCTTTACCCTGAGAGGTAGTCAGGAGCCCATGCACTCTACCTTCCCTGCTGTCTATCCTTAATCTGCCCAGAAAGGATACATACTACAGGATCCTCTTAAATGTACTTACTTGTCTGTTTGCCCAGAGCATTGAAAGCTTACTGGGGAGAAAAGTCGTCTTGTTCTCTAGTGCATCCCAAGAACCCAGCATTTTGCCTGGGAAATAGGTGCTTGAAAATATTTGTTGAATGATTACAATTTGTCCATGTTTCCTGCATCTTTAATTTTCCTTGTGGGATGTTTTATTTTGCCAAGAATGAAAATCTCTGCTCAGCTGTAATGTTATCCTAGCTTATTAAAGGGAAAGAGCAAACTTATTGTAAATGCATTGCTTGGAACTGAAAGCAGCAGCAGCAGCAGCAATGTCTAGGATATTTGCATGATACTTGTAAACACAAGAGAAAATTCTAGGGGGGAAGGGACATTAAGGTAGCTCTTTAGAGACATTGTTTCCTCTTTCAATATACAAGGTAAAAACACTGACTGTTCCTCTGTAAGGGCAGGTGTTTTTTTCTCCAATATATCTATAGCAGCTACAAGATATTCTGGAATTATAGGATAGAATTTTGCATATTCTCTGGTTCAGTTGACTTACTGTTATTATTGACATGTGATTGTTGAGTTATTTTTGAAATACATAATTGAGAAAAGGTTCTTCTCATGTAAATAAAAAATATTGGGGGATAAAAAAATTTCAGGAATCACTCACCTTTTACTTTACCTATTGAAAACAGAAGCTCAGATAATTTGAGTTTTACCCAGAGTCACATAGCTTATCATAGAGACTTGGCCTCTTGACTCCATTTCCATCCTGTTAATTCCCATCCTGTGACATAATATACTTTTTGTGATTCTGTGATGTTATGAAGATTTTCTCCTCTGTGGGAATATTTCTGTTGTCACAATGAAAGTCATAGGGGAATGATTTTATTTATAAAATTAAATTTACACACTACTGACACAGACTGACTGCCATTCTGTAAAGTAAAATACATTTGTGTGTGCGTGTGTGTGTCTGTGTGTGTGTGTGTTTACTGAAGTATAGTTGATTTACAACGTTGTGTTAGTTTCAGGTATACAGCAAAGTGATTCAGTTTTTTTTTATCTGTCTGTCTATCTATGCATACATATTCTTTTTCAGATTCTTTTCCCTTATAGGTTATTACAAAATTTTGAGTATAGTTCCATGTGCTATATAGTAGGTCCTTGTTGGTAATCTATTTTATATATAATAGTATGTATATGTTAATCGCAACATTTGTGTGTTTTTTTATACCTTGAAATGGGTCATCCTGTTTGGCTTCTTTTTTGGGAATTGTCATATATATTTATGGCGAATATTCAGGAAGGGAATATCTTCATTTGGTAAGTGGCCCTTCTAGCCACAGTGACACATGGTAAGCATCCTCTGCCTCTCTTAACCAAATGTCTGAACTCAACCAAGTGCATCTCACCCCACAGTGTAACATTCTGCAGTGAGGTCTTTAGCTCTTATGTTGACACAGAAGCTCAGCTGGGCAGAAGAGAACTACAAATCAGACTCATGTTCTTCCTTATACTTTTCACTCAATGAACCTATCCATGCCTGGGTTTTTCTAATCCCTTGATAGTCCAGCCTGCCTCTCTTACTTTCATTTTACCCTTCTGAGAATTTTGCTTAATTCAATAATTGACAACAATTATCAGACAAAGGGATAAATGTATCATCTTGTTATTAATGTATCACCTTCATTTTCTAATTGGAGTATGTGTGTGATTTCAAGGCAGGAATGCAAATTACAGACATACTTTTGGAGTAAATAAACATGAAAATATTTTATTGTATGACATTTAAAAAATACTTTAGAAATTATTTTAGCTTGAGGATTGAAATAAGAAAGCTCACACAGGTGTCTGCATGTATTTGAAGACTCTTTTTTCCCATATTTATTACCCTTTATTAATCCAGTTTTTTTATATTTATTACCCTTTATTAATCCAGTGTTTTGTTTGTTTGTTTGTTTGTTTTTTAGTTTCTGCTTTATAACAAAGTGACTCAGTTATACATATACATATGTTCCCATATCTCTTCCCTCTTGCGTCTCCCTCCCTCCCACCCTCCCTATCTCACCCCTCTAGGTGGTCACAAAGCACCGAGCTGATCTCCCTGTGCTATGTGGCTGCTTCCCACTAGCTACCTATTTTACTTATGGTAGTGTATTGCAAGTCAATGAGGTAATCTACCACCATCATCTCTCCTTTGGAAAAACAGAAGCATAAAGTATACCACTCTTTAAAGTTCAGATAATAAGTAAAGTAACTAAAATGAACCAGAGATAACATTGCATTGCAAGGTCTAGAATATTCAGACTATTTTTCTTTGTATACCTATATTATTCTTTTATGTGCCAAGCATGGTTCTAAATTCTTACAAATATTAATTTATTTTTCATAATGACCCTGTAGGTTAAATATTATTATTGTCACCCTCATACAAATGAGGAAGTTGAGGCTTAGAGAAGTGGAGTAACTTGCACAAAATTGCCCAGCTAGTCACGGAAGAACTGCACTGAAACCCAAATGCTGAGCTCAAGGCCATGCTCTGAGCCACTCACTGTGGCTACCTTATTTGCTCAAGGAGACAAAGCAGTTCATCCAATAACAATCAGAATCTTCTTTGCTTAGAAGGAATTAAACCAATGAGCTTTAGGGTCTTTCTCTCATCTCTTTGCTCCCACATGTTTTACTTAAGGGAAAGGTATTAGTGAAAAACACATCCTACTGTGTTGGACAGAAAGCACAGCAAACAAAGTGAGATCAGGATTTCTGTGTTTGGCACTATAACCATTTAGTTAAGTGTCTTCCTGAGATCCAACTTGATTTCTCTGGCTCTTTCTTAATAGAACGGGAAGGTCGAAGTACACCTGAAACACCATCCAGAGAATGCACTCTGCTGCTTCTCCTGTTATGAGTGCCTTGTATCAAGAGATTGTGTGCTAACTTCAGATGAAGTAGAATTGGAACAGCCTGCTTGTAAATTACTAAATCCAATCCATTAGCCATTCTACATTTGTGTTTGTCCTGTATGACACATTCCACTGATGTGAATTTCCACTAAAGGCAGATGGACAGTCTATAGTAATTGTTATCTGATTGGAATTGAGGAAGATAGTTTAGATCAAAGTTTATCCAATTTGGGGGAGCTTAGGAGTCACCTGGAGAGCTTGTTCGTACAGATTACTGTGGCCCAGTAGTTCTTGATTTAGTAGATGTGGGCTGAAGCTGCAGAATTTGCATTTCTGGTAAGATCTCAGGTGACGCTCATGCTGCCTATCTGTGGACCATTGTTTGAGTAGTCCTGGCCCGTATCATTTCCACAAATTGCTAGGATGATGGCAGTTTTTGTTCACTGGAGTTAGAGAATATACATCCCTCACTATGGTCCATCTGCTCTGTCCTAGAGATCCCCTTGACATTTTTTCACAGGTATCTGTTCTCTGTGATGTTTAGCATTCTTCCTTGGAAAGGAATTTTTCTGAGATTTCTTTATTGTGTATTTTCAATCAGCTCTCAAATAGGCTCTGGATTACCATGTAGAGGATTTGGCTGCTCACAAGTACACAGGTGCTGCAGAATAAATACTAAAGCACAGGCTGCTAATATTTACTTGCACTAAGAAATTCAGGGGTTTTGTGCTAACAGGGCTTCCATTCCTTGTGTGATGGGTTACCATAGCACCTGGCCTTATCCCTGGTACACAGTAGGTCTTTATATGTATGTATAGCTGAATCAATTTGCTGTACACCTGAAACTAACACAACGTTGTAAATCAATTTCAATAAGAATTTTTAAAAAATGAATGAGCGAGGTGAAATGACTAAAACAGTTTTAAGCATCATGATTCAATTGCTTTGTTTTTAGTTCTCTCCTACACTGACGGGGCCGATAAGAAAATCCTTTCAAAACAAAAAAAGAAAGCCCTTTCGCGTCTACTAATATTAATACAAATTTTGTAGACTTGTGGGGCTAAGTGGCAGTATATTGTTGATTTGGTGAAGCTGAATATGGCTTGAGAAGTTCCCTCTGGTCAGGGAGTACACTTAAGACATATGCTCAGGAGCAAATTCTGTTTAGCAAAGTGTTAAAAATCCCTTTGTCTATTGCTTAGCCTTGTCAAAGAATTTGGATTAGAACATTTTTCACATTTAAGAATGCATTGTACTTTCATTCTATGTTTCTTTTGAACTCTGAAAATGCATTAGGACCATTATTTTGTTTCTTCTTACAACACCATTTAGAGGCGTGCGACCAAGTAGCGTTATCCTCATTGTACAGGCGCATAGAAGTTAACTAATTCTTCAGGTCGTGGAGAAGTAGGCAGAGCCAGCAATAAAAGAAACATTAGCCTGCTTTTATAGTGTATGAGCACAGTGGCCACCACAGAACTTCTAACCCTGTCCTTCCACCACCTAACACAAAATATCCTCTGCCATGAGATGACCTGCAGGAAATGAGGCTTCTTCAAAGATGATTGCAGGGATTACAGTAGTTTCAATTCAGGGTCAAATAAAAGCATCCTGCCACTTGTGATTTCATAAAATATTAAAAAACATCTTTTTCAGTGAGAAAGAGATTCAGGTAATTTTCAAACCACAAGAAATTGTTTTTAGGCACTTAGGCTCACGCACGAAACCCATTTCTTTTATAATGTGCCCTGAATATTGCTGGGAGGCAGTCTTCTCTGGGCTTCTTATGCTCCTACAAGTCTTGTTAAGCATGCCAAAACCCCCAGACCATTCTTGCACCCTGGCCACTTAGCTGGATTGTTTCTGCAGCTGACAATTTTGAAGAGTGATATAATGCCTCACGGGAATACATCACATACTCCTACACAGCACTCAGTCTCTCTCTGGACAAAGATCTCTACTTGTTGTAAAAGTGACAGACTTTTTTTTTTTCCATTATGGTTTATTACACAGTATTGAATATAGTCCCGGTGCTATACAGTAGAACCTTGTTGTTTATCCATTCTATTCATTATAGTTTGCATCTGCTAACCCCAAACTCCCAATCCATCCCTCCCCTCCACTTGGCAACCGCAAGTCTGTTCTCTGTGTCTGTGAGTGTGTTTCTATTTTGTAGATAAGTTCATTTGTGTCATATTTTATATTCCACATAAAACTGATATTATATGGTATTTGTCTTTCTCTTTCTGACTTATTCACTTAGTATGATAATCTCTTGGTCCATCCACGTAGCTGCAAATAGCATTCATTCTTTTTAATGGCTGAGTTGTATTTCATGATACATATGTACCACATCTTCTTTATCCATTCATCTGTCGATGGACTTTTAGGTTGCTTCCATGTCCTGGCTATTGAAAATATTGCTGCAGTGAAGATAGGGGTGCATGTATCTTTTCAAATTATAGTTTTCTCGGGATATATGCCCAGGAGTCGGATTGCTGGATCGCATGGTGACTCTATTTTTAGTTTTTTGAGGAACTTCCATACTGTTCTCCATAGTGGCTTCACCAATTTACATTCCCACCAACAGTGTAAGAGTGTTCCCTTTTCTCCACACCTTCTTCAGCCTTTGTAGACTTTTTGATGATAGCCATTCTGACTGGCGTGAGGTGATACCTCATTATAGTTTTGATTTGCATTTCTGTAATAATTAGCGACATTGAGCATCTTTTCATGTGTCTCTTGGCCATCTGTATGTCTTCTTTGGGGAAATGTCTATTTAGATTTTCAAAAGTCGCAGATTTTTTAAGCTCAGCGTTCCTTAGCAGCAGTGCAACTCTCTGATTGCGTAGACATCCATCTGAGCCCTTCGTGTCGCCTCATGGACTACAGGACAAGGGGAACCAGCAAAAATATGCTTATATGTCTGCTACTGCTTTTTATTGTGTGTGTGTGTGTCTGTGGTTGATCAAGACCTTTGTATCTGATCCAGGAGTCTCATGTCTTTTGTCAGCAACCCTGGATCTGTGACAGACTAACCAATGAGCTTGTGTTTGAGGGGAAATTCTACTACTACTAGCTTTCCTCCGTACCGTAAAACATATTTAAGTAGGGCAGAATCTTAACAGCTATACTTAGTTTCTTCCCAGTAGATTGTTCCCAAACTTAGGTTATTTCATGGAAAAGGTTTTGTTTCATCCACATCACGGTGCTCAGTAAATTAAATGAGGCTTTAGCAGGATAAAATCAACATGAAATGAGAATATCAGAAGTGCGGGAGATCTGGCTTACATACCAGGAGACATATTTTCTTTGACATTATTATTTGGGGTCCTGTAGCAGAATATCCATGTTTGTGTGTCTTAGGCAACTGTCACAAACACAAATGTCTGCTACTGTCCATAGCAGTTGAATATGAACTCAGACCTGGGCTGAGGCAATGGAGAGCAGGCTAACTACAGCATTTGTGACCCTAAGACACAATTGTGATGTATTGATCTTCTGATGGCGTTGTGAGCAGTCTGAGAGTGAAAGCTATGTAGTATTTATCCCTGTTCTTCTGTGACACTAGTTATGATAACTTCAACTTAAAGGTGTTTATTGAATGATTGTCAGATAAATGAAATCAAAGGCCTTATTGGAAGCAGTTAGCAGCAGCTGTGTAGATTCGCTGCTCATTTACTCCATATACAGGGCATAGTGGATATCCAGCAATCTGGGTAATGTAACATTATCTGTGTTGATTGTAGATATGACAGCAAGATAATTATGTTTTTAAGAGTGCTTTAAAATGAAATAACTATGTGATGGGTGTGGTGCCCCGAGGACAGTGGTGCTTCAAGGACAAAGGATGACCCTGCCTGAAAAAGTGTCAGCATTACACCCCCTACCAGACTTTTAATCACCCTCCCCACCATGTTGCCATGGTTACGAAATTACTGAGCCCACCTGGGCAATGGGACATGTCCCAAATAAGGAAAGGCATCTGGCCTGTCCCACTCCCACCCTTTAGAAGGAAAGTATATGTGCCTCAACCAATCAGTAAACGAAATTTTCACTTCAGACCATTCCTTTCTGTTCTGGCTTTAAAAACTGATCAGTAGCACGTGTTTGGGCTCAACTCTCCCAGACTACTAGGAAGTCAGCCTGCTGTTCTAACAGCAACCCTTCCCTCTAATAAATTCTATCTTCTTTACATTCTGCCTTGTGTCTGGAAATTCTTTTCCCACCTGCGTTTGGACCATGACAGCTAGCTATTGAATAACTCCCAATTCATAACTGTTAGGAAGATGACTAAGGCTGCTAAGGTAACCAGTGAAGCTATGCATTCATCCAGCTTTACAGAAAAGGATTACAGCTGTTTCTCAATAAACAAGGAACAATTATTCACACAGTGCAACTAAAACTGTATGGTTCACCATCCTTAATCACTGCACTCTTTATTCTGTGGTGAAGACTGAGTTACTCTCTTGACAAAAGTTGAGGATTTCTGAGAGTCAAATACTGAGTTCTAAAAGACCTGAGTTACAAAACAACATGGCAGTATAATTAAATCCTACTTCTGGTTTTAACAGAGAATAGAAATCATCACCCATTGTTGCCTAGACTCTTGTCTATTTCAATTTTATTTCTATACCATCATTTCAACCATCGAAAAGTGATATTGCACAATGCCCCTATTATGTCATTTACCAAACTGTTTTGCAATTGTCTGATTCCTTGACTGTATTTTCCAAACAACTGTGAGCTTTGTGAAAACTGGCACCAGGATGATTAACTATTTATATCTCACATCTAGCACACCACTCTACACAGAGTAGAAGCTGGTGAAAACTTTTTGTTTAATAAAGTAATCGATAATAAATATTTTAGTAAGAAAAAATACATCATATAAAATACCTTAAGAGTACAGCTTTCCTTCTTTTTTAGTGTTCTGGTTTTATATTGACTTCGAATTCCTTTTTGACATACATTTTGAAAATAGTGTTTCTACTTAAACCAGAAAATATCCCCATTCCTCATTCAACAGAATAATTTAGTGATTCACTTGTTTGCCATTACCAAAAACAGACATGTCAATTTGTCACATAAAGTGAAAACAATTATTCTGCTTTAGTAAATAAGACAGAATATAATTTTGTGTTCTTAAGAACAAGACAGACAAGATGAATAAACAGTGGGCTTTGGATACTTTCCGTTCTTTGACTTTTCAAATCATAGCAATAAGATGCCCTTTTCCTAACCAAAGTCCTTCTGATGTCAGTGCAAAGAGGACACATGCAAATAGAACTCAGTGGTATCTGTAGATAAGTATTGATACACCATAACTGTTCTGTTGTCCTATGATGAAATGTGTCTTAACCTGTCTTTTTAAAAAGGCATAGAGAAAGGAGATTATATTCACAGGGAAATTTATTTCCTTAAAATAATTTAATTGGCAAGATTCTAACACATATATACATACATTCCTGTCATAGAGCAAACCATTGGCTCAGCTGGTAACCAAAGGCAAAATTTAATCTTGACATTAGCAGACTTCATTTATTTGTAAGAGGAGGTGGATGATGATTGAGTTTAATTACAGTAAAACTTTTGTTAAAAGGAAATCAATAACAATGTGTTTAGTCCAAATTTGCTTGCTCAAAATATAAGTGGAAGGTTTTGAGGGAAAGTCATCAATATTAACAGGCAATTTTCTATCCCTAATTTGAAATCTTTATTTGAATTCATCAAACAATAAGATATTGTAGAGAGTATCAGAGGAATGGGTTGGAAGTCAGGAAACTTAATTCTAGATACATCTTTGCTACTAATTAAGTATGTGGCCTTGAGCAAGTTATTTAATTTTGTGGTCCTTACCAAGTCCTGCTGATTTTTTTTTTTTTTGGTAACTATTTCCCAGGCCTGTAAGAATTTTTATTATCTGCATTATTACAGATTGATGACTACTGTCACTGGCTTTAGTCCACTCTCTCTCCACAAACTCTGCTCCTCATTGCTAGTGCTGTTTTTTACACTTCTGCCGGGATGATTTTTTCTATAGAGCAAGTCTCACTCAGCACTTTAAATCCTTCAAAGGCCTGTCATTAGGTGTGGGGTCCATGGAAACCTATTCACTGAGACCCACTAATTACTCCATGACCTGGCCCCCTGCCCCCGCTTAATGCTCCAGCCTATTCTCCCCCATATGCAGCAAGTTACCAGTTCACATGGAATCACTGAAATTACTTACCATTCCTTTTACACCTTGTCACTTGGGTTTCTTGTCCTGGTAATGCCCCTCTGTCATTTCCTTGGCTAAATTGTTTTTCATCCTTCAAGACTGATTCTAAAAGCTACTTTGTCTGTGAAGGCTCTGCTGACCCCTTCAGGAAAACCGTAATACAGGTAGACTTAAGCTGATCTTACAGCTCTGTTTCCATAGTTTTCTGAATAAGCTGTTCCTGCAGACAATCATTTTATTTTTATATTCTATTATTATACCCTTAATATTGTTTAATCATATGTTTCCCTTAATAGATTGTGGGATTTTTGAATGTGAGATATTTATCTGTTTATTTTTCTCTGTCCTCAGTCTCTTGGAATAATACTGTATGGGAGAATATGTAGGTATAAAATATATGTTACTATAAGGAATGAATGGAATCTGTTGTCCATTTTGGTAACATGGGGGTGTTGTGACAACATGATTTGTGGTCTGTGACTGTGTATCCTAAAGTCTTTAAATAACCTAAAATTTTGTGAATGGATTTGCATATATACTTAGGTCCTCAGGAAAACACCCAGAATTTCATCAAGTTTCCACACGGATCCATTTCCCAAAGACTGCACCCAGTTCTAATGCTGGGTGAGACAAAATTCACTAGAGCACCAACAATATACAATAATAAAATGCCCTCTAATACAGACCCTGCCTCTCCAACAGTCAGGAGGCCATTCAAGTCAGCCCTGGCTCCCTATTCTCCTGTAGAATCTTTTCCTTGCCACTTTGTGAGCCTAGGGAGGTAACAGGAGCAGTGCTATCCTTTGTACTCCTTTTGAGCCTCTGAAGACTGGTATAATCAGATTTGTGCTACAAGATTTCAGCTGAGAAATGGACTGAGAAATTTCAGCATGAGAATCTGAGAAGTCAGAATTTATCTTATGTTGGTCAGTTTGCTTAAAAGCATCTAACTCTGTGTCCATAATTTCCTATTGTCCTCAGACAATTCAAAGAATTCAACTAATATCCTCAACTGACTTTTAGCATTTAAGAAACTAGTTTTCAGTTTAAGACTACATTGGTGCACGTACAAGTACTATCCTACTTGGAAAAGTTACTGGTTTCTGTTTGCTAAAAGAAAGTTTTCCTTCTCTAATTCGAACTGAATGTTTTCTTTGACTGTCTTGTCTTAAATATATTAACAAATACATTAACAAATGCATCAGTTTATGTATTCAATAAATATATGCTTAAAAAGTCTACTTCTGGATACAATTAAAAAATCTGTTTTAGATCTCATTTTTTTCCTAATTCAGTCAATAAATTATAATGCATAATGTGTTTGTGTCATGATCCTGTTTTATTTGAATTTCTTTAGTCTTATGACAGCTTAATCACACATGAATGTAGACCAAGTTATAGAATATAAATTAAAACATACTAATCAAAATCTTTGTGTAAAAACACAATTGATCATGCAATGGCAGCCATAGAATTTGTTTGTAAAGTGGCTTGAAATGTGATAGTTTGTTGGAAACTGAAATAATAGGAAAAAATACTGGTATCTACCCCAGGTTCCTGCCACAGAGATCCTGAAACGCTTGTAGTTTCCTTAGCACTAGGAGCATCTTTTGTTCTAGTATTTGGTCTTTGACCATGGTTCCTAACAGGGTTCCTGAAATCCTTGTAATTTCCTGAGTGATAGGGGTGTCTTTTGTGTTTTGTTTGTTTGTTTATTTGTTTTTGTATTTTATTTAATTATTATAGCAGGTTCTTATTAGTTATCTATTTTATACATATTAGTGTATATATGTCAATCTCAATCTCCCAATTCATCCCACCAACACCACCCTCCACCCTGCTTTCCCCCTTAGTTTTCATACATTTGTTCTCTACATCTGTGTCCCTATTTCGGCCTTGCAAACCAGTTAATCTGTACTAATTTTCTAGATTCCACATATATGCATTAATATACAATATTTGTTTTTCTCCTTCTGACTTACTTCACTCTGTATGACAGACTCTAGCTCCATCCACGTCTCTACAAATGACCCAGTTTCATTCATTTTTATGGCTGAGTAATATTCCATTGTATATATGTACCACATCTTCTTTATCCATTTGTCTGTTGATGGACATCTAGGTTGCTTCCATGTCCTGGCTATTGTAAATAATGCTGCAGTGAACATTGGGGTGCATGTGTCTTTTTGAATTATGGTTTCCTCTGGGTATATGCCCAGTAGTGAGAATGCTGGGTCATATAGTAATTCTATTTTTAGTTTTTTAAGGAACCTCCATACTGTTCTCCATAGTGGCTGTATCAATTTACATTCCCACCAACAGTGCAAGAGTGTTCCCTTTTCTCCACACCTTCTCCAGCATTTGTTGTTTGTAGATTTTCTGATGATGCCCATTCTAACTGGTGTGAGGTGATACCTCATTGTAGTTTTGATTTGCATTTCTCTAATAATTAGTGATGTTGAGCAGCTTTTCATGTGCCTCTTGGCGATCTGCATGTCTTCTTTGGAGAAATGTCTATTTAGGTCTTCTGCCCATTTTTTGGTTGGGTTGTTTGTTGTTTTAACATTGAGCTACATGAGCTCTTTATATATTTTGGAGATTAATTCTTTGTCCATTTATTCGTTTGAAAATATTTTCTCCCATTCTGAGGGCTGTCTTTTCATCTTCTTTATAGTTTCCTTGGCTGTGCAAAATATTTTAAGTTTCATTAGGTCCCGTTTGTTTATTTTTGTTTTTATTTCCATTACTCTGGGAAGTGGGTCAAAAAAGATCTTACTGTGATTTATGTCAAAGTGTGTTCTTCCTATGCTTTCCTCTAAGAGTTTTATAGTATCTGGTACATTTAGGTCTTTAATCCATTTTGAGTTTGTTTTTTTGTATATGGTGTTAGGGAGTGTTCTAATTTCATTCTTTTACATGCAGCTGTCCAGTTTTCCCAGCACCACTTATTGAAGAGACTGTCTTTTCTCTATTGTATATCCTTGCTTCCTTTGTCATAGATTAGTTGACCATAGGGGCGTCGGTTTACCTCTGGGCTTTCTATCCTATTCCATTGATCTATATATCTGTTTTTGTGCCAGTACCATACTGTCTTGATTACTGTAGCTTTGTAGTATAGTCTGAAGTCAGGGAGTCTGATTCCGCCAGCTCCATTTTTTTCCCTCAAGATTGCTTTGGCCATTTGGGGTCTTCTGTGTCTCCAAACAAATTTTTTGTTCTAGTTCCGTAAAAAATGAAGGGATTGCATTAAATCTGTAGATTGCTTTGGGTAGTATAGTCATTTTCACAATATTGATTCTTCCAATCCAAGAACATGGTATATCTCTCCATATGATTGTGTCATCTTTGATTTCTTTCATCAGTGTCTTATAGTTTTCTGAGTACAGGTCTTTTATCTCCTTAGGTAGGTTTATCCCTAGATATTTTACTCTTTTTGTTGCAGTGGTGGATGGGATTGTTTCCTTAATTTCTCTTTCTGATCTTTTGTTGTTAGTATGTAGGAATGCAGGAGATTTCTGTGCATTAATTTTGTATCATGCTACTTTACCAAATACATTGATTAGCTCTAGTAGTTTTCTGGTGGTACCTTTAGGATTCTCTATATATAGTATCATGTCATCTGCAAACAGTGACAGTTTTACTTCTTCTTTTCTAATTTGGATTCCTTTTATTTCTTTTTCTCCTCTAATTGCTGTGGCTAAAACTTCCAAAACTGTGTTGAATAATAGTGGTGAGAGTGGGCATCCTTGTCTTGTTCCAGATTTTAGAGGAAATGGTTTCAGTTTTTCACCATTGAGAATGATGTTGGCTGTGGGTTTGTCATATATGGCCTTTATTACATTGAGGTAAGTTCCTTCTGTGCCTACTTTCTGGAGAGTTTTGTCATAAATGGGTGTTGAATTTTGTCTAAAACTTTTTCTGCATCATTGAGATTATCATATGGTTTTTATCTTTCAGTTTGTTAATATGATGTATCACATTGATTGATTTGCTTATATTGAAGAATCCTTGCATTCCTGAGATAAACCCCACTTGATCATGGTGTATGCTTCTGGATTCTGTTTGCTAGTATTTTGTTGAGGATTTTTGCGTCTATATTCATCAGTGATATTGGTCTGTAATTTTGTTTTTTTGTAGTATCTTTGTCTGGTTTTGGTATCAGGGTGATAGTGGCCTTGTAGAATGAGTTTGAGAGTGTTCCTTCCTCTGAAATTTTTGGAAGAGTTTGAGAAGGATGGGTTTTAACTTTTCTCTAAATGTTTGATAGAATTCACCTGTGAAGCCACCTGGTCCTGGAGTTTTGTTTGTTGGAAGATTTTTAATCACAGTTTCAATTTCATTACTTGTGATCGGTCTGTTCGTATATTCTGTTTCTTCCTCATTCAGTCTTGGAAGCTTATACACCTTTCTAAGAATTTATCCATTTCTTCCAGGTTGTCCATTTTATTGACATAGAGGTGCTTATAGTAGTCTCTCATGATACTTTGTATTGCTGCAGTGTCCGCTGTAACTTCTCATTTTTCATTTCTAATTTTATTGATTTGAGTACTCTCCCTCTTTTTCTTGATGAGTCTGGCTAAAGGTTTATCAATTTTGTTTATCTTCTCAAAGAATCAGCTATTAGTTTTGTTGATCTTTGCTATTATTTTCTTTGTTTCTATTTCATTTATTTCTGCTCTGATCTTTATGATTTCTTTCCTTCTGGTAACTTTAAGTTTTGTTTATCTTTCTCTAGTTGCTTTAGGTGTAAAGTTAGATTGTTTATTTGAGATGTTTCTTGTTTCTTGAGGTAGGCTTGTATTGCTGTAAACTTCCCTCTTAGAACTTTTTGCTGCATCCCATAGGTTTGGATCATTGTGTTTTCATTGTCATTTGTCTTTAGGTACTTTTTTTTTTTTTTTTTGGTGGTATGTGGGCCTCTCACTGTTGTGGCATCTCCCGTTGCGGAGCACAGGCTCCGGTCGTGCAGACTCAGTGGCCATGGCTCACAGGCCCAGCTGCTTCACAGCATGTGGGATCTTCCTGGATCAGGGCACGAACCCATGTCCCCTGCATCGGCAGGTGGACTCTCAACCACTGCACCACCAGGGAAAACCTCTAGGTATTTTTTGATTTCCTCTGATTTCTTAATTGATCCATTGGTTATGTAGTAACATATTGTTTATCGTCCATGTGTTTGTGCTTTTTACATTTTTTTCCCTGTAATTTATTTCTAATCTCATAGCGTTGTGGTCTGAAAAGGTGATTGTTATGATTTCAACTTTCTTAAATTTATGGAGGCTTGATTTGTGACCCAAGATATCATTTATCCTGGAGAATGAACCATGTGCACTTGAGAAGAAAGTGTAATCTGCTGTTATCGGATGGAATATCCTATAAATATCAATTAAATCTGTCTGGTCTATTGTGTCATTTAAAGCTTGTGTTTCCTTATTAATTTTCTGTCTTGATGATCTGTCCATTGGTGTAAATGAGGTGTTATAGTCCCCCACTATTATCGTGTTACTGTAATTTTCCTCTTTTATAGCTGTTAACATTTTCCTTATGTAACGAGATGATCCTATGTTTCGTGCATATATGTTTATAATTGTTATATCTTCTTAGATTGATCCCTTGATCATTATGCAGTGTCCTTCCTTGTCTATTGTAACATTTTTTATTTTAAAGTCTATTTTATCTGATATGAGTATTGTTACTCTGGCATTCTTTTGATTTTCATTTGCATGGAATATCTTTTTCCATCCCCTCACTTTCAGTCTGTATGTGTCCCTAGGTCTGAAGTGGGTCTCTTGTAGACAGCATATGTATGGGTCTTGTTTCTGTATCCATTAAGTGAGCCTGTGTCTTTTGGTTGGAGCATTTAATCCATTCACATTTAAGGTATTTATCTATATGCATGTTCCTGTTACCATTTTCTTAATTGTTTTGGGTTTGTTTTTGTAGGTCCCTTTCTTCTCTTGGGTTTCCCACTTAGAGAAGTTCCTTTAGCATTTGTTGTAGAGCTGGTTTGGTGGTGCTGAATTCTCTTAGCTTTTGCTTGTCTGTAAAACTTTTGATTTTTCTGTCGTATCTGAATGAGATCATTTCCAGGTAGAGTAATCTTGGTTGTAGATTCTTCCCTTTCAACACTTTAAATATATCCTGACACTTCCTTCTGGCTTGTACAGTTTCTGTTGAGAAATCAGCTCTTAACCTTATGCGAGTTCCCTTGTATGTTATTTGTCATTTTTCCCTTGTTGCTTTTAATAATTTTTCTTTTTTATTTTTGTCAGTTTAATTACTATGTGTCTCGGCATGTTTCTCCTTGGGTTTATCTTGCCTGGGACTCTCTGCGTTTCCTGGACCTGGATGGTTATTTCCTTTCCTGTGTTAGGGATGTTTTCAACTATAATCTCTTCAAATATTCCCTGGCATCCTTTCTCTCTCTCTTGTCCTTCTGGGACCCCTGTAATGTGAATGCTGGTGCATTTAATGTTGTCCCAGAGATCTCTTAAGTTGTCTTCATTTCTTTTCATTCTTTTATCTTTATTCCATTCCTTGGCAGTGAATTCCACCATTCTGTCTTCCAGGTCACTTATCTGTTCCTCTGCATCAGTTATTCTGCTATTGATTCCTTCTAGTGTATTTTTCATTTCAGTTATTGTATTGTTCATCTCTGTTTGTTTGTTCTTTAATTCTTCTGGGTGTATGTTCTTTAATTCTTCTAGTTCTTTGTTAAACATTTCTTGCATTTTCTCAGTCTTTGTCTCCATTCTTTTTCCAAGGTCCTGGATCATCTTCCCTATCATTATTCTGAATTCTTTTTCTGGAAGGTTGTCTATCTCCACTTCATTTAGTTGTTTTTCTGGGGTTTTATCTTGTTCCTTCATCTGGTACGAAGTCCTCTGCCTTTTCAATTTGTCTGTCTTTCTGTGAATGTGGTTTTGTTCCACAGGCTGCAGGATTGTAATTCTTTGTGCTTCTGCTGTCTGCCCTCTGGTGGATGCGTCCATCTAAGAGACTTGTACAAGCCTCCTGATGGGAGGGACTGCTGGTGGGTAGAGCTTGTTGTTGCTCTGGTTGGCAGAGCTCAGTAAAACTTTAATGCGCTTGTCTGATAATGGGTGGGGCTGGGTTCCCTCCCTGTTGGTTGTTTGGCCTGAGGCGACCCAGCACTGGAGACTGCAGGCTCTTTGGTGGGGCTAATGGTGCACTCCAGGAAGGCTTATGCCAAGGAGTACTTCCCAGAACTTCTGCTGCCAGTGTCCTTGTCCCTGTAGTGAGCCACAGCCACCCCCTGCCTCTGCAGACCCTCCAACACTAGCCGGTAGGGCTGGTTCAGTCACCTATGGGGTCTCTGCTCCTTCCACCTGGATCCTGATCACACACTACTTTGTGTGTGCCTCCAAGAGTGGAGTCTCTGTTTTTCCCATTCCTCTTGAAGCCTGCAATCAAATCCCACTAACCTTCAAAGTCTGAATCTCTGGGAATTCCTCCTCCCATTGCCAGATGTCCAGGTCGGGAAGCCTGACATGGGGCTTAGATTCTTCACTCCAGTGGGTGGCTTTCTGTAGTATAATTGTTCTCCAGTTTGTGAGTCACCCACCCAGTGGTTACGGGATTTTATTTTATTGTGATTGCACCACTCCTACTGTCTCATTGCGGCTTCTCCTTTGTCTTTGGATGTGGGGTATAGTTTTGGTGAGTTCCAGTGTCTTTCTGTTGATTGTTCAGCAGTTAGTTGTGATTCCAGTGCTTGCTCTCGCAAGAGATAGTGAGCTAACGTCCTTCTACTCTGTCATCTTGAACCAATTTCCCTCGTCTTTTGTTTTTATGAGGAAGCTCTGGGCTGGCTCCTGGATGGGAGCTGGTCACCAGAAAGACTAAGCCATGATTAGAAGCTTGGGATTTTCAGGCTGTCCCCACACCCCACCCCCATTCTCCACATAGAGGAGAGGGGCTGGAAATGGAGTAACTTGATTTTCCTATGTGATCTTTCGTAAAATCTCAATACTGTGGGGTTTAGGGAGCTTTTAGGTCAGTGATCTCATCCACGTACAGCGAAGGTGATATACCCCAACTCCATGCTAACAGAAACTCCTGTGTTCAGGACACTCTCAGACCTCGCCATTTGTATCTGTCTTTTCATCTGGCTGTCCATCTGTATCTTTTATTATTTCCTTTAATCAGTGGTAAATGTAAGTAATTTCTGTTAGCTGCTCTACCAAGTAATTAAATTCAAGGAGCAGGCAGTCATGGGAACCTCAAATTTATAGCCAATTTATACAGAGTTGTGAGTAAGCAGGGGACCTGCTACTTGCAATTGACATCTGAAATGGGGGCTAGTCTTGTGGGGCTGAGCCCTTAACCTGTGGGATTTGACACTATCTCCAGGTAGTGTCAGAATTGAGTTAAACTGTAAGACATCCAGCTGGTATCATGGAGAATTGCTTCCTTTGGGGGGAAGAAATCCCCGCACATCTGGTGTCAGAAATGTAAGAGTAAAGGAGAAACACAGGAGGTAGGATGAACTAAGTTTTTCTAAAAAGAAACATAAACATGTGAGAAATTAAAATGCTTTCATTAATTGACATCCTTATATTAGCTGTCAGTTACAAATGCAGCCTACATGATGCTGCTAGGATATTGTAAAGAAAAACATCACATTTGCTCTTAATGATTTTGGAAATGCAAGGTCAAATTCATATATTAAAATCTTATATTCTGTACTAAAAATTGTCTCCTATTTTGAAAGTGGCTCCCAAGACATGGCTTGCCCTTAATTAGTATATGGGCTAAGTGCATAGGCTATCTTTGGTTTCAGAGTAGGAGAAAAAATATTATAGAAAACAACTTTGGAATACTATTCCCCTAAATTCATAGTTCTTCTTAAACTAAAAATATTAGTCAATATTGTTCACATTTTTTTTGATTATTTTTTGGAAAAATCTCACCCAGAAACCAGCTTGTAGAGCAGATGACATTGGCTGCCCTTGTTGAAGCACCTGACTGAAACATCTAGATTGATGCCCAGAGCCGTTTTTCCCCCAAGGCGAGTCCTTTCAACGGGAAGTGAGGTTGTGTGCATTAAAGAACAATTTGAAAAACATTGGTATAGATTGTTGATAACTTCTGACTGGTACCAAGTTTTACAAGTAAAAATATATAACAGCCTTTTAAGTAAATTCAAACTTTCAGATATGAGTTAAAATTACACCTTCATAAATTCAACCCTTTGTCACATTAACTTAATTTTCATCTTTCTACTTAAGAATAATATTTACTCTCTCCTGTGATGATTTCAAATGTTGAAAAAAATTGTTCCTAGCAATCTCTGAATGATATCCTAGAAAGCTGTTTGGGGAATTTGTGTTAAAAATTCTATATTATGTCTTGTATGGGGGCATTTTAATCTTTCTATATTATCTACTGCAGAGTTTTTCAGATAAGGGAAAGAAACAGAACAAAATTAAATCTATTTTTCCCAAGTCCCCATAGGGTCTTTGCTAACCCTATGATATACTTTTGGATTGTTTTTCTTATTTATTTATTCAACAAATATCTGTGGACTGTCTAATATATGCCAGATTCTATTCTAGGTAACAGAATATGACAACAAAATATTCGAAAATTCTTAACTGTATAAAACTTACATTCTAGTAGGAAGAGGTTGTCAATAAACAGACACAAATTTAAAAACACTGTATATATAATTATATATACATACTATAGCTATGTATAGTACGTATATATACATAGTATGTAGATATATCATATATATATACATGTATGATATGGGCTATGGAGAAAAATATAAATAAAGCATGAAAATGAGAATATTATATGAGGGAGAGATTGTGTAATCTTAAAGTAGGCTGGTAATGCTTCACTGTAGTGATGTTTGAACAAAGACTCTAAGGAGGTGAGAGTGAGCTTTGCCAATAATTGTGGGAAGAGGATTCTAGGCAGCTAAAACAGTAAGTGTAGAGACCCCGAGATGGGAGATACCTCAGCATTCATGTTTCAAATAGATCTGAGAGGTTGTTGTGCTTGAGCACATGAACGAGAGCCAGAGCCTTCGAGTGGAGGCTGGTGAAGCACTGGGAGGATGGTTACACATGCACTGAGTTGAGCATCATAAGGACCTTAGCTTTTATTGTGAGTGATATGAGAAGGTGTTAAAGGATTTTGAGCAGAGAAGCATGTTCTCACTCCTGTTTTAAAAGGCTCACTCTGACTTCTGTATTAGAAATTAAGAATAAAAGGGGATCAGGGCAGAAAAAGGGGGACTAGTTAGTAGGCTATTGTAATAATCCAGGCCAGAGGTTTGGATGACATGGGCCAGGGTGGCATCAGGAGAGGTAGGTGGTGAGCCAAGGTCAGATTCTGAATCCATTTTGAAAAAAGCCTGTCAGACTTTCTGATGACTTGGGTGTGGGATATGAGACAAAGACAAACTCTAACTCCCTCCTTTCTGTTAAACATTACAAAACATTTGTGTGCAAAATTGTTTGTAAATAAAGTTATAACCATATAGAGCAATTTCCTTATAAACCTGAACCATGAAAAATCTTGGCATGGAAAATACTCATACAACTGTCTGAATGAGAAATGAGCCTGATAATATTAGGAAGAAAAAATATTTTTAAAAATGAAATGTTATTTATAGATAAATATCCTCACCCATATGTATATATACATACACACCCAGAGTTCTGTGAGGGCACAAAAACAGCAGCTGGCAAGGAGTGAGAATTTTTTTAATTTTAATTTTCTGATTATAGCACAGAGATATATAAATATTTAATATATTATGCTGTATCATAGTAAATTCAGAAATTTAATATTGTTTTTTATATCCTACTATTTCATATTCAAATACATTTTGAATTATTAAATCAGGAGAACTTTAAGCACTCTAACTTAGGGTTTAAAATCAAGTGTTGAATACCGTTAAGATAAGTTAAAGACAGTAAATAGCTGCTGCGGTTGTAAACCATGTATAGTTATCTGTTATAATTCAGATTGCTACACTCTTGCTACATTATTCCCATACAAATGCAATTTTAAAACTATTTGGAGGGGGGTGGAGTCAAGATGGCATACTAGGAGGACACAGAATTCGTGTCTCCTCAGAACTAGGGCACCTACCAGACCCTGGTAGGGGACTATGGACACCTAAGGGGATGGGAGGAACCCCCAGTGACCTGTTGTTTCAATTATAGTTTTATTTTTCCTACTATACTTTTAATCCTTCTAATTTTATTTTGTTTCTTATTCTTTGATATTGTACTGCTCCTTTTTTTCTTTCTTTCTTCCTTTTTTTTTTTTTCCACTCCACAAAGCTTGTGGGATCTTGGTTCCCAGGCTGGAGGTTGGGCCTGAGCTCCTGTGGTGAGGTTTGAGTCCAAACCACTGGACTAACAGAGAACTTCAGACCCCAGGGAATATCAATTGGAGTGAGGCCTCCCAGAGGTCTTCATCTCAGCACCAATACCCAGCTCTATCCAACTGCCTGCCAGCTCCAGGGCTGGACGTTTCAGGCCAAACAACCAGGAAGACAGGAATACAGCACCACCAATAAAAAAAAAAAAAAAAAGAAAACGACAAAAAAATTTGTTACAGACGAAAGAGCAAGGTAAATATCTACAAGACCAAATAAATGAAGATGAAATAGGCAACCTACCTGAAAAAGAATTCTCAGTAATGATAGCAAAGATGATCCAAAATCTCAGAAACAGAATGGAGAAAATACAAGAAACATTTAAAAAGGATCTAGAAGAACTAAAGAGCAAACAGTGATTAACAACACAATTACTGAAACTAAAAATACTCTAGAAGGAATCAATAACAGAATAACTGAGGCAGAAGAACGGATAAGTGAGCTAGAATATAAAAAGGTGTAAATAACTTCCAGGGAGCAGAATAAAGAAAAAAGAATGAAAAGAATTGAGGACAGTCTCAAGACCTCTGGGACAACATTACACGCACCAACGTTCGAATTACAGGGGTCCCAGAAGAAGAAGAGGAAAAGCAAGGGTCTGAGAAAGTGTTTGAAGAGATTATAGTTGAAAACATTCCTAATACGGGAAAGGAAATAGCCAATCAAGTCCAGGAAGCACAGAGACTACCATACAGGATAAAGCCGAAGAGAAACACGCCAAGACATATTAATCAAACTATCAAAAATTAATCAAACTATCAAACTATCAAAGAAAAAATATTGAAAGTAGCAAGAGAAAAGCAACAAATAATATACAAGGGAATCCCCATAAGGTTAACAGCTGATTGTTCAGCAGAAACTCTTCAAGCCATAAAGATAGTGGCAGGACATATTTAAAGTGATGACAGGGAAAAACCTACAACCAAGATTACTCTACCTGGCAAGGATCTCATTCAGGTTCAACGGAGAAACCTTTACAGACAAGCAAAAGTTAAGAGAATTCAGCACCACCAAAGCAGCTTTACAACAAATGCTAAAGGAACTTCTCTAGTCAGGAAACACAAGAGAAGGAAAAGACCTACAATAACAAACCCCAAACAATTAAGAAAATGGTAATACGAACATACATATTGATGATTACCTTAAATGTAAATGAATTAAATGCTCCAACCAAAAGACACAAACTGGCTGAATGGATACAAAAACAAGACCCATATATATGCTGTCTACAAGAGACCCACTTCAGACTTAGGGATACATACAGACTGAAAGTGAGGGGATGGAAAAAGATATTCCATGCAAATGGAAATCAAAAGGAAGCTGGAGTAGCAATTCTCATATCAGAAAAAATAGACTTTAAAATAAAGACTATTACAAGAGGCAAAGAATGACACTACATAATGATCAAGGGATCAATCCAAGAAGATATAACAATTGTAAATATTTATGCACCCAACACAGGAGCACCTCAATACATAAGACAAATGCTAACAGCCGTAAAAGGGGAAATTGACAGTAACACAGTAATAGTAGGGGATTTTAATACCCCACTTTTACCAATGGACAGATTGTCCAAAATGAAAATAAATAAGGAAACACAAGCTTTAAATGACACATTAAACAAGAAGGACTTAATTGGTATTTTTAGGATATTCCATCCAAAAACAACAGAAAACACTTTTTCTCAACTGCTCATGGAAAAATCACCACGATAGACCATATCTTGCATCAATAATCAAGCCTTGGTAAATTTAAGAAAGTTGAAATTGTATCAAGTATCTTTTCTGACCACAATGCTAGGAGACTAGATATCAATTACAGAAACACAGAAAATAAAACTGTAAAAAATACAAACATATGTAGGCTAAACAATACATTACTAAACAACCAAGAGATCCCTGAAGAAATCAAAGGGGACATCAAAAAATACCTAGAAAAAAATGACAATGAAAACATGATGACCCAAAACCTATGGGATGCAGCAAAAGCAATTCTAAGAGGGAAGTTTATAGCAATACTATCCTACCTCAAGAAACAAGAAAAATCTCAAATAAACAACCTAAACTTACACCTATAGAAATTAGAGAAAGAAGAACAAAAAAACCTCAAAGTTAGCAGAAGGAAAGAAATCATAAAGAGCAGATCAGAAATAAATGAAAGAGAAATGAAAGAAACAATAGCAAAGATCAATAAAACTACAATCTGGTACTTTGAGAAGATAAACAAAATTGATAAACAATTAGCCAGACTGATCAAGAAGAAAAGGGAAAAGACTCACATCAACAGAATTAGAAATGAAAAAAGGAGAAGTAACAACTGATGTTGCAGAAATACAAAGGATTGTGAGAGATTACTACAAGAAACCATATGCCAATAAAATGGACAACCTGGAAGAAATGAACAAATTCTTAGAAAAGCACAACCCTTCCAAGAGTGAACCAGGAAGAAATAGAAAATATAAACAGACATATCACAAGCTCTGAAATTGAAACAGTGATTAAAAATCTTCCAACAGGGCTTCCCTGGTGGCACAGTGGTTGAGAATCTGCCTGCCAGTGCAGGGGACACGGGTTCGAGCCCTGGTCTTGGAAGATCCCACATGCCATGGAGCAATGGGGCCCGTGAGCCACAATTACTGAGCCTGTGCTCCACAAGAGACGCTGCGACAGTGAGAGGCCCACGCACCACAATGAATAGTGGCCCCAGCTTGCTGCAACTAGAGAAAGCCCTCTCACAGAAACGAAGACCCAACACAGCAAAAATAAAATAAATAAATAAAAATTAAAAAAAAAATCTTCCAACAAACCAAAGTGCAGGACTAGATGACTTCACAGGTAAATTCTATCAAACATTTAGAGAAGAGCTAACACCTATCCTTCTCAAACTCTTCCAAAATATAGCAGAGGGAGGAGCACTCCCAAACTCATTCTACGGGGCCACGATCACCCTGATACCAAAACCAGACAAGGATGTCACAAAGAAAGAAAGCTACAGGCCAATATTACTGATGAACATAGATGCAAAAATTCTCAACAAAATACTAGCAAACAGAATCCAACAACACATTAAAAGGATCATACACTGTGATCAAGTGGGGTTTATCCCAGGAATGCAAGGATTCTTCAATATAAACAAATCAATCAACGTGATGCACCATATTAACAAATTGAAAGCTAAAAAACATCTGATAATCTCAATAGATGCAGAAAAAGGTTTTGACGAAATTCAACACCCATTTATGATAAAACCTCTCTAGAATGTAGGCATAGAGGGAACCTACCTCAACATAATAAAGGCTATATATGACAAACCCACAGCCAACATCATTCTCAGTGGTGAAAAACTGAAACCATTTCCTCTAAGATCAGGAACAAGACAAGGTTGCCCACTCTCACCAGTATTATTTAACATAATTTTGGAAGTTTTAGCCACAGGAATCAGAAAAGAAAAAGAAATAAAAGGGATCTAAATCAGAAAAGAAGAAGTAAAGCTGTCACTGTTTGCAGATGACATGATGCTATACACAGAGAATCCTAGAGATGCTACCAGAAAACTGCTAGAAGTAATCAATGAATTTGGTAAAGTAGCAGGATACAAAATTAATGCACTAAAATCTCTTGCATTCCTATACACTAATGATGAAATATCTGAAAGAGAAATTAAAGAAACACTCCCATTTACCATTGCAAGAAAAAGAATAAAATACCTAGGAATAAACCTACCAAAGGAGACAAAAGACCTGTATTCCAAAAGCTATAAGACACTGATCAAAGAAATTAAAGATGGTACAAACAGATGGAGAGATATACCATGTTCTTGGATTGGAAGAATCAACATTGTGAAAATGATTCTACTACCCAAAGCAATCTACAGATTCATTTCAATACCTATCAAACAACCAGTGGCATTTCTCACAGAACTAGAACAAAAATTTTTACAGTTTGTATGGAAACACAAAAGTCCCCAAATAGCCAAAACAATCCTGAGAAAGAAATACAGAGCTGGAGGAATCAGGCTCCCTGACTTCAGACTATACTACAAAGCTGCAGTAATCAAGAGAGTATGGTACTGGCACAAAAAGAGAAATATAGATCAATGGAACAGGATAGAAAGCCCAGAGATAAACCCATGCACCTGTAGTCACCTTATCTTTGATAAAGGAGGCAAGAGTATACAATGGAGAAAAGAGAGCCTCTTCAATAAATGGTGCTGGGTAAACTGGACAGCTACATGTAAAAGAATGAAATTAAAACAATTCCTAATACCATACACAAAAAATGGATTAAAGACCTAAATGTAAGGCCAGACACTATAAAACTCTTAGAGGAAAACATAGGCAGAACAGTCTATGACATAAATCACAGCAAGATCCTTTTTGACCCACCTCCTAGAGAAATGGAAATAATAACAAAAATAAACAAATGGGACCTAATGAAACTAAAAAGATTTTGCACAGCAAAGGAAACCAAAAACAAGATGAAAAGACAACCCTCAGAATGGGAGAAAATATTTGCAAGTGAAGCAACTGACCAAGGTTTACTCTCCAAAATATACAAGCAGCTCATGCAGCTCAATATCATAAAAACAAACAACCCAGTCCAAAAATGGGCAGAAGACCTTAATAGACATTTCTCCAAAGAAGATATACAGATTGCCAAAAAACACATGAAAAGATGCTCAATGTCACTAATCATTAGAGGAATGCAAATCAAAACTAAAATGAGGTATCACCTCATTTTAGTCAGAATGGTGACTAAATGGTGACAGATGGTCAGAATGGCCATCATCAAAAAATCTAGAAGCAATAAATGCTGGAGAGGGTGTGGAGAAAAGCAAACCCTCTTGCACTGTTGGTGGGAATATAAATTGATACAGCCACTATGGAGAACAGTATGGAGGTTCCTTAAAAAACTAAAAATAAAACTATCATATGACCCAGCAATCCCACTACTGGGCATATACCCTGAGAAAACCATAATTCAAAAAGAGTCACGTACCACAACGTTCATTGCAGCACTATTTACAATAGCCAGGACATGGAAGCAACCTAAGTGTCCACAGACAGATGAATGGATAAAGAAGATGTGGCACATATATACAATGGAATATTACTCAGCCATAAAAAGAAACGAAATTGAATTATTTGTAGTGAGGTGGATGGACCTAGAGTGTGTCATACAGAATGAGGTAAGTCAGAAAGAGAAAAACAGATACCATATGCTAACATATACATATATGTAATCTGAAAAAAAATTGGCTCTGATGCACCTAGTGGCAAGACAGTAATAAAGACACAGACATAGAGAATGGACTTGAAGACACAAGGAAGGGGAAGGGTAAGCTGGGACGAAGTAATAGAGTAACATTGACATATATACACTACCAAATGTAAAATAAATAGGTAGTGGGAAGCAGCTGAATGGCACAGGGAGATCAGCTCAGTGCTTTGTGACCACCTATAGGGGTGGGATAAGGAGGGTGGGAGGGAGATGCAAGAGGGAGGGGCTATGGGGATATACGTATGCATATAGCTGATTCACTTTGTTATATAGCAGAAACTAACACAACACTGTAAAGCAATTAAACACCAATAAAGATGTTTAAAAAAGAAAAGTGAGGCAGTTATCCAGATAGCTCAGCTAAATGCTCTCCCCTTAGCACCAAAATCCTTTTCCTAATTTAGATTCTTAAAGCAAATAAAATATTGCTCCCTTCAGTTTATCTAAAAACAAAAACAAAAACTGTTTGGAGTTCTAGATAATTTAATTGAAAAACAAAAACTGTTTGGAGTTCTAGATAATTTAATTGAAGTGCAAATATATTTTGCTTTTCTCAAAGATGAATCAGTTTGAGAGCTGTGTCTGTATGTATGTTTATGTATTTAACTTTATATATTACTTATGTAATGATACTTCCTCATCAGTTTGAGGTCCCTTACTCTGAAAGATAAAAACACGATAAAATTAAGACATGGGTAAGTTTTAGTGGAATTCAGCACAAAATTTTTAATTCCTGATATTCTGGCAGCCGAAGTGAAGAGAGAAGCATTATAGATTATGGCCGCTTCATTAGCTAACAAAAGAAGATAAAAATAAAGCTCTTTAGGGTCCATAATCATTTTAGTTGGTCTGAACTTAAAGAGGAATATAACGTACTAGGTTTTAAGTAACCTCATTTGCTTGTGATGAACCACGCTTTTAATAGTAAAAGCTATGTGGAAAAATTGGATTCAGTTGAATTTAACAAACTTTTCTTGATGCTCATTTTCACACTAGGTTAAGAGTTGAGATAAAGAAAAAATATATAGAAGACCTTGCCCTCAAAACCAGTACTTTCGTATTGTTAGATGTTAAAGGGAGCAGGGGGAAGATGAGAGGCAATGAGAGGATTCTGTGGGCCACAACTCAAACAAATGCCTTAGTCTTTACTCTTTTATGCAGGTAACGATTTCATGTGAAAAGTTTTATGTTGAATAAAAGGCATGTTGGGAATTGAATTTTTAAAATAACTTCACTCTGGCAATGTGTGAAGGATGGTTTATGTAAAAGCAGAAATTGAAATCAGGAAAGCCAGTTAAAAATCTATTCAAAAGTCTAGGCCAATATTGCTCAAAATATGGACCACAGTTGCCTGCATTAAAATCATCTACTGCTAAGAAGGCAGTGTGAGATGTCTGGCTCCTGGCCAGAAACCTAAGTGTGATTCTTCCGGTCTGACCATGGGCAGTTACAAAGGATTTACCTGGCAGGCCCCTTGGGAGAAGCTGCACTCCCCAGCCAAGACTTTGTGTACGGACAGTGCATTATATCAAGGACTAACACCCCCTCCCCAAGCCCCCCCGCCCCCCAACTGACCGTGCTGTTACATGTAGCTGCATTCCCAGCCTGGATACCTGCAGTTGGAGGCCGCTTTATTAAGGATCTTCAGCAGAGGAATTCCTCAGGTGCCTCTGCCTGGACCTCCTTATCAGGGAAAGAGGGCTCCTTGAAGACCATTTACTCCACTCTTATTCAGTACTCAGTACTTTTCCACTCCTAGTCTTTTCCTCCTGCCCCCAGGTCTCTGGGTCCATAAAACTGCAGGATCCCCGTGTCTATACTGATCTACTTGTCCCTCAACTGGTGCCACTGAATGAAGAAACATGGATCAGGAGGGGAGTCAGTGGGCACTTTCTCCTGTTTAGCTTTTGCTCATACTATCCCAGTGAGCGATTCAAGGCTTGACTGTTACTTTCATTTTGTCTTGTCTTAATCAGCTACCTTGGCACCTGGCAGCTCAGCTTTCTCTGAAGCTCAGCTCAACCCTTGGTAGGGAGCTCTCCCCCAACAAACTAGTTTAGGATTTGGAGTAGCAGACCTAGGAATCTGCATATTTAACAAACTACCCAGATAACTCTTTTGTATATTTTAGTAAAACACTGGTCAAATTAGTGGATGAAATGGGTCTAAACTCAGCCAGTGGTGGTGGATATGGGAAAAAGTTTCCAGACACTCAGCAGTCAGAGTGAGAATTAGAAACTTATTAAAATTATAGAAGAAAAATGAGTGAAAAATGAACTAATATCAACCAAAAGTGGAAATAGAGGAGAAGGAGCAGTATGGACACAATGAGTTTTTAGATGTGTGTAGGATGTTCAGATATAAATTTTCATCTTGCAGTTGGATGAGTGGATATATGAACTTAGATCTTAGGAAAAATCTAGATGTGAAATAATAATTTGGAAGTTAGCAATATGTGTAGAGGTGGGGGGAGGTTAAAACCATGACAGTAAATAAGAAAACCAGGGAGATAGTATGGACTGAAATGAAGGTGGATCATGGAACCCAAGAAGCCATTTGATAAGCAGATGGAAGAAGTGTCCAGTGGAGGCTGAGAAGAATGGCCGCTGTTTTTCACAAGTATTTCTTTTATGGACTCTTGATAAATCCAAAAGTATAATTTGAAATTCCAACTCTGTGAAGGCATTTACTTAGGTAAGTCAAGTGATATTTCTCAGCTACATAGTTTTTTGGAGATCTGTCTTCCTGTGGGCTCTCCCATGCCAATAATTTCAACTGATTTTTTCACAAGAGATAGTTGCATAATAGATAACTAAAAATTAAGATTCTAGTCAAGAATGTGAATGTGGGTTTCCATTATTCTACCAACCAAAGTGGTAATGTGAGCATCTTCACCCCTAAATCTGTATTTATTATTATATATTGTGGTTTCAACTGAGGTAAATGATTGATAAGAGAATACAGAAATTTGCTTAGGGACCATTTAAATTTAATGAATTTCTTAGTAACATTTCCTGAAGTCTGTTTAATATTTTCTCTTGGAGACTATTCTGAGTATTCCTTGCTTCTTTTCAATCTCTCAATAAATTGCATCAGTTATTTTTATCTCTAAGTTGTCAGAATTGTTAGAATCTAAGCACTCTGAAGTACATTAAAATAAATATTAAAGAGTTATAAAATTTATAGGGTGAACTGGGCCAGGAGTAGTTTGTAGTAGTATATATTGCTTTTTAAGAAATCAGTAATATTAATAAGATGTCCAAATGCCCCAGATTGCTTGGAACTGAGGAGGTTCCCAGGATGGGTGACTTTCCAAGGATGGGTTTTGCGAGGGAAAAGTTTCTCACAAACTGGAACAAGTTGGTCACTCTATTAAAATATTCAAAATGCTAGAAGTTTGATTTCTTCTGTGTGTGTTTGTGGTGTGTGTGTGTGTGTGTGTGTGCATGTGAGAGAGGGAGAAAGAGCACGAGCTCTATTTTGCTCTCTGTCCCTCAAAATCCATACTCACATTTTTCTAAAATAATAGAGATTTAGTTGGGCATATGGTAACAAACTAAAGACATTTTGGCCTCCCTTGCAGCTATGTGTGGCTATGTAACTACATTCTGGATAATGAGATGTCAGTGATAATGATTTGTGGAACTTCTGGGTTAGCTTCTCTAAGAAGGAAGCTGTTTGCCCTCCATTATCTCTTTCGTCTCATCCATGAGCTGAGAAGTGATGACTCATGGAACAGTCATCTTAGGTCCAGAAATGAAAACCATGAAATCAGAACAGCAGGGCTACCCAGTAGCCTTGGCTGATTCACGTTTAAATAGTTATTATATGAATGAGAAACATATTCCTATTTTATTTTGAGGACTCTCAGTTGTAGTAACTTATCCTATACCCTAAAACAGAGGGATTGTTGTCAAGATCCTTGGCTTCTGATTTCCGTGATCCATTTCTATTTCTTGTCTTCTCATATAACTCCTTACTCTTATAAGTGTGAGCTTTCTTCTCTTCCTCTTTTTTGTTGGAGAACACATAATATGAATTAAACTCTATGTTATGTTATCACCAGATCAGTTTCTTGCATGTGTTAGTTGGGGGAGATGAAGTAATTTAGAAAATCCATTTCTTTTCTTTCTCTTAACAAAGCCTGTCTTGCAAGGTTGCTTACTTTCTGGGTACTGGAATATCCTGTCTTTGGTATGAGCTTATTCCTTGCATTTCTTCTTTATTACAGTGCCTTGAAATGTCTTAATTATTTAAGTGATTTTCTACAGTGGTAGTATCTTTTTTTTTTTATAACTTTTATTTATTCATTTATTTATTTTTGGCTGCGTTGGGTCTTCGTTGCTGTGCACGGGTTTTCTCTAGTTGCGGTGAGTGGGGGCTACTCTTGGTTTCGGTGCGCAGGCTTCTCATTGCGGTGGCTTCTCTTGTTGCGGAGCACGGGCTCTAGGCACGCAGTCTTCAGTAGTTGTGGCTCGCGGACTCTAGAGCACAGGCTCAGTAGTTGTGGCTCATGGGCATATTTGCTCTGCGGTATGTGGGATCCTCCCGGACCAGGGCTCGAACCTGTGTCCCTTACACTGGCAGGCGGATTCTCAACACAGTGGTAGTATCTTTAATTTAAGTCCATATCAGGAAACCTTCCCTCCTTTTCCTTAGTGGCATCTGGGTTCAGTAGAGTCATGCCTGATGTCACAGCACTGGGAGGACAATATCTGGTCCTCTGTCAGCATCTGTACTTACTGTTTCCTGCTGTGCTATAACTAACTGATCCTATCTGCCTAGTCCTAAGCTTCTCATATCTCTGCATTGTCATTGACTAAAATGGTCCCTTGCCAATCCAATCACAGGATGGATGGAGGTATCTAAGCAGCATCGTCTGCTGCAAAGTCGTCTTGTTTCTGCCGTAACAGTGACTTTCTTTGATCTCCAAAGATCAGCTCAGCAGTGTGTCTCCTCTTGCCATCACTCACCAAGATACCCTGCATTGTAAGACCAACACTTGAACACCTCATATAGCACTTCTGCTTGTCTTGGCTGACCCACGAATTACACATACCTAGGGAATAATGGAAGAAATCCCCTGTGTTCTAGGTCTACCCAAAGTATCCCATAATCACATATAACTCTTGCTTTATGTGTAAATATTATTCTATCCTGCTCCAAATAAGATAATTTTGTGGCTTTATTTTATGGGGAGGAAATCTGGTTAGCAAGTTATTCTTTCTATTCTCTTTATTTCAGGACCTGGCTCTTGGATGTTGGAATTCCAGGATTACACTCTTCATTTCTCTTGGTATTTCTAAAGGGGCTTCTCTTTCCATTGGGCAGGGGAGATGAGGTCCAGTTTGAGAGAGAGAGGTGGTCAATTACACTAAGAATTTACAATTCCCAGAAAACTATTAATACATTATAATTTTATATACCAATCCACCACATGTATTTCCTGTCTTGATCAATGTATCCTAATAAATAGACCTCTGTTCAAGAGCCCAGCTCTGCTCATCCTTATTCGGGACAGTCAGGTGAGTAGCCATAGTCGTCTCTTGACACAGATCCACCCAGGACACCTGTCATACATAATTAGGGTAGGTTTTATTTTTATCTTGTTCTTACCTGTAATTCTCCTCTCCCACCCTCTAGTTATTCTTCTTCGACAAAGAATTAGGTTAAATTTACACTTACGCATGTCAAGCTACTCCATAGATGGGAAGGTGAAATTCATATTGCTTCTTTTCAGTCAATAATGAAATCTAAATATAGACATGCTTTCCATTCCAAGGGGAAGATGTATTTTCTCTTTTCTGTAGCCAAGGAATTTTATGCCGTTGGGAGTAGGGAGATGCATAGAACCCAGCAGGTGATAATCTTAGTCACCATCAGCTCAGGTGTGCTTATTTTATTCTTAGAGGCTCTTTAAGGGCAAACCAGGTCACTGGGAGGGGACGTTGCAGTGATTTATAGATGGACCTCCTTTGCCCCCCGCCACTTGAAAAAGAGCAGCCCTACCTTACTTAGCTCTTTTTATTGGGATTATACATAAGATGTTGGTTGGAAATTTTTTCCTCTACCGTGGTACCTATAATTTCCACAACTATAGTAGTTTGACATTGAAAACAATTTTTTTCTGGCCAAAGTTACAACCTAGTTTGCTTGAGTTAATTCTAAGTTCTAAGTTTAAATGGAGTTTGTTAGGGAAAATGCAATAACCAGTAAACTATATTATTATTAATGAATGACTTTAATTAGAAGTATTAATTAAATGGCTTTAATTAGAGGCAGAAGTAATATTAAAAATATGTGACTTCAAATCATTTCTCTTTTCAGTGCTTCTGGCCAGAAAGTAGTATTTATCCACAATGCCAGAAGTGGAAATACTAATTGGTCCTAGCTTTAATTTACTGAAGATCTAGTTTAAATATAATTAAATTGAAAATCAGTAGATAAAATAATCAAGAAAAATTGTTAATTTAGGAAAAAACTGAGTTTATTCTCTAACGTTTTGTATAATTAATTTATGTAACTAATTGCATGTAAGGTGTAGCCTACCATACTTTATTCTAAACAATATTTGCACAGACAGTAATAGAGATGGTATAATTGGTTTAGTTGTATGGACATGTGTATCTATGAAATGTTAACTACTTAATACTCTTGGAACAACAAAAAAAGTTAATATAGATGTGAAAGGCAAGGTAAATGAATAACTCCAGAGTAAGGATCGAAAGTGTCTGGGTAAGGGTATTCCTGATCAGGATAGGGTGTTTAAAATAAAACTTCCTAATAATACTATACTGCTGCCTGTACCGATTTTAGGTAAAATAAATACATTGAAGTTGTAAATAAAACCATTCTGCAAACATTGATGGAAGTAGAGAGCAGAAAGTTTAAAAATTCCTTGAGCAATGAAAAGAATTTTAATAATAAAACATCTTTAGAAATACAAGAAGCTAGATGCAATTCTAAAGAATAGTAGTTGCCAAGTTAAGCTGGGTCTAAGGTAAAGTGATTTCCCCTTTCTTTTGTTGAAGTATATTAACTTTAAGCCACTTGCTCTACCTTAAAAATCTTTACCTTTTGTACATATATAATTGATGCTATTCTCTGCATACTACTTACCCAAATGCAAGCTTCTCCTGAATTCTCTTAAATTAACCTGAGTGGTAGCCACCATCACTCTGTGCATAGGTCTGTTGCAAACTCCAAGAACAGTGTTTTGGCTGCAATTCATATGCCACATATTTCTCTGTAAACAAGTCATCTTAGTTAAGAGGAAGAATAAATCAAAATTTTTCAGACAGGATTCCCCTCGTGCCTGATCTTTAATTTTGTAAATACTGTGGGAAATCTTTTCACTGAGATTTCTCATGTCCTTTTTTTTTTTGCCTAACAGCTCCAGGTAGATCTTTAGTCTAAATATTTATGTTTTAAATTATAGCCTTTCACAATTTAATATGCATACTAAGGTTCTTTTTAAATGGAAGTTCTGATTCAGTAGGTTTGGTGTGGAGCTTGAGATGCTGCCTTTGTAACACGTATTGATAATAAGTGATATTAATACTGCTTGGTCCATGGGCCATACTTTGAGTATCAAGGTTCTAGATATTCTAGGCTTCCTTTGACTTCTGCTTAAAAAATGTCCTTAAGCACAACATCCAAATATGTTTTTACAAGTGTTGCAATTAATTTTGATCCTGGTAGGATGGACAAATTTTGAGAAATACTATGCTGTATTATCTGCCAGTTGCTTAAAGATTCTAGTCTCTCGAGTTTTCTCCAAGGTTCTGCTTGACCTGGTTACTGTAGTATTAATGTAACAGTTTTAGTGAAAGACATACCTTCAACTTACATTTTCAGAAATATTTTGATTTGGTAAATTAATCTTGTTCTTAATATTTTAGGTTTCCTGGGCTATATGATTCGTTGCAACTACTCAACTTTGCAATTGTAGCATGAAAGCAGCCACAGACAGTATGCACAGACATGGGTGTGCCTATGTTTCAATAAAACTTTATTTCTGAAAACAAGAGGCAGACTAGATTTGTCCCAAAGGCTGTAGTTGTCACACCCCTGTTCTAGTCGATTACCTATAACATGTACATAATTTCTTCAAAATATATTAATTTTAAAATAGAAACTAGTTTATGGCTCAATGCTATATTATAATTAAAAGAATAACTATTATGATTCTAACTTTTAATTATAGGCATAGATTTATATTTGCTTTACTTTTTTTAACATATTTCATATGAAACTAACTTCAATCTATGAGATTACCAACATATTATAAATGAGAAAATTAAGATTAAGAGAGATTAAGTGACTTTTCAGTATTACATCTTTAGAAAGCAAAGGAGCCAGGTCCTGAGAAAGCCTTATGGCTCTAAGTCCAGTGTTCCTACGTATTCAACTTTTTTGAGGAGATCACACAATTAGTAAACTCAGAGTAGCCATATTGATTCCATGAACTAACAGAAGCCATATTAACTCTTGTATTATCTTAAAAATGAGAAGAGTATACTATTTTAATTTTGCATTTCATGGGAATTGAGTTTTCTAGAGTCAGATAAAATTTTTTTGCCAAAGTTTTATACTTCTGGTTGTAGAGACAATTTTATTCAACTTATTATATTCTGGTACATTAAATATTCATTCATACAGTGAAACTTAGATGGAGTCAAGAAGTAGAAAAATATGTCTTTGTGCATCCTTAAGGAAAAATTTCACTATTGGGAAAGTAGTATTGGTTTATTAACAACTGTGGCCATTTTGAAGATACCTCATTTAAATATTCAGCAGCACATCCAAAAATGTTTAAATGGATGCTGAAAATGATATTGAATAACTCAATTCTGTTTCTATGCTATTGTCTGGAAGAACATACAAATTTTGTAAATAGATTACAATACATGCAAAATGCATTAAAGTAAAAGCCACCTACCATGTAGGTAATATCTACATAGTGTTACATCATTAAAACAATTATTTTTAGTTGTAAGGATGAATAGATCTTCCCAAATAGCTATTTACCATACAGGCTTTCACTGAATGAGTGGGTACCAGATCCTGAAATGTGACAAAATGCTTTGTTTTCTTTTAGATATAATACATTATTTGTGATATCCTTAGAAGTTATTAAAAGTAATTTTTCCTTACTTAAGATACTTAAACATGATATAAACTGATTATTTTTTTATTATTTAGCAGACCATTTATAGTACTATGTACGACTTTATATGATGAAAATTTTAGACAACCAAATGACCTTTTTTTTAGGCAAATTGCAATGATTTTAGAATCTGTATTTTCTTATAAGAAAATAAGTTTTATGTAATCTTATATGTCATGGATCATTATCCACAAAACCATCAGGCTTATGTCCCAAACGTTTATATCTAGGTGTGGAGGATAAGGGAGCTCTAGGTTAGCATTTATCGAAGTGTAGTCCATGCAATTTGAGGAGTTCATTAGATCCTTTTAGGGGGTCTGCATGGTCAAACTATTTTCATAATAATAAATTAATAATAATAACAATAGTCCATTATGCTGACATTTCCAATGAGAATACAAAAGCAATGGTGAATAAACTGCTGGCACTCCTTAGAATCAATGTGGTGGCACCACCACCTAAGAGAGGAGTTCAAAAACGTGAATGAAGTGAGGAATAGCTGCTGTTAGATGTTTGAAACAGTTTTGCAAAGACTTGCTTCTTCCCATCTGCTATTCTTATATCTCCTTTTTCTTTCATTTTCTGATTATTGTATAACTTCGGGGAAAATGGCATCTTCATTCTTATTTTAAGAACAGTAAAGGGAAAGTGCTGAGAAAAACAAGAAAAGAGAAACTTTGATGGGAAATGGGGGTGGAGGAAGTTTTGCACAGGGCAAGTGCAGATATATATGTCTATGGAAAGAGAGCACGGAGATCAGCCTACTACTTTACTTTATTCGCCAGCTACTATGTGAGACTCCTTTTCCAACATCTCTTAATTAAAGTGGCCTGGTGTCACGACAAAGGAAAATGTTGCCAGTTCTTTGATCCCCTTTCCTGTCTCTGCCCCAGCTCCCTATTACTGCCTCTTACCACCCGCCCTGTAACCACACGGTGTCATTTGGACAAAGGCAAGAAAAGTCTTAGCCCCTTCGTCTAGTACCATTAAGTCGTGCCTTTTAGCCCTGCAATCTTCAATCTGTATTAAGTGATGGAGGTACATGGATATTTTATCCTCTAAAATTTTTCTTACCAAATGCATTGCATATGTTGATAAAGCAGGGGAAGGAGGACCCTAAAGGCTATGCTCTTGTAATAAACAAAGGCACTATGATTTTCTTAAGAGGGTATGTCCAGGCAAGTGTTTATACCCTTGTTTTAATGCACCTGGAACTGAATTTGGTCTGTAATTTGGAAGTAGAAACTAGAGGAAAGCTGAATTGTTTTACACATTAGAAGAGAGAGGAATTTAGCAGATGAGTCAGGAGACAGAGTCCAGAGTAAAAGAGAGCCAGAGGAAAACAAAACCATACAGTGACAAGATGGGCTTTGTTGATCAGAAATGCTGCTTGAATAGTTTTTGTTTGCTGTGTGTAGTGTGAAATAAATGTTATTTACCACCTTCTATATAACAAGTATTCAGCAAAATGCACACTTCTCTCTAATGCATTTTTGTGATTGAATTCTTTCAGAGGACGCAAGAAAATAGGAGTTATCTGTGTGAATTGATAAGCAAAAATAGGCTGCTTCTATAAATACAAGGTTGAGGAATGATAGCTGATATCACAGTCCTAATTCCAGTTTCCAGGAAAGGGCTTTGATTGTCTCAGTTTGCCTTTTTCACCCTTCCTGCACCAATGAACTGTGGCGCCAGGGTACAACTGTGTCACTTTGTACGAAGATGACTTCTTCTTCTACTTCCATATGGATGGGGTACTGTTCTCAGAAAAGTAGGAGATGGGGAACGGAACATTTAAATAAATTGGTGTTCCTATTTCTTTTTTCCTTACAATAATATTTCAGCTAATAAGATACTGAGCCAGGATTCAAATTTTAGCATGTAGAACTTCAAACCAAAATCACTTCCATTTTGTCTCCTACTAAGAACACTTGCATAGAAACATGAAAACCAATAAAACATGCAAAAATTGATATATTGTAGATAGGTATGAACATGAGAAATGGTTACAGAGTTGGGTTTTCCAAATTTGGAAAATTATTTTAGGGTCATTAGTTTTGACTGCATGTATCCTTTGTAAGAAAATTGGATGTTTTGTGGCCAATTATTATAGGGAAAAGTATTACTGGAAGCAGTTGAAAGGTAATTAGAAAAAGGGAAATTAACTTACTTGCTTAGAGAGTAATTACATGAGTAAAATTTCCTTTTAATTTTTAATTAAGATTTTAAAGATTTACCGTAAAATTAATAGGAGACTCAGACCCACTGATCTGTGATTTGCTTGAAAATTTGATTTTTTAATTTCTTTTATTGGTTGAGTGACTTTTATTTTCACTAAAATGCTAGTATTCTATTAACAAGGTCTTGCTTTATGTTGCTTAAAAAATAGTAATAAAGTAAGTTCTAAAATGTTAAAAATTCAAATTTCCTAAATTCTAGCCAGGTAATCATTAAATATTTAAGATTATGTACAGAGGAACATAATGAAGAATGGACCATGTGAAAGTATAGAATTTGTCTCAGAGAAGAGTATTTCCTTAATGCAGCTAGATAATTTGAATGAATCAAAATTGATGTAGCTCTCAGTTAAATAATTATGAGTAATAGTGACTTTTAATAATAGTAAAAGAACCGTTATTATTTTCAACTTTTTAGTGTTTGGATTAATTTTATTTTCATTTGTTTTCTCACTTTTAACTTTATCCTTTTCTACCACAAATGGGAAACTTTTCTCAGCTTTCCTTAACAGTGGAACTAAAAGTTAAACTGAGACGCAATATGGTTTCTAATAATGCTTTGACTGTATTTTAGAGTACTGTAACTTGATTATTTGGAAGGATGCAGAAATGGTTCACTTAGTATGATAAAAACTTACATTCTCATCAGAGCAAAAGGGAACAAAATTATGTCTGCGTACACTGGCACCATTATCATCTATAATGCCTGATGGAGAAGGGTTCCGTGATGTTACTGGAAAGAAAAAATGTCCCTACTGGGCAGAAATTGAGAAATCCTAGAACTGAGGCATAGAAGGGTCCTGGGGAATCTAATTCAACCTCCTTTCATCTCACAAATGAGGAAATTGTTGTTTAGAGAATTCAAACATGCTCAAGGTCACACTGTTAGTTCTCTCTCATTTTTAAGCGGGTGATGGAAAATGACTTCACTGTCTGAAAATGAAGTTTTTATTTAAAGATAATGCCAAAAAATTAAAATTAAAGGCCACTTTAATTAGGAGATGTTGGAAAAGGAATCTCACACAGTAGCTGGTGAATAAAGTGAAATAGTAGGCTGATGTCTGTGCTCTCTTTCCAGCTGTTGAAGAGGGATGTGGCTATGAAGTGACCCTTTCTGTCTACTGTTTAAGAGAAGGGAATAATTTCCACATGTTGTTTCTTACAAGAAACAGAGAAAATTTTCAACCTTATTACCAGTTTTCATTGGGCAGAAGCAGCTAGGAAGCAGTGGTAACAAGCCCACATACCAATGGAAATTGACCATGATGTGACTTTGCTAGCCAAGCCAAAGTGTTTAACATTTAGATTGTTTTCCAGTTAGCTGCTTTTAAAAACAATTTAGGGCATAATGTCTTATGATACTTTAAACCAGATGTCTCTGTTTCTAGGCTTTAAAAATTTATACAAGTTATGCACTATAATATAGCAAACCAAATTTTAGTGTGATTCCACCTGTTTACACACTTGTATTTCTCAAGTACAGTTAAAGTTTGTGCATATGTGTGTATGCATATATATATACATATAAAGTTTATCAAAATGATACATTAAAATATCAAGTAATACTTTCTTACCATTAAGTTTCCCTCTCCAGGCTTTCAATTATTTTAGCTGTTTCTTTTATTATTACCTCCACATATTTGATATTTACCAAATTTAGTTAATAACTGTTTATTTTCTGTTACAATAAGGGTTTAATTCACTTATATAACTACCTGTTCCTCTTCCATCCTCCTGTTGTAATTATACATTATTTATTTATTTGCTTTAATATGTAAATTAATCAATGGAACACCCAAGACAATAATCATCTCTCCCCCTCCCTCCGTCCCTCTCTCCCTCCCTTCCTCCCTCCCTCCCTTCCTTCCTTCCTTCCTTCCTTCCTTCCTTCCTTCCTTCCTTCCTTCCTTCCTTCTTTTGAGGTTCTAATTGTTTTTCTTTTCTAACATTTTCTAATACCAAATACTTACCTGGTCCTTTTTATCTACCTGGTACTATTTTATGTGTTTCACATATATTTGCTCAATTTATCCTCATAATAATCTTATAATGTTGGCACTATTATCACTATTTTATAAACGGGGAAACTGAAGGCCAGAGAAGGTGAGTCAATCATAAAAAGCCACAAGCTCCTAGTGAGGGGTAGAGCTAGGATTTGGACCCAGACAGTGTGATTTCAGAGTCATACTGCTAAACACAATATTAGTTTCTTGTTATACTTAGTTTTTCAAAAGCTCAAACATATGAGACATTTCTATCATTTATTTCCCATCAGGAAAAAATTGCCTCCCAGAATTTGTTTTTCATTTTATTTTACTTCATTTTATTTTAGTTAGCATTAGAAAATGAAAGAAGAAACAGACTATTAGACCATGTTTCCAAGTGACTGTGCAAAATGAGAATTAGTTTGGACTTTTTACTGCTCCAGAAATCAGGACTCTAATGACGTGTGAGGAATAGAAGAAAGTTTGTTTCAGGTTAAGAGAGAAACTTAGAGAACTGCCTCAAAGGGTCCTTTCCTCAATAGATCCAATCCCCTCAATTTTCTCAGTCAACCCTAGAACCTTCTCTTAGTTCCTGCATTTTGTTGATAGCTGAGGTCTCAATTTAACATTAATGAATTTTTTAAAGTGATGATTTTGTATTGTTTTATAGTTTCAGTTTCCTGTGCACATTCTGGCTGTGACACAGTTGCCCATCTGGTTATTTGTTTCCATGTGGTCTTCATTTCAGACCTGGCTGCTTTCCTCTCTTCCCCTCCCTGCTTAGTCTCAGCATCCCTTCCCTACACAAAAGGGAAAGGAGGGCCACCTGCCATCAGACAGTCAGCCACCCCTAACCTGCAGGCTCTCTGCTCTACCCTGTTTCCAGGTGGTCATCCTCAGGAATCTGTAAGGATGGACTTAGCGTTAAGGCTCAGGTATTAACCATTCTGTTCTCAACTTCTGGAACTTTCACTGAGCAAACTTTAAAAAAAAGCTTAGATTAAGCTTACTGTTAAGAGTAAATAACAGATTTGGCTTTATGATGTAGAAAGCTGGGAGAGGTATTTTCCCTTATTTAATCAATTATTTTCCACAGTGGAAACTTTCGGAGGAATTGAACCTCTGGGTAAAAATTGTAGTGGTTGCTTTAATGCAAAAAGGAATCTCACCAAATCTCACAAACCCAATGTTATTTCATATTAAAACTTGATATAAACTCTTGATATAAACTCTCATTTTTGTCTTTGCCATGCAGTAAATATTCCTTTTTTTGGTTCCCACCAATCAAATTCTAGATGCTCTTGATTTTAAGCTCTTGGGAGGCTGTTAAAATGCACTGCCCCCTCAGGAAGACCTGTGTGGTCAAGCCATTCAGAACGGCTGCTTTCTTGCTCTCTTTACATTCCCTGCTCACCTAGGCCCTGCTTCACTCACATGACTATCCAATCTTTTTAATTATAGGGCTTAATTAGTCCTTGGTAACTGATTAGCCTACCTGACATCAATTTCTCCTATAAATGGTACCCTCCTCCCGTGAGTAGCAAAGACGGCGACCATATCCTGCCTGCCTGTCTGCAGCACACCGTGGTGTGTCCTCCAGCACCCTTTATCTAAGATCTCCCCCATAAACCATTAATATCTCTGTCACTGTCTCTGGGTTCTTTCTTCCATCTTGAGGCTGGGCAACATCAAAGCTTGCAGGCCTGCGGGGTGCAGCCCAACACAGACTGTAAAGCAAATCAGAAGTGAAGGGAGCTAGAGTCATTGTGAGTTCATCAAAGACCATTACTTCATGAGACATAATAAATCACAGGTAGGGGTAGGGGCAAGATAGGGGCAGGGGATTAATAGGTACAAACTACTCTGTATAGAATAACCAGGCTACAAGGATATATTGTACAGCGCAGGGAAAATAGGATTTCATAATAACTATAAATGGAGTTTAATCTATAAAAATTTAAATCACTATGTTGTATACCTGAAACTAATGTAATATTGTAACTCAACTAAACCTCAATTTTTAAAAAGTCACAGGTATTTTTTTTTAACATCTTTATTACAGTATAATTGCTTTACAGTGCTGTGTTAGTTTCTGCTTTATAACAAAGTGAATAAGTTATACATATACATATGTTCCCATATCTCTTCCCTCTTGCATCTCCCTCCCTCCCACCCTCCCTATCCCACCCCTCCAGGCAGTCACAAAGCACCGAGCTGATCTCCCTGTGCTTAGCGGCTGCTTCCCACTAGCTATCTACCTTACATTTGGTAGTCTAAATATGTCCATGCCTTTCTCTCGCTTTGTCACAGCTTACCCTTCCCCCTCCCTATATCCTCAAGTCCATTCTCTAGTAGGTCTGTGTCTTTATTCCTGTCTTACCACTGGGTTCTTCATGACTTTTTTTTTCCCTTAAATTCCATATATATATGCTAGCATACGGTATTTGTCTTTCTCTTTCTGACTTACTTCACTCTGTATGACAGACTCTAGGTCTATCCACCTCATTACAAATAGCTCAATTTCGTTTCTTTTTATGGCTGAGTAATATTCCATTGTATATATGCGCCACTTCTTCTTTATCCATTCATCCGATGATGGACACTTAGGTTGCTTCCATCTCCTAGCTATTGTAAATAGACCTGCAATGAATATTTTGGTACATGACTCTTTTTGAATTTTGGTTTTCTCAGGGTATATGCCCAGTAGTGGGATTGCTGGGTCATATGGTAGTTCTATTTGTAGTTTTTTAAGGAACCTCCATACTGTTCTCCATACTGGCTGTACAAATTCACATTCCCACCAGCAGTGCAAGAGTGTTCCCTTTTCTCCACATCCTCTCCAGCATTTATTGTTTCTAGATTTTTTTCATGATGGCCATTCTGACTGGTGTGAGATGATATCTCATTGTGGTTTTGATTTGCATTTCTCTAATGATTAATGATGTTGAGCACTCTTTCATGTGTTTGTTGGCAGTCTATATATCTTCTATGGAGAAATGTCTATTTAGGTCTTCTGCCCATTTTTGGATTGGGTTGTTTGTTTTTATGTTATTGAGCTGCATGAGCTGCTTATAAATTTTGGAGATTAATCCTTTGTCAGTTGCTTCATTTGCAAATATTTTCTCCCATTCTGAGGGTTGTCTTTTGATCTTGTTGATGGTTTCCTTTGCTGTGCAAAAGCTTTGAAGTTTCATTAGGTCCCATTTGTTTATTTTTGTTTTTATTTCCATTTCTCTAGGAGGTGGGTCAAAAAGGATCTTGCTGTGATTTATGTCATAGAGTGTTCTGCCTATGTTTTCCTCTAAGAGTTTGATAGTTTCTGGCCTTACATTAGGTCTTTAATCCATTTTGAGCTTATTTTTGTGTATGGTGTTACGGAGTGATCTAATCTCATACTTTTACATGTACCTGCCCAGTTTTCCCAGTACCACTTATTGAAGAGGCTGTCCTTTCTCCACTGTACATTCCTGCCTTCTTTATCAAAGATAAGGTGACCATATGTGCATGGGTTTATCTCTGGGCTTTCTATCCTGTTCCATTGATCTGTCTTTCTATTTTTGTGCCAGTACCATACTCTCTTGATTACTGTATCTTTGTAGTATAGTCTGAAGTCAGGGAGCCTGATTCCTCAAGCTCCATTTTTCGTTCTCAAGATTGCTTTGGCTATTCGGGGTCTTTTGTGTTTCCATAAAAATTGTGAAATTTTTTGTTCTAGTTCTGTGAAAAATGCCAGTGGTAGTTTGATAGGGATTGCATTGAATCTGTAGATTGCTTTGGGTAGTAGAGTCATTTTTACAATGTTGATTCTTCCAATCCAAGAACATGGTATATCTCTCCATCTATTTGTATCATCTTTAATTTCTTTCATCAGTGTCTTATAATTTTCTGCATACAAGTCTTTTGTCTCCTTAGGTAGGTTTATTCCTAGATATTTTATTCTTTTTATTGCAATGGTAAATGGGAGTGTTTTCTTGATTTCACTTTCAGATTTTTCATCATTAGTGTATAGGAATGCCAGAGATTTGTGTGCATTAATTTTGTATCCTGCTACTTTACCAAATTCATTGATTAGCTCTAGTAGTTTTCTGGTGGCATTTTTAGGATTCTCTATATATAGCATCATGTCATCTGCAAACAGTGACAGTTTTACTACTTCTTTTCTGATTTGGATTCCTTTTATTTCCTTTTCTTCTCTGATTGCTGTGGCTAAAACTTCCAAAACTATGTTGAATAATAGTGGTGAGAGTGGGCAACCTTGTCTTGTTCCTGATCTTAGAGGAAATGGTTTCAGTTTTTCACCATTGAGGACGATGTTGGCTGTGGGTTTGTCATATATGGCCTTTATTATGTTGAGGAAAGTTCCCTCTATGCCTACTTTCTGCAGGGTTTTTATCATAAATGGGTGTTGAATTTTGTCGAAAGCTTTCTCTGCATCTATTGAGATGATCATATGGTTTTTCTCCTTCAATTTGTTAATATGATGTATCACATTGATTGATTTGCGTATAATAAAGAATCCTTGCATTCCTGGAATAAACCCCACTTGATCATGGTGTATGATCCTTTTAATATGCTGTTGGATTCTATTTGCTAGTATTTTGTTGAGGATTTTTGCATGTATGTTCATCAGTGATATTGGTCTGTAGTTTTCTTTCTTTGTGACATTCTTGTCTGCTTTTGGTATCAAGGTGATGGTGGCCTCAAAAAATGAGTTTGGGAGTGTTCCTCCCTCTGCTATATTTTGGAAGAGTTTGAGAAGGACAGGTGTTAGCTCTTCTCTAAATGTTTGATAGAATTCGCCTGTGAAGCCATCTGGTCCTGGGCTTTTGTTTGTTGGAAGATTTTTAATCACAGTTTCAATTTCAGTGCTTGTGATTGGTCTTTTCATATTTTCTGTTTCTTCCTGACTCAGTCTTGGCAAGTTGTGCATTTCTAAGAATTTGTCGATTTCTTCCAGGTTGTCCATTTTATTGGCATATAGTTGCTTGTAGTAATCTCTCATGATCTTTTGTATTTCTGCAGTGTCAGTTGTTACTTCTCCTTTTTCATTTCTAATTCTGTTGATTTGAGTCTTCTCCCTTCTTTTCTTGATGAGTCTGGCTAACGGTTTATCGATTTTGTTTATCTTCTTAAAGAACCAGCTTTTAGTTTTATTGATCTTTGCTATCGTTTCCTTCGTTTCTTTTTCATTTATTTCTGATCTGATTTTTATGATTTCTTTCCTTCTGCTAACTTTGGGGTTTTTTTGTTCTTCTTTTTCTAAATGCTTTAGGTGCAAGGTTAGGTTGTTTATTCGAGGTGTTTCCTGTTTCTTAAGGTAGGATTGTATTGCTATAAACTTCCCTCTTAGAACTGCTTTTGCTGCATCCCATAGGTTTTGGGTCATCGTGTCTCCATTGTCATTTGTTTCTAGGTATTTTTAAATTTCCTCTTTGATTTCTTCAGTGATCACTTCGTTATTAAGTAGTGTATTGTTTAGCCTCCATGTGTTTGTATTTTTTACAGATCTTTTCCTGTAATTGATATCTAGTCTCCTAGCGTTGTGGTCAGAAAAGATACTTGATACAATTTCAATTTTCTTAAATTTACCAAGGCTTGATTTGTGACCCAAGATATGATCTATCCTGGAGAATGTTCCATGAGCACTTGAGAAAAATGTGTATTCTGTTGTTTTTGGATGGAATGTCCTATAAATGTCAATTAAGTCCATCTTGTTTAATGTATCATTTAAAACTTGTGTTTCCTTATTTATTTTCATTTTGGATGATCTGCCCATTGGTGAAAGTGGGGTGTTAAAGTCCCCTACTATGAATGTGTTACTGTCGATTTCCCTTTTTATGGCTGTTAGTATTTGCCTTATGTATTGATGTGCTCCTATGTTGGGTGCATAAATATTTACAATTGTTATGTCTTCTTCTTGGATCAATCCCTTGATCATTATGTAGTGTCCTTCTTTGACTCTTCTAATAGTCTTTATTTTAAAGTCAATTTTGTCTGATATGAGAGTTGCTACTCCAGCATTCTTTTGGTTTCCATTTGCGTGTAATATCTTTTTCCATTCCCTTACTTTCAGTCTGTAGGTGTCTCTAGGTCTGAAGTGGGTCTCTTGTAGACAGCATATATATGCGTCTTGTTTTTGTATCCATTCAGCCAATCTGTGTCTTTTGGTGGAGACATTTAGTCCATTTACATTTAAGGTAATTATTGATATGTATGTTCCTATTCCCATTTTCTTAATTGTTTTGGGTTTGTTATTGTAGGTCTTTTCCTTCTTTTGTGTTTCTTGCCTAGAGAAGTTCCTTTAGCATTTGTTGTAAAGCTGGTTTGGTGGTGCTGAAGTCTCTCAGCTTTTGCTTGTCTGTAAAGGTTTTAATTTCTCCATCAAATCTGAATGAGATCCTTGCTGGGTAGAGTAATCTTGGTTGCAGGTTTTTCTCCTTCATCACTTTAAATATGTCCTGCCAGTCCCTTCTGGGTTGCAGAGTTTCTGCTGAAAGGTCAGCTGTTAACATTATGGGGATTCCCTTGTGTATTATTTGTTGTTTTTCCCTTGCTGCTTTTAATATGTTTTCTTTGTCTTTAATTTTTGAGAGTTTGATTAATGTGTGTTTTGGCATATTTCTCCTTGGATTTATCCTGTATGGACTCTCTGTGCCTCCTGGACTTGATTTACTATTTCCTTTCCCATATAAGGGAAGTTTTCAACTATAATCTCTTCAAATATCTTCTCAGTCCCTTTCTTTTTCTCTTCTTCTTCTGGAACCCCTATAATTCGAATGTTGGTGCGTTTAATGTTGTCCCAGAGGTCTCTGAGACTGTCCTCAGTACTTTTCATTCTTTTTTCTTTATTCTACTCTGCTGTAGTTATTTCCACTATTTTATCTTCCAGGTTACTTATCCGTTCTTCTGCCTCAGTTATTCTGCTATTGATCCCATCTAGAGTATTTTTCATTTCATTCAGTGTGTTGTTCATCATTGTTTGTTTCATCTTTAGTTCTTCTAGGTCCTTGTTAAGTGTTTCTTGCATTTTGTCTATTCTATTTCCAAGATTTTGAATCATCTTTACTATCATTATTCTGAATTCTTTTTCAGGTAGACTGACTATTTCCTCTTCATTTGTTAGGTCTGGTGGGTTTTTATCTTGCTCCTTCTTCTGCTGTGTGTTTTTCTGTTTCCTCATTTTGCTTATCTCACTGTGTTTGGGGTCTCCTCTTTGCAGGTTTCAGGTTCGTAGTTCCCGTTGTTTTTGTTGTTTGTCTCCAGTGGCTAAGGTTGGTTCAGTTGGTTGTGTAGGCTTCCTGGTGGAGGGGACTAGTGCCTGTGTTCTGGTGGATGAAGCTGGATCTTGTCTTTCTGGTGGGCAGGTCCACATCTGGTGGTGTGTTTTTGGGTGTCTGTGGACTTATTATGATTTTAGGCAGCCTCTCTGCTAATGGCTGGGGTTGTGTTCCTGTCTTGCTAGTTGTTTGGCATAGGGTGTCCAGCACTGTAGCTTGCTCGTCGTTGAGTGAAGCTGGGTGGTGGTGTTGAGATGGAGATCTCTGGGAGATTTTCGCTGTTTGATATTATGTGGAGCTGGGAGGTCTCTTGTGGACCAGTGTCCTGAAGTTGGCTCTCCCACCTCAGAGGCACAGCAGTGACTCCTGGCTGCAGAACCATCAGCCTTTCTCATCCACACGGCTCAGAATAAAAGGGAGAAAAAGTAGAAAGAAAGAATTAGTGTAAGAAGAAAGAAAGAAAGAAAGAAAGAAAGAAAGAAAGAAAGAAAGGAAGAAAGGAAGAAAGGAGGGAGGGAGGAAGGAATGAAGGAAGGAGGGAGGGAAAGAAAAAAAGAAAGAAAGAAGATAAAGTAAAATAAAATAAAGTAAGATAAAATATAATAAAGTTATTAAAATAAAAAATAATTATTAAGAAAAAAATTAAAAAAAAACGAAACAGACTGATAGAACCCTAGGACCAATTGTGGAAGCAAAACTATACAGACAAAATTTCACACAGCAGCATACACATACACATTCACAAAAAGAGGAAAAGGGGAAAAAATCATAAATCTTGCTCTCAAAATCCATCTACTCAATTTGGGATGTCGTTGTCTAAAGGAGGGAAGGAAAGAAAGAAAGAAAGAAGATAGAGTAAAATAAAATAAAGTTATTAAAATAAAAAATTATTAAGAAAAATAAATTAAAAAAATACAAAACAAAACAAAACAGAAAAAACGGATGGATAGAACCCTAGGACAAATGGTGAAAGCAAAGCTATACAGACAAAATCTCACACAGAAGCATACACATACACACTCACAAAAAGAGGAGAAGGGGAAAAAATCATAAATCTTGCTCTCAAAGTCCACCTCCTCAATTTGGGATCTTTCTTGTCTATTCATGTATTCCACAGGTGCAGGGTATATCAAGTTGATTGTGGAGCTTTAATCCGCTGCTTCTGAGGCTGCTGGGAGAGATTTCCCTTTCTCTTCTTTGTTTGCACAGCTCCTGGGGTTCAGCTTTGGATTTGGCCCCGTCTCTGCGTGTAGGTTGCCGGAGGGCGTCTGTTCTTCGCTCAGACAGGATGTACTCCCAGTGCAGAATGTCCTCTGTCTGGGGGTGATCTGGACTTGGGTCACTATAGTAACACATGCAGGAAGCAGTGCCTTGCTGAGTGTCTCTTCAGGCTTCCAGGATACCATGTGCCTCAGTTAGTACAGCAGTTCCCCACGAGGGAAACGGGCGGGGAGGGCGGAGCGAGATCTGGGTGGAAGTGGGGGTAAGGGGAAGCAGTGGGCCACCGGGTGCGCGGGTCTCTCCGCATGCTGCATGGGGCCAAAGTTACAGGTATTAAATAGGTGCATGAAAAATCCAGTCAAGCTCCAGACAAGCGCTGAGATCCTAGGAATGTAATCCATAGAGTAAAAATTTGTTACAACTTCAGTTATGCTAGAGGACACGGTGCCAGTAATTTCTAGGGTCACCCATTCACTGAGGATAGATTATTGAGAATCAAGCCTTTGGGAAACAGGGGTAAAAAGGGTAAGATGAGTGCTTCCCTGGTGGCGCAGTGGTTGAGAGTCCGCCTGCCGATGCAGGGGACACGGTTTCGTGCCCCGGTCCGGGAAGATCCCACATGCCGTGGAGCAGCTGGGCCCATGAGCCGTGGCCGCTGAGCCTGTGCGTTTGGAGCCTGTGCTCTGCAACGGGAGAGGCCACAACAGTGAGAGGTCCGCATACCGCAAAAAAAAAAAAAAAAAAGCGTAAGATGAGAGAAGGTCCCCACAGTGGGCTGAAAACAAAAGGACTCTCTGTTACCCCAAATTCAAAGTGATCTGTTATGAGTGGTGGAGCTAGGGAGTAGTGGTTTAAGACACAGATGTGGAGGAGACAGAAAAACAACAGGACCCACCCAAGGGACTGTGGAAGTGGGGGCCAGGTAAGTGGCCTTATATCTCCATGGTCTGTTTAGAGAAGTTGTCCCTTGATATTGTTCGTAAAGCTTTTAGCCTTTTGACTATTTTTTATTGTGATAACTTATACATACATCAAATTTACCATTTTAAACATTGAAGTGTACAATTCTGTGATATTAAGGACATTCACATTGTTTATACAGCCAATCTCCAAAGCTCTTTTCATCTTGTGAAACTGAAATTCTATGCTCATTAAACAACTCCCCATTCCCCCTTTGCTCCAGGCCTGGAAACTACCATCTATTTTCTGTCTTTACCAATTTGACTACTCTAGGTATTTCATATAAATGGAATCATACAGTATTTGTCATTTTGTAACTGGATTATTTCACTTAACCTAATGTCTTCAAGGTCATCCATGTTGTAGCATGAGTCAGAAATTACTTATTTTTTAAAGCTGAATAATATCCCATTGTATGTATATATCACATCTTGTTTATCCATTCATCTATCCATGGACACTTTGGTTGTTTCCACCTTTTGACTATTGTGAATAATGCTGCTGTGAGCATTGGTATACAGATATTTGGTCAAGTCCCTGCTTTAATTTCTTTGGAGTATATACCTAGAAGTAGAATTGCTGGATCATAAGGTAGTTCTGTTTAAGTTTTTGTAGAATCGCCACAGTATCTTTCACAGTGACCACGGAATTGTATAATCCCACTGGTAATGCATAAAGATTCCAGTGTCTCAAAGCGAGAGAGAGGCATGGACATATATATACTACCAAACGTAAGGTAGATAGCTAGTGAGAAGCAGCCACATAGCACAGGGATATCAGCTCGGTGCCTTGTGACCACCTAGAGGGGTGGGATAGGGAGGGTGGGAGGGAGGGAGACGCAAGGGGGAAGAGATATGGGAGTATATGTATAACTGATTCACTTTGTTATAAAGCAGAAACTAACACACCATTGTAAAGCAATTATACCCCAATAAAGATGTTAAAAAAAAAAATAAATAAATAAATAAGTAAATAAATATGAAAAAAAAGATTCCAGTGTCTCCACATCCTTTCCAACATTTGTTTATTTATGTACTTCCTACTTACTTACTTATGTAATAACAGCCATCCTCATGGCTAGGTATTGCATTGTCTCATGTGGTTTTGCTGACCTGATGACTCTTAGGGCTAAGCACGTAAGACATTTCCAAAGACTTCTTCTGCTATGGCAACCATCTTAAGTACTGTCAGAAATTATGTGTATTGTACAAAATAACAGTAAAATAAATGGGCAATAAAGATGTGTTAGAACCCCAGATATATTATCTCCAAGAGAGAGGAGGTACAGCTAGCCCAGGGTTTGAGTTCTTGTTTTAAATGTCTGATTATTGTTGGAACTGATCATTTGAATGACACTAGTCACTTTAAAAAAAATGTCCTTAGTCTCTGGTTGTTCACAATAGGGTTCCATTATAACCTTATACCACACAACTCAGCTCTTAGCTATTGTCTCATATTGTCTTCTAAACTTTTAATGTCAATTTTTATTGCTTCTATTAGAATTTGAGCTCTTTGAGATCAGAGGCCTGTGTCATGATTCTTCTCTACTTCATAGAACAGACATTGCTGAAGAGAAAAAGGTTAAATATAGTCTTTGTTTGCATTGTTAGCTATGTGATTGTAAAATACGGTGGGTTTTTTAAATTAAAAATTGAAAATAATAAACGACAAAACTGAAAGAGAACTCACACTCTTGGCAATCCTGTCAGACTACTTTTGCAGGTTTAAGGAAGAGGGTATGTGGAACTAAAAGAAGTTCCTTATTCTTTAGTGAGTTATGATATTGTAGCTCTTTGGGCTCAAGGCAATATATATCTGTGCTTGATGGGTTTTTACTTTACCCTGATTAAACCTTGGGGAAATAAGTGACTTTGTCAGTTGTTGCCCATTTTTTTTGTTTTGTTTTAGTAACTTGGATCCTGATTCAGTTGATTCAGTTTAAAGGGTAAGATTGAAACAGCAATGTAATATGTAAAATAATGGTTGAGGGGCTTCCCTGGTGGCGCAGTGGTTGAGAGTCTGCCTGCCGATTCAGGGGACGTGGGTTCGTCACCCGGTCCGGGAAGATACCGCGTGCCGCGGAGCGGCTGGGCCCGTGAGCCATGGCCACTGAGCCTGCGCGTCCGGAGCCTGTGCTCCGCAACGGGAGAGGCCACAACAGTGAGAGGCCCGCGTACTGAAAAAAATATAAAAAATGGTTGAATGAAGAGTCTTCTCCTGTGTTCCCCTCTCATATTTATATTTTTTTCAGGTTGATTTTGGGGGAAGAGATCTAGAAACCCATGCTGTGTATTTCACAAGGATGTCAGGAACCCAAGGCCATCCTTATACATTATATTTTTTTGCTGGAAAGTCTGATTCCCATTAGTAGTCTTCTTCTCTTTCTCCTTTTCCTCTTTCCCCTCCTTCTGAATTTTCAAAGAATTTTTCTGTTTAATTTTCTATAAGAAATTACAGCTTTTCTATCTTTAAAAATTCTCTTGGTATTTTCTAGGATAGTATTTCACTTACAGGCCAATTTAGGAAGAAGTGAACCTATAGAAAAACATACGTTCAACTCTGGGTGTTCATAGTTTTTTTTAAATGTCTAATATAGTTCTGTATACTTCTTAGTGAGTTTATCCAAGGTATTTTATTATTATTATTTGTAGTTATTGCTGTTGAAAGCAGTATATATTCTCTCTTCTTTCTAAATATACAGGCTATTGATTTCTTCATATTAAAGTTGTATTCCATTATTTTACTGAATTATCTTGCTGTCAGTAATTTTTACACTTGATTTTCAAGGGTTTTCAGGTATTTAATCAATACATAGTGACATCTTTATCACCTTTTCAATTTTATACATCGTATTTCATTCTCTATGTGCAATGGCTAATACCTCTAGGACAGTATTAAATAATGGTAGTGAGGGTGGCCTTTCTTCTCATTTTTCTGTTTTTAGTGAGAATGATTGTATTAACTTTTCCGTGAAACATAACACTGAGTTTGGATGTTTATAGATTTTTTTTTCCTATTCCTACTTTATAGATTGCTTTAAAATAAAGAATGGCTTTGAATTTATCAAATGTCTTTTCAACATCTATGGAATTAGTCATATGTATATATGCATGTGTATAACTATATATGCACACATATATGTTTATATTCATACAAATTTATTTAATTTTTTTCTCAAAGGAGTTATCTTGAATGTGCATGGACGCTTTATCCCTGTGTAGATACATTCCTATTTATTTTTTATTACAGATTTTCTCCTAGTGTTTCTGTTACCTCTTTATATCTACCTGTCCTACCTCTTTTGACCTCCGTGTGCTATATTTTCACCTTATGTTTAAATTTTTGTCTCATGGTACTTATGTATTTTACTAAGGGCAAAAAGCTGAGGTCTTCTATGATTTATTTCCTAAAATAAATCATACTTGGTTGTTTATTTGTGTTAAATACAGTATATTCTTTCTTTATCTTTTGAGTGTTAACTTCTTTCCTTATGTTTTAGAATTTTAAAAAATATTTAATGTTACTGTCTATTGTTTTTGTTTGTTTGTTTTTTCAATTAAACTTTGCAAAAGAATCTCTTATTCAGGGCTTTTATTTGCATCCAAATGGAGTAGGACAATTGCCCTTGTATCTTAGGATCTTAGATCTTAAGCTGGTTTGTTTTTGTTTTTAATTGCTGATACAGTTGACCTGAGAAGAAGTGGATTTGATTTTGTGGGAAATACCATTAGGTGAATTAACTGCTTAATTTGGCAGAAGATTCTGTATCGAAGATGTAGTAGAGTTCAAAATTTCACCCTCTTGTCCTCAAAGATATTACAGAACAGAGTTTCTTGCTAGGTTTGTTTAGTTCCTTGCAATGATTCAGATTGCTGCCTTTTTTATAATCCTTTGGTCACTTTAATCAGATTATCAGTGGCTGAGACAATCCCCGTGCCCAAATTACAAGTCTCAGAAAAATCTATGTAGAATCTTAGTGCTAGAATACACTAAGTGATTAATAAATAGTAGTTGTTATTATTTGTATTAATTTATTTTACCAAAGTTCTTATTTTATACTTGATTATATTCCAATCCCAACTGAGTTATTGTTTTAAATTTTATTTATGATTACAGAAGTCATAAGATCTTTTTGTTGTTATTCCAGCTCTAAGGTTTTGTTTGTTTACTTTTACTCAAAATTACCTTTCCTTAGCATCCTGGGTTTTGTCTTCCTTGGATTCTGGTTCTATTAACCATATTCATTCATCCATTGTTTATACTTTGTTTTTTTCCATTGATCATGGTGCTATCCAGCTGCTAGGATAAAGTGACCTCACTTTCATCAGTGAATCCTCCATTCAATTTCTCTCCCCCTTCTCCGTATTCTCAGACTTCAGAAGTCCTCTTCACCTTTGCATAATACCAACAACTTGCATCATGTCTTTAACCTGATACAAATCATTTCATCCTTTCTGATGATTTTCTCCAAGTCATATATAAACAGCACAGTGTGTATTGACGAGAATCCACTTTTGTTCCTGTGGGATCTTTGGTGCCTTCAGAGGGTTTAGAGCTAGAAAACATCATAGAGCCCAGCACCGCACCATCATTTTGCAAATATCAGGCCTGAAACAGTAAGTGAGTAATTCAGTTATATGAAATGACTTATGTAAAGATTCCCAGGTTTGAATAATTTTTGGAAGTTTCTGATGTATTTTAAACCCTCAAAGTCCAGTTTTCCTATTATCATCTAAATCTCCATCCACAAGCCTGGGAAAGCTTCCCAGGTCACAAGAACTTTGAAGCTGGTGTTTCTTTACCAGCTTAAATAGTTTTGTTTTTTTCTTAAGAGTAGTTGATGTTTCACTTGGTGAGGAATTGGGATTAATGTTGTAGCTTCAAAGACTCCACGTTTGAGTCACACAAAGGCTCCATTTCTCCATTGTGCTGAGTAGAGTGTGTCTAGTACCCACTCACACTCCACAAAAAGAACTGACAGAAATGTCTTTCATATAAAAGTAAGTGCTAATGATGCATAAAACAGCTTACACCACTGGAGTTTAAGATAATATTAAACATACAAAGTCTGTTAAAGTTACCCCAAGAATTGTGTGCTTGCAAGAATTATACATATAGATATATACATATATTTTCCATAGGAATTTCACACACATGCACACACATGTGTAGGACAAAAGAAATAAATCTAGTCAACAATGAAAATGGCTCATTATTGCTTATGTTTCTCTTTGTACTTGTGTGTTTTTAAATAAATCACACTTCATTTTTTCTGTACTTTTTCACCCCTTTCCCAATACTGATTTAATCTTTATTTCATTAATGTCACAATTTTAACTGGATGGATAATCTCATAATAAATACTTTCAAAGTAAATGTTTTGGCACAAAAATGATTGATATGCAGCAATCACTTTAAAATTATTTTCAGTTATCACATGACTCCTAACACTTCACCTACAATTAATTGGGCTCTTAAAATGATTCTCAAAAAGATATGATTTTAAAGAAGTATTTTTTAAAACATCCCACTCAGACATTTGCATAGTGAGCACCTCTAAAGCAATTTATAAATGTTTCAATCTTTTCTAATAGCATTATAGATGATGACAAGTGCAAATTTTCCTCCTTGTTCTTTGGGAAGTACCCGTCAGACATGGATTTGAGTGACATCTCTTTTAAGGAAGAACAAAGGAAACCAGCAGCTCAGATAATCATAGAATCCTGACTCCTTACTGTCACAATGATTGCCTAAGCTTTAAAAAAGAAAGGGGCCATTAATGGTACAATGTAAATAATTGGGTAGGCTCTGAGATGATTAGTTAGCAAGGTGGCAGAATTATCTTGTCAAAGATAAAGTGTTTTAAAATATCTGAAAAGGAACTCTAAAATATCCATCCTATTAATGAAAGCCGTGACATCCAGCATGACTATGCCCAGAATAATAATTAAATATAGGATTCCGTATTTTTCAACAAAAATGCTCATAAAGAAAATATTGAAGTTATTCTCTATGTCTCTTAATCTTCAGTTCACTATAAAATACTATTCTAGCACTTGAGCTGTATCAAACATGAAATACCACATCTTTAGATCATACTAACTCCTGCAAAAACAAGTCCTATTTAATTTTTTATGAGTCACATCCATCATCATTATTGTCATTGGTATAATAGACTAGTTGTTGATCACTTATTCTCTGCTAGTCATTGCTCTAAAACTTTTGCATTTTTAAGTCTCAGTTATTTCTCACATCAACCATATGAAATGATTACTATTCTTATGCTCAATTTATGGATGTGAAAATTACGGTTTGAGAATGTAAGTTACTTGGTCAAAGTCACTTAGCAAGTATGGGGCAGAAATAGGATTTGAATACAAGTCAATCTTCATTACCTTACAAAATAGTCTCAATGATAACTTTTTGTTTGTTTGTTTGTTTGTTTTGCGGTACGCGGGCCTCTCACTGTTGTGGCCTCTCCCATTGGGGAGCACAGGCTCCGGACGCGCAGGCTCAGCAGCCATGGCTCACGGGCCCAGCCGCTCCGCGGCATGTGGGATCTTCCCGGACCAGGGCACGAACCTGTGTCCCCTGCATCGGCAGGCAGACTCTCAACCGCTGCGCCACCAGGGAAGCCCCGGGTTATTTCTTTTAATTACTCCAATTTTGTAGCAAATTATTTTTAAATATCCTGATGATGATAATTGGTACCTTGTAAAGAATGATTTAAAATCTTATAATAGCCACAGTTGTCTCCTTCAATTTCATGTCTCACAACTCCTCACAAATGCCCAACCATTGGTGCAGACTAAACACCTCTGTAATGTCTCTAACAAACATTATGCTGCCTTTGACTTTAATGATTTCAGTTTTTGTTCTCACAGGAAATGAGGTCACTCTGCTCTTCTCTCAACTCTCTATATTTAAGATAGCCCTCAAGACTAAGCTTAAATACTTGTTTTTACATAAGTCTTCCAGCTTCTACTGGAAAAATTTTTATAGCGCTGATATTCTCGATCCCCCATCTTTATATTTTGTGCGTTGTCTTTTTCTTCTCTGGTTTCATAGTTCATAAAATTGAGCTTTTAGGGATTTATACATCATCTTCCATTTTTACAGACAAAGTTATACTAAGAAACTGCCTAAAGATCTACTAATGACTGCTTTGTGCATTTTTTCATTCATTCAGTTTTCAAGTAATCGTGTCCCTAGTATGTGCAAAAGGACTTGTCAGGTACTGGAGATCAGAAGTGAACATGGTCCATGTTCTTCAGGAGTTCAGAGTCTAATGGGGAAGCCAAATATTGAAACAAATTTTGGGATATTTATATGATATAGAGGTACCACAATGGGGGAAAATAGCAACTCATCCATTGCGGCTGTACATGGCAGTTGAGGTGGTGACATTCAGTGAACACTATAGAAAGGAGGAATGTTTATAGGTTTGTGAGGGATGGAGTGTCTAATAGACTAATAAATTATATATTTCTAGAGAGAAGTAGCATATATTAAAGAGCAGAAAAGACATATCAGGAAGCTTCAGGTGCTGTGGTATGGTTGAATCATGAGGTTAGGAATAGGGAAAGCACAAGATGAGACTAATAAGGTAGAAGAGGGCCTTGATGACTTGCAGTGGGGTTTGAGGTTTATCTTGAAATTGAAGGGACATTCTTGAAGGATTTAATCAGTAAGGTACCAGGATCACATTTGTATATTCAAACTATTACCCTTGTGGAATGGTGGAAAATGGTTGGAGGATAGAAGAAATAAAAGGCAGGGCATAAAGTTAAGGATCTGTTTCAGTAGTCCAACTAAGGAGGGCCTTATGATTGGTAGTGGGAAGAGAGAGAAGGATAAAAGTATTTTTTCAGGTAAAATAGACAAGATTTTGTCACCGATTGTATACAGCAAGTAAGGGAAGAGAGTAAACAAAAGATGGTACAGTGTTCCCCATTATCTGCGAGGGATATGTTCTAGTAATGAAGAGGAAATTGAGACAGTGTGCCAAAACACTTTCACATGTTTCAAAGAGCTCGTGTAATGTAAGAAATAGAATTCATTTGCATTCACCAGTGGGCATTACTGTGGGAGTCCTAACTTCTGTGGGTTGAGGGTTGAATGTGTGGTATAAAATCAGAGGGAGCCTATGTGGACTTGAGAAGGAGAGTGGGAGAGGGAGTAAAAAGACGTTTTATAGGGCTTCCCTGGTGGCGCAGTGGTTGAGTCCGTCTGCCGATGCAGGGGACACGGGTTCGTGCCCCGATACGGGAGGATCCCACATGCCGCGGAGCGGCTGGGCCCGTGAGCCATGGCCGCTGGGCCAGCGCGTCTGGAGCCTGTGCTCCGCAACGGGAGAGGCCACAGCAGTGAGAGGCCCGCGTACCACACAAAAATAAAAAACAACAACAAAAAAACGGTTTATAGATTGTGCATATAAGACTGTAGTTATGGGAATCAGTATTCTCATATTGGTTCCTTATCACGTTTCTCTTTCTACTTCTATTATAGTATCCTCAATGGAATAATATGGCACTCCTCTTCTTCTCTCTCTCTTTTACCTCCCTCCCTCTTTCTCTTTCTTCTCCTCCTTCCCTGCTTCCCTCCCTGCCTTCCTTCCTCCCTTCCTTTGCCTTAGAGTTTTTACCACTGAACATAACACTCTGGTTAATAAATACTTATAAATATGTTTTAATCTCATAACATTCTGGTTAATAAATACTCATAGATTTGTATTCTGTGGTATCTGAAAACACTGGATCATATTTACAACTGAATATGTACATTTTTTGTCCTTAATTTCATTTCTTCATATTTTACATTCAACTTTTATAACTTGGTATTCAAACTTTATAACTTCAAAACACTAATAATATATTCACTTGCCATTCGAAGAGACTGAATTTCTAAAACTCATAGACTGATTTTCTGCTACAAAAAGTGTGCTGAGCTGTAGAAAATTTGTTCAGCATAGTTGTTTGGATTTCTACTTATTTTAAATTTATGGGAATTGGCAGCCCTCTTTCTTTATCCAGAGGCAATGCTTCAAGCACTTTTCCTATTTTCATCTTATGTACAGGAAAATATAAATGAATTCATCTTAAAAGTATTTGAAATTCCTTGTGCCACATTTTGATTCTGGTTTTAGGATCTTCTTTGTTATTTGTACAGGTGCTAATTATCCAAATATCACATCTTGTTAGGTGTTTTAAGAGTATTATTTGTGTTTCTTCTTAATAAATCACATAAAATTGAGACTAACTCTGGCAATAAAGTAACTGCCTGTATTGCGTTCTATCCATTATTTTAAAATTAAGAATAGAGTTTTAAGTTTTGTTCAACAAAAAGTAAAAGTGAGAATATTAGGCTTTGGATTTGGAGAGAGGGGAAAAAGACTTGGTTTCTATGAGAGTTCCACCAAAACTAGATATATGACCTACATTTTAGTTTTCTATTACTATCTACCAAAGTGTTTCAAAATTTAATGTTTAAAGCATCCACCATTTTCTTTGTTAACATTCAGGTAAAACTTGGGTCACTGTTTTTCTGTTCCATGTGTCATCAGTTCTCAAGTGGTTATAGTGAGATGGAAGCTGAGCCTGAATATCCAATATGGCTTCACCCACCTGGTGCCTTGGCAAGGATGGTTTGGAGGCTGAGCCTGTCTCTTACTTTCCATATGGCTCTTTCCACGTAGCCTGCCTGGGCTTCTTTACCTAGGAAGGTACCAGGAGCAAGTCTTCTGAGTAGCAGAGGCAAAACTGCAGGTCTTTTTAGGCCCAGACTCACAAGTTGAATAGCATCATTTTGGCTGCTTTCTATTAGTCAAAACAAGACACAAGGTCAGTCTAGGTCCAAAGGGAGAGGAACTCCATCCCTTGATGGAGGACTAGCAAGATCACATTGCAAATGAGCATATGGGGTAGGAAATATTGTTGTGACCATTGTTAGAAACCCAGTCTATCAATACTGCAGCCTGGTTTAGTTCTCTCCATTTTATCAGGACTAGGCTTTCTTCGTTTTGTAAAATGAGGTGGTTAATTTATTTGTGCAATATATAATTATTAGATAGTTATAATAAACTGTTGAACAAAACAGCTATAACTTTAGTCCTATGAAGCTTAGCTTTGAATTGGATTAGGTAAATTTTAAGATTCCCTGTCTTAGAATATTCAATGGTATTGAAGCAAAGGTACAGCCGGAGTTTCTTACAGGGGAACATGATTTGTGTCAAGGAATATTTTATTTTTTGTTGTAGTTTTCTTTAGATTTTTAAAAAGCAACCTGATTGGCACAGATACTGTTATACTTCATTATTTTAAAATTATTTGTCTCCATATACACCAAATAAAAAGAAAAATCTCCATCTCTGAACAGTTAAATAAAACCTCAATGAAGAAAATATGATGCAGTGGCTGGAGTTCTATGAACTAGCTACTGACAGAATCAAGGACAATTACTTTTCATCAGACTATCCTTTCATTTGCTAGGCAGATATGAGAGAATAAATGATACAGAGAATAAAATACTAAAATTATTCTTGTTTACACTAACTGGTAGTAACTAAAACACAAAACAAAGTAGCTTAGCTTTTTATTAAAATCAAAGTCTTAGGGACAAAATTGTGTTGTCCAACCTGTCAGCATCACCATTTAGAAAAAAATAAAATAAGCCAATCTTGTATCACACCTTTCCTGAACCAGTGTATTTAGCCTTTTCAAAATCTATGGTTGTAGTTTCAAAAGCAGAGTCAATTACACAGACAAAGGAAACTGATGAATTAACTAATTTGTATTCTCCCTGTTTTGATGAAACTCCATAAACATGCTGTTAGTTCCATTCCTCTGAGCTTTGAATAATTTACTGTTTGTGACAATAAAAGCACGACAGGGAATACTTTAACATATGACATATTCAAACAGTGAAATACGACAGTTTATAATCTGTGAAACAGAAAGAAGATTGATCTTTGAAAAACATTTGCATGTAAAGTAACTGCTTCAACACCACAATTCTAAAAGCTCCTATGAGCTGAAATCCAGTGCTATCACTTAACACGTTGTATAAATGATAAGCAGGGTGTATCTCTTCCTGTTTACATATAAAAATAACTTTACCTTCTGGGACTATTTTTGTAGGCATTATTTGAATTCATAGTGTAAAGATGAGAATTGTGGAAATAGTAACCAAAATAAAATTGTAAATGCTCAGCTTGAGGGAATGAAGTGTTAATTATTTTCTGAAAAATAATACACAAAAACACATAAGTATAAAAATGCACTTAGCCTTCTTCCACTGTACTCGTTCAGACCTTTTCCACTTGAAGGATAGGGCAGAGCAGAGACCTTTGAATTTTTGTTTAGGGAAGTTACAGGGACCATGTTTTCTTTATCATTTTGTTCAGATTTTAATTTAATTTTGATATTATTTAGTAAAATTGACTCCTTAAATATGCAGTTCTATGAATTTAACATATGAATAGATTCACATAACTACCACTATAATTAGGGACAGAACAGTTACATCATTCCAAGGAGATTTCTTGTGCTACCTCTTTGTCTTCACTCCCTCCTCCCACTCTTCATCTCTGACAGTCACTAATCTGCATTTCATCATTATAGTTTTATCTTTTTAAGAGTGTTATAGGAACATAATCATACCAAATGTAACCTTTTGAGACTGGCATATTTTATTAAGTTAGCATAATGCTTTTATTTGGTGTTAATCCAAATTGTTGCGTTTATCAGTAATTTTTTTTTTTGATGTTGGGGGTAGGAGTTTATTAATTTATTTTTTGTTGTGTTGGGTCTTCGTTTCTGTGCGAGGGCTTTGTCTAGTTGTGGCAAGCAGGGGCCACTCTTCATCGCGGTGCGTGGGCCTCTCACTATCGCAGCCTCTCTTGTTGCAGAGCACAGGCTCCAGACGCGCAGGCTCAGTAGTTGTGGCCCACGGGCCTAGTTGCTCCGTGCGGGATGTGGGATCCTCCCAGACCAGGGCTCGAACCCGTGTCCCCTGCATTATCAGGCAGATTCTCAACCACTGCGCCACCAGGGAAGCCCAGATAATTCTTTTTTTCTCTCTCTTTTTTTTTTTTTTTTGCGGTACATTGACCTCTCACTGTTGCGGCCTCTCCCGTTGCGGAGCGCAGGCTCAGCGGCCATGGCTCACGGGCCCAGCCGCTCCGCGGCATGTGGGATCCTCCCGTATCGGGGCACGAACCCATGTTCCCTGCATGCCTAATGCCAAGACATAAAGATCTTCTTTTATGTTTTCTTCTAAAACTTCAGAATTTTACGTGTTACATTTGTGCTAGTTTTTGCATATGGTTTATGTATGATTTTTGTATTTGAAGTGTAAATTAAGGTTCATTTTTACATACAAATGTCCAATTGTTCCTCCGCCTTTCATTGAATTGTTTCTTTATTGAATTTTTTTTAATAAATAACTCTTTTTTAAATTAATTTATCTATTTTGGACTGCATTGGGTCTTCGTTGCTGCCCACGGGCTTCTCATTGTGGTGGCTTCTCTTGTTGTGGAGCACGGGCTCTGTGTGTGCAGGCTTCAGTAGTTGTGGCTTGCAGGCTTTAGAGCACAGGCTTAGTAGTTGTGGCGCATGGGATTAGTTGCTCCATGACATGCGGGATCTTCCCAGACCAGGGCTCGAACGTGTGTCCCCTGCATTGGCAGGCGTCTTAACCATTGCACCACCAGGGAAGCCCTATTGAATTGTTTTTATAACCTTTTTAAAACTTACATGCTCATCTATATGTGGGTTTATGTCTAGACCCTCTGTATTCTTCCATTGATTTATTTGTCTTCTCTCTTACCAATACCACACTGTCTTGATTACTGTGACTTCATAAGTTTTAAAATTGGGTGGTACAATTTCTCCAACTTTATGTTATTTTTAAAAATTGTTTTTTGGTGTTCTTAAGTTTAAAAAATATTTTTGATTAAAAATAGCATAAAATATGCATTAAAAACAATTCATTAGAAAAAAATTCTACTTGGAATACACTGTGTGAAGCTTTTATAAATTGAAATGTAAAGAGGTTTGGACTTTTGGCTACTTAATTTTTGATTAAGTATTTCCATCCATTAATAAGAGATTGCTTAAGTAAACTATGCCACATCCAACTAATGGAGCACTATGCAGCTGTAAAAAAGAATGAGGAGAAAGTCTAGTTCTCAATGATCCTAGGGTGCATTGTACATGAAAAAATATAGGTACAAAGATTATATGGAGTATACTAAAATTTGTGTAAAAAAGGGGAAAAAATGTATATCATTATCTGCTTATATTCACAAAAAGTAATAACGAAGCAATGGAAAAATAAACCAGAAACTAATGAATTAGTTACTTACAGGAGAAAGTGGGATAGGGAAAAGAAACAGGAAAAACAATGCTTCTGTGAGTATAAGTTCTTACATAGTTTTGACCTTATATAAATAATTTATAAAACAGAAAGATAACTACAAATAACAAAGATGGAGAAATTAAAACTGAGCTTGAATACAAGCAAAGACAAATGTATATCAAATTTTTAGCATAACTGCACAGAAGAAAAATTAATCAAAATAACTCTACTTGCTCAAGGTGATATTTTGAAAATAACAAACATACAAACAAAAACTGTAGGAAATCTTAAACATCACCAAATCATTTTTGAGTTTTGATTATCAAAAAATTGATATGTCACAATCTTTAAAATCTCATAAATGTGTTAGTCATTATTTTAAGAATTTTATTATTTTTAAAGTTACTTTATATTTGGATACATATACACACATCCATATATGTTTAATATAGAAATCATCCAATGCATAATATTTTACAATCATTTTATTTTCCATTTGGTAAATTTGTTTATGAAAGAGAGAGTCTTACATGGAAATGTCATATTAGGGCTTTCTTGAAAAACTGGTTTTTCTTTCATAATTTTTTCTTTAAAATTTTATCAGTCTTATCTAATGTAATGTGAAGGATTTCACTTTATTGATGATCTTTCTTTTTTTTAACAACCCCTGCCATCTTAAATTGAAATCATATAAGCAATTGCATAACTTAACAAATGATCGAGAAAGTTCAACAAAGAAACAAAAATTCCCCACATTCCAAACATTATCTAAACCTGGACTGATATATTTGATAGCTGTGTACTCATTTTTTAATAAAACTATGTGTCCATTTTTCTTTCCAAAGATGTTAATGGGTGGACCTATCCAAAATTTATACCTTGTATGTGATACTACATATCTATGTATTTTTCTTGATATTAAATCTTGGTATTATTGAGATACATTTGCCATTGTTTCCAGGCTTCCAGAGTTTGGAGGTGTGCTGTGTGTAATCGTTCTCTGACATTGATCCAATGGCTCCTGCCAAACAGGCACTGACATTCACATTATAGGTCATTTCTCTTCACTGGGATTTTGTTTCCTGAATAATTTATTTTTCTCATAAGATCATGCTCTGTAAAAATATGCTCTGACCATAGTACAAGCAATTGGTGCTCATTATCTATAAAGTCTCTATAGTAATATTAAAACAAATTGTTTCCGATATTTAATGATGTACTATAATAGTTATGATACCATCTGCAGCACTGAGGTTATAGCTTTGATCTTTTTAGAGCTTCTTGGGGTAAAACATTACACATAAATTTTAAGCAACGCATTTTGTTCATTTTATTTTACAGATATGCTATGTGAAATCTATTCACATATATATCTGCAATTTACTCTAAATTTTGGCACAAAAAAGGCATTCAAATATATTAAAGTCAGTGGGTTAGAATTCTTTATAATAACATTTAGGGACTCAAAACTTCTTTTTTTTTAATTTATTTTATTTATTTTTGGCTGTGTTGGGTCTTCGTTGTGGTGCACAGGCTTCTCATTGCAGTGGCTTCTCTTGTTGCGGAGCACGGACTCTAGGCGCGTGGGCTTCAGTTGTTGTGGCACACAGTCTCAGTAGTTGTGGCTCGTGGGCTCTAGAGCACAGGCTCATTAGTTGTTGCTCCGCGGCATGTGGGATCTTCCCGGACTAGGGCTCGAACCCGTGTCCCCTGCATTGTCAGGCTGATTCTTAACCCCTGGGCCACTAGGGAAGTCCCAAAACTATTCTAATTGTTGATATGAGAGTCAAACGTGCCTTTGAATCTTACTTTCTGAAAGTGTAGTTGAATAGTGGGAGGTGTTAGTGAAATAATGTGGACGGAGTGTGACTCAATAATTTTTATTGAAACTTTAGTAAGTAAAAATTTAACATAGACTAATCTAAAGATCTGGCTTTAAAAATGGGTCTGATCTAAAAATACTTCAAAGTGATTAATGAATATGTTTTATCCTTTGTTACAATTGATTTTTGAAGAGCAGTTATAATAATTTTTGCATAAAATTAAAAACGCAATCCATAACTATGTTTTCTAAACTTAATTCTTTTTCTATTTCCTTCTAACAGTTTTTGGGCCTGTATCACAAATTTCAACATATTTGAAAGTTGTTTTTGTCTTTTAGTTAGTATAATTTGTTTGGCTTGAAAATATGGAATTTGTAGAGTTGTACATTTTTCTTTGTTCTCTGCGTCATTAATGGTATGGCTCGTTATCTATGTAAGAGCAATTGGAAACCTTCTAGATTTTCCTCTTCTTCCCATATTAAATCACCCTTGTTCTTTTTAGATTCAATCTTCTAATTATCATTTGAAACTATTCTTTTCTCTTACTGCCCCTGTCTGAGATGAACATTCATTATCTCCCGTTTGGAAACTAGTGATATCCTGCCAACCAATATTACTACTTTTGGTCTATTTCTCCTTCAATCAGTCCTTCACATTGCTAACAAGATTATCATTCTAAAGTAGAAATCTAGAGTATTATAACATTCTCCTGCTTTAACCCCTTACTACTGCAGGATAAAGTCTAAATTCCTTTTGTTTGTCATTTAAGAATCTTTATTGTTTGATCACAATCTACCTTTACAGCATCCAGGGACAGCTATTCCAGGCACTGTGGAATCTTCACTACCTTAAGTAAATTCCATGATGGTTCAAGTTTTGATATCTTTGTAGCCCTCTTGAATAACCATCTGCTGCTCTTCTCCACTGTTTAAGTGATGCAGATTTATTTAAATTCCCTCCCCTTATAGTGAGGTCCTCCCTCTTCAGGTCTTTGAGATCCCTAAAGGGTATACATATATTTATCTTTGTAACTTAACACATTTTCTGACATATAGTATGCATTTCACTTCATATGTGCTGAATGATAGAATGAGTGATTAGATTTCATAGATTAGGAAACTGAAGCATCAGTGGTTAAGTAATAAAAGTTAATGAAAGAGCAGAGATGCATTTAAAACAGGAGTACAGTTCTGAATATGGTGGTTTTTTCACCAAAGCCAAAGAATCTCACTAAAGTAGAGGTCTTGCTAAGTTAAATTAGTTCAGCTAAATGGTTGACTTAATGATGCTCATGCTTAGAAAAAGTTTTGATTGACAATCACCTTTTGAGAATAAGAAAAGGAAAAGAAAAAAATACAAGGTTTAAATCAGTCTTTTAAGGGTATTTGCTTTCATCAGGTATGGTAAGATACTCAGACCTGGAAATGAGTATTATGAAGCAAGAAGCTTATTATACTTGGGTAGTTCCCTAGAAACAGGAATCACAGCAGCCACATAAGGGAACCACACAGGCAGGTGTCAAGATGGGTCAGGAGGTGGAGGGAGTGAGGGAAATTGTGGGCAGGAGGCTTATTGTAGTTTCCTTAGAAGGAAACAGCAAAGCAAGGTAAGCAGGTTTAGGAATGACTAGTTTGAATAATTTCAGCAGACCCTGAGGCATAGGAGCTGCTTGTCTGGTTCCTGACTCTGGTATGATTAGAGCAGGTGGATAATGGCCTGGAGTGAGAGACCCTAATAAAGGAAGGAGCTTAGGGTACAGGGCTCTAGATTGACTAGTTTGAATAACAAAGGTATGCTCACAAGTGAGTTGTTTACTATCTAGGAATTGGCTAACCCTGGAGGGACAGTCTCTCCTGGGTCAGCAAGGCCCCAAGATGTCAAAGCCTCAGAATACAGAAAATGAAAAACATGGTCAATATGATTAGAATAGGATAAAGCTGTGTGAAATGAATCTCAAACAATAATGAAGTAACTGATAAGGAATGCTCATCACCTCCTCCTTGCTTTTTGGAAAAAAAAAGAAAAATCTTTATTTGCAGCTGTTTGGCTCTTGTGAACTAATGAAGTATGTCAGTTAGTACCTGCAGCTGAGAGAAACACCTCTGAAAGCAGAGGCTTTGTTTGCAAACAACTCAAATAGCAAGACCCTGAGATGGAAAACTGAAAGCTCTCTCTAATGCACAGCCAGAGCCAGCAGCTCCAGCAGCAAGTGGCAGAGTAAGGACACCTCATCCATGGCAAATGACTCTCATGCATTAATCAGCTGCTTTCACGGCAAAGATCCTTGAGACCCAGGGAGAGGGCGGGGGGATGACAGGGTCCGGCTGATGTTTGTTTCCAAACCTTTTGTGATCTGGACAGTCTTTTGTATCAAATTACTATCTATGAGGTGGTGAACTCACTTTTATCTTGCTAGAGATAAAGAGCAATGAATTAAAACTTGGAAGCAAGGTAGGGCAAAAGACGGAAGCGTATTTTTCAGCCACTCAAGTTCAAAGCCAGTTATAAGCACTGCCTGCCTGGCCTGTTAGCCCATCTGTCATCCTCTTATGTGATTCATCAATCCACTTTTACTCATGGGTGAGTAGTTACCAATTTACACTCCACTGAGGTGTCAGTGCCAGGGATACATGGGGTTGGCTGGTGGATTTCTTCATGAAAATGCCCAAATGAAGGACATGAATTAATGCAACCACGGGAAGGCAAGCTTCTCTGGCCTGAAGGATGCCATCTTAAATTCTTGGGGGGTTGGGATGGTAGAAAAAACAAGTACACCCTTATTTAAAGGGTGATTCCCTAGCCCAGGAGCTCTGTTTCAGTTAAAAATCACATTAGTGCATACTTTTAGTCTCCACAGAAAATTAAATAGAAACTTGTGGCCAAATTACTGAGAAAAAAAGAGCTGCATAAACACCACTATCATTGACCTTAATGTAAAACAGGACACACTGAGTAACTGTGAAATGAATGATTTTGGACTCTTGTTAGTTTTTCTTCTCCTTCTAGCCTGTTCTGAAAGTGCACCCAGCATAGGTGACAGTCCTACCCCTCTGCCCAAGAGAGAAAGAATTCGAGGCTCCTGCTGCCTTCTCTTTCATTGCCTTTTCTGCAGACTTGGTAAAGCAAGTGAGAAGGCCACAGCTACCGCTACATGACTGAGAGAATTGCTTTAGCAAATAGCGCCCAGATGGGAAAAAAATGTGCTACTGGAGGAAAGGATTCTGTTTGTCAATCCAAACAGATCATTTAGGCTTCAATTAAGAAGAGATTCAGGAGTACTTGACTATAGCATAATCTCTGAGTAAAAAAGCCCTTTTAAGCCCTTTTGTGTGAATTAGAGAATGACTCAAATTTTCTACCAGGGACACTGAAGGTAAAGAATAAGATGAAGAAAGAGAGAGAATAGGTAACCTAAACCATGTTCTCTGCCACAAAATAGAAGGCTAAGGGTAAGAATGGATTTCAGGAGATAAAAACAAACTCACACAAAAGACTTAGAGGTCCTGTCTGAAATTCTTCTAATAGGAACTCCATCCTACTCTGTACTTGTCCAGATAGAATTACATGAAAGTTTCCAAAGTAATTTTGAGAAGTTATGAAATTCATCAAAGTAAGTTTCCTATGGTTATCAACAAGTCAATCTTGTGTTTACAATTTATGAGTTTTCTAATGTGACTTCTAGAATGTGGGAAAGGTGAGTTAATGGAATAAAAAACAGAATGCCTGCTTTCAATGGAAGAAAGAAATCCTAAAATAAAGCTCTCTTCCCCACCCTCTTTAAATTCTGTAGTTACTCTTCTATGTGAACACCTTCCGTGTGAAGTGCGTAGAGCCGGGCCAAACACGAAGTTCTATGCTGGGTATAGTGTTTGGCTTTGAAGCTGTTCAGAGTTTTATAGGGCAGAGGCAAATAAACAGATAACTACCTTGCAAGAGAAGGGGGAAAATGCCGGATGAGTCCTATATGCCTCAGAACAGGATATTCTGCCAAAGAATACAAAATCTTCATAGAAAAGTTCTAAGTATTAGATCTGCTGAACTGTGTGTTGTCTCGGTAACCCAACTGAGGCAACTCATTTAGTGAAAACTCCACTAAACTAGGTGTGCTTAAGTGACTACCCCCACTTTTGTTGGTATCTCTGGGGCCACTCAAGACTGAACGGTACAGAAGGAGCTCAATACATTATTTGCAGAGCAGAACTAAAACAGAAGGTGTTTGCTCTTAAGAGAGCCTTAGCAATTACATCTATTTCCTATTCTGTTCTTAACATGAGATTGACTCATAGCTGATAACTGATGTTGAGACGTGCAGTTTGTAATTATTTCTCTCTAATTCTCTTATAGCTTTATTTTTTATTGGAGTATAGTTGCTTTAAAATATTCTGTTAGTTTATATTGTACAGCAAAGTGAATCAGCTATATGTATACATATATCCCCTCTTTTTTGGATTTCCTTCTCATTTAGATCATTACAGAGCACTGAGTAGCGTTCCCTGTGCTATACTGTAGGTTCTCATTAGGTTAGGTATTTTATACATGGTATCAGTAGTGTATCTATGTCAATCCCCATCTCCCAGTTCATCCCACTCCCCTCCCTCTTGGCATCCATAAGTTTGTTTTCTTCGTCTGTGTCTCTATTTCTGCTTTGTAAATAAGATCGTCTCTACCAATTTTTTCAGATTCTACATATATGTGTTAATATACGATTTTTGTTTTTCTCTTTCTGACTTACTTCACTCTGTATGACAGTCTCTTGGTCCATCCAAGTCTCTACAAATGACCCAATTTTGTTCCTTTCCATTCTTCTAATGATGGACATTTAGGTTGCTTCCATGTCCTGACTGTTGTAAATGGTGCTGCAATGAACATTGGGGTACATGTGTCTTTTTGAATTATGGTTTTCTCTGGGTATATGCCCAGTAGTGGGATTGCTGGGTCATATGGTAGCTCAATTTTTAGTTTTTTAAGGAATCTCCATGCTGTTCTCCATAGTGGCTGTATCAATTTACATTCCCACCAACAATGCATGAGGGTTCCCTTTTCTCCACACCCTCTCCAGCATTTATTGCTTGTAGACGTTTTTGATGATGGACATTCTGATTGGTGTGAGGTGATACCTCATTGTAGTTTTGATTTGCATTTCTCTAACAGTGATGTTGAGCATCCTTTCATGTGCCTCTTGGCCATCTGTATATCTTCTTTAGAGAAATGTCTGTTTAGGTCTTCAGCCCATTTTTGGATTAGGTTGTTTGTTTTTTGATATTGAGCTGCATGAGCTGCTTGTTAATTAGTTTTGGAGATTAATCCTTTGTCAGTTGGTTAATTTGCAAACATTTTCTCCCATTCTGAAGGTAGTCTTTTCTTTATGGTTTCCTTTTGCTGTGCAAAAACTTCTAAGTTTAATTAGGTTACATTTGTTTTTATTCTCATTACTCTAGCAGGTGGGTCAAAAAGATCTTGCTGCAATTTATGTCAAAGAGTGTTCTGCCTATGTTTTTTCTAAGAGTTTTAGAGTGTCCGGCCTTACGTTTAGGTGTTGAATCCATTTTAACTTTATTTTTCTGTATGGTGTTAGGGAGTGTTCTAATTTCATTCTTTTACATGTAGCTGTCCACTTTTCCAAGCACCACTTATTGAACAGGCTGTCTTTGCTCCATTGTATATTCTGGCCTCCTTTGTCATAGATTAGGTGACCATAGGTGCGTGGGTTTATCTCTGGACTTTCTATCCTGTTCCATTGGTCTATATTTCTGTTTTTGTGCCAGTACCATACTGTCTTCATTAATGTAGCTTTTTAGTATAGTCTGAAGTCAGGGAGACTGATTCCTCCAGCTCCACTTTTGTTTCTCAAGATTGCTTTGGCTATTTGAGGTATTTTTGTGTTTCCATACAAATTGTAAAATTTTTTGTTCTAGTTCTGTGAGAAATTCCACTGGTAATTTGATAGGGATTGCATTGAATCTGTAGATTGCTTTGGGTAGTATAGTCATTTGCACAATATTGAATCTTCCAATTCAAGAACATGGTATATCTCTCCATCTGTTTGTGTTGTCTTTGATTTCTTTCATAAGTGTCTTATAGTTTTCTGCATACAGGTCTTTTGTCTCCTTAGGTTTATTCCTAAGTATTTTATTCTTTCTGTTGCAATGGTAAATGGGATTGTTTCCTTAATTTCTCTTTCTGATCTTTCGTTGTTAGTGTATAGCAATGCCAGAGATTTCTGTGCATTAATTTTGTATCCTGCTACTTTACCAAATTCATTGATTAGCTCTAGTAGCTTTCTGGTAGCATCTTTAGGTTTCTCTCTGTATAGTATCATGTCATCTGCAAACAGTGACAGCTTTACTTCTTTGTTTCTGATTTGGATTCCTTTTATTTCTTTTTCTTCTCTGATTGCTGTGGCTAAAACTTCCAAAACTATGTTGAATAAGAGTGGTGAGAGTGGGCAACCTTGTCTTGTTCCTTATCTTAGTGGAAATGATTTCAGTTTTTCACCATTGAGAATGATATTTGCTGTGGGCTTGTCATATATGGCCTTTATTATATTGAAGTAAGTTCCCTCTATGCGAACTTTCTGGAGGGTTTTTATCATAAATGGGTGTTGAATTTTGTTGAAAGCTTTTTCTGTGTCTATTGAGTTGATCATATGGTTTTATTCTTCAATTTGTTAATATGGTGTATCATGTTGATTGATTTGTGTATGTTGAATAATCCTTGCATCCCTGGGATAAAGCCCAATTGATCATGGTGCATGGTCCTTTTAATGTGTTGTTGGATTCTGTTTGCTACTATTTTGTTGAGGATTTTTGCATCTATGTTCATCAGTGATATTTGCTTCTAATTTTCTTTTTTTTGTGATACCTTTCTCTGGTTTTGGTATCAGGCTGATTGTGGCCTCATTGAATGAGTTTGGGAGTGTTCTTCCCTCTATAATTTTTAGAAGAGTTTGAGAAGTATGGCTGTTAGCTCTTCTCTAATTGTTTGATAGAATTTGCCTGTGAAGCCATCTAGTCTTGGACTTTTGTTTGCTGGAAGATTTTTAAACACAGGTTCAATTTCATTACTTGTGATTTGTCTGTTCATATTTTCTATTTATTTCTGGTTCAGTCTTGGAAGGTTGTACTTTTCTAAGAATTTGTCCATTTCTTCCAGGTTGTCTGTTTTATTGGCATAGCGTTGCTTGTAGTATTCTCTTATGATCCTTTGTATTTCTGTGGTGTCCATTGTAATGTCTCTGTTTTCATTTCAAATTTTATTGATTTGAGTCCTCTCCCTTTTTTTCTTGATGAATCTGGTTAAAGGTTTATCAATTTTGTTTATCTTCTCAAAGAACCAGCTTTTAGTTTTATTGATCTTTGCTATTTTTTTTCATCTCTTTTTTATTTATTTTTTCCTCTGACTTTTATGATTTCTTTCCTTCTACTAATTTTAGGTCTTGTTTGTTCTTCTTTCTCTAGTTGCTCTAGGTGTAAGGTTCGGTTGTTTATTTGAGATGTTTCTTGTTTCTTGAGATATGATTGTATTGCTATAAACTTCCCTCTTAGAACTGCTTTTGCTGTGTCCCATAGGTTTTGGGTTGTTGTGTTTTTGTTGTTAATTTTTTTTAGGTATTTTTTGATTTTCTCTTTGATTTCTTCGGTGATCTCTCGGTTATTAGCAGCACACTGTTTAGCCTCCATGTGTTTGTGCTTTTTACAGTTTCTTTTCCTGTAATTGATTTCTAATCTCATAGTGTTGTGGTCAGAAAAGATGCTTGATACAACTTCAACACTGTTAAATTTACCGAGGCTTGATTTGTGACCCAAGATGTGGTCTATCCTGGAGAATGTTCCATGTGCACTTGAGAAGAAAGTGTATTCTGCTACTTTCAGATGGAATGTCCTATAAATATCACTTATGTCTATCTGGTCTAATGTGTTATTTAAGGCTTGTGCTTTCTTATTAATTTTTGTCTGATTGATATATACATTGGTGTAAGTGGAGTGTTAAAGTCCCCCACCACTATTGTGTTACTCTGGATTTCTCCTTTTTTGGCTGTTAGCATTTGCCTTATGTATAGAGGTGCTCCTATGTTGGATGCATAAATATTTACAATTGTTATATCTTATTCTTGGATTGATCCCTTGATCATTATGTAGTGTCCTTCCTTGTCTCTTGTAACATTCTTTATTTTAAAGTCTATTTTATCTGATATGAGTATTGTTGCTACAGCTTTCTTTTTATTTCCATTTTCATGGAATATCTTTTTCCATCCCCTCACTTTCACTCTGTATGTGTCCCTGGGTCCGAAGTGGGTCTCCTGTAGACAACATTTATATGGGTCTTGTTTTTGTATCCATTCAGCTAGTCAGTGTCTTTTGGTTGGAGCATTTAATCCATTTACATTTAAGGTAATTATCAATATGTATGTTCCAATTACCATTTTCTTAATTGTTTTGGGTTTGTTTTTAAAGGGTTTTTTCTTCTCTTGTGTTTCCTGCCTAATGAAGTTCTTTTAGCATTTGTTGCAAAGTTGGTCTGGTGGTGCTGAATTGTTTTAGTTTTTGCTTGTCTGTACAGCTTTGGATTTCCCTGTCAGATCTGAATAAGACCCTTGCTGCATAGAGTATTCTTGGTTGTAGGTTTTTCCCTTTCATCACTTCAAATATATCATGCCAGGGCTTCCCTGGTGGCACAGTGGTTGAGAGTCCGCCTGCCGATGCAAGGGACACGGGTTCGTGCCCTGGTCCGGGAAGATCCCACATGCCGCGCAGCCATGGCCACTGAGCCTGCGCGTCTGGAGCCTGTGCTCTGCAACGGGAGAGGCCACAACAGCGAGAGGCCCGCATACCGCAAAAAAAAGATAATAATAAAAATAAATAAATAAATAAATAAATAAATAAATAAATGAATATCATGCCACTTCCTTCTCTCCTCCAGAGTTTCTGCTGAGAGATCAGCTGATAACCTTATGGGATTCCCTTGTATGTTATTTGTTGCTTTCCCTTGCTGCTTTTAATATTTTTTTCTTTGTATTTAATTTTTGTTAGTTTGATGAATATCTGTCTTGGCATGTTTCTCCTTGGGTTTATCCTGTGTGGGACTCTCTGTGCTTCCTGGACTTCATTGACTATTTCCTTTCCCATGTTAGGGAAGTTTTTGACTATAATCTCTTCAAATATTTTCTCAGACCCTTTCTCTTTCTCTTCTTCTTCTGGGACCCCTATAATTCGAATGTTGGTGCATTTACGGTTGTCCCAGAGGTCTCTGAGACTGTCCCCAATTCTTTTCATTCTCTTTTCTTCATTCTGCTCTGTGGCAGTTATTTCCACCATTCTATCTTCCAGCTCGCTTATCCATTCTTCTGTCTGATATTGATATTCTGATAGTTATTCTGAGATTGATTCCTTCTAGTGTCTTTTTAATTTAAGTTATTGTGTTGTTTATCACTGTTTGTTTGTTCTGTAGTTCTAGGTCCTTGTTAAACATTTATTTTCTCCATTTTATTTCCGAGATTTTGGATATCTTTACTATTGTTATTCTGATTTCTCTTTTGGGTAGCTTGCCTATTTCCTCTTCATTTATTTGGTCTTGTGGGTTTTATCTTGCCCCTTCTTCTGCAACATATTTCTTTGTCTTCTCATTTTGTCTAACTTACTGCATTTGAAGTCTCCTTTCATCAGGCTGCAGGGTTGGAGTTCCTCTTGCTTCTGTGTCTGCCCCCCTCTCTTATAGCTTTTAAAAAAGTCTTATCTAAAAGTATATCATTTTATTGACACTGCAGCCTATATGCTAAGGTCATTAATAGGTATTTTTGTTTGCTTATTTATCATTTTTAAAGGTATCATTTAGTAAATTTGACACTTTTTCTTTTGGTGTTCAGTTCTATGAATTTTAACATGTTTATATTTGGGTAACTACCACCACAATCAGGATGCAGAATGATTTTATCAATGAAAAGAATTCCCTTATACTATCCTTTATCGTTGCTCCCTCTTCCCCATAACCCTTGAGAATCACTGATCTCTTCTCCATAATAGTGGTGTTTGAAGGGTGTCAGATAAATAGAATTATATAGTATGTAACCTTTTGAGATTGTTTTCTTTTACTCAGCATAATACCTTTGACAGTCATTGAAATTATGTGTGTTCCAGTACTTCATTCTTTTTTATTTCTGAGTAATATTCCATTGACTGCATATACAAATGTATATACTCCCATTTGTCCTTGAAGGACATGTGGGTTGTTTCAGTTTGTAATGTTTATTAATAGAGCTGCTGTGAGCATATAAGTGAACATAAGTTTTGTGTGAACATAAGTTTTCATTTATCTAGGGTAAACACTCAGGAATCAAGTTACTTAGTTGTTTGGTGAGCGTATAAGGAACAGTCTCATAGTTTTTTTGTATATTTTATTTTTACATAATTTGTTTCCATGTTTCTTTTGGATGATAGTAATGAAATGGGGATTTAATGGGTAAGTTTAGCAACTCCACAATTCGCAGTTTTCTCAGGATACAATAGACATAAGAAACTCACAGATAATTTAGACTTGGGGAAATTCAGAGACCTAAAATTCTTAGAGAAGCACTATTTCCAAAGTTAAGTGACTAAATTTCCTGCCTTGGATTATTTCTGTATCACATATGTTAATTGCACTGTCCTCTCCTGCAGTGTCTCAGGGCCTTACAGAGTTTCTAGTGAGACAACTTTGTTAGTTTTTACTGCAGCTATAACCTCTATCCACAGGCATGATTGTTCTTTGGGGCTAGACCAGGGGATAAGTTTGAATGACAGATATTTTGAGGTGATGAGAATTGTTTCTCCCTTACACCCTTATACCAAGGCATTGCTCCCAGCTCAGGCTGGTCACACCTGGGTCCCCACTTCTTCAGGTATAGTCCTTTCCCAAGATGATTCTCACTCCTCATGGAAATTAAATTAGTAGCCCAGGCTATCAGTTTACCAGAGAAACTCAGACAGGAGAGTTCTATTAATTTACATGGCCTAGGCAATAACTGGGACCCTTTCACTCCACCCTGCCTCCTTTACTTTACTAACCAGTTTACTAGATCTGAGGTAAATAAACAACCTACTCTCTAACTGTTTTCTCATTTATAAAATAAATATCATATTAACACCTAGCACAGGGTTTCTTTGAAGAGTCATTGAGTCAATAAACATTTTGAACAGCATCTAGCAAATAGTTGGTGCTCGTTATGTCAAATTGCATTATTATTACCATCAAAGCAAGCTTGGAGTTAGAAATGGTGCTCTTTGCTCAGCAGCTCCCCATAAAAGCCCTTAAAAGAGGAACTACCTTCACAATTGTGGCTTGAGGTGCTTAAGGGAATAATCTGTGACTACCCACATTCCCTTGGCCTCTGCCCTTCAGTCCTTGTGATGAGTTGTTCAGTAACCTGTTTCTAATTGTGTCTTATACTTGAAATTCCATTGAAAATAGTCCAATACATATAAATAGCCAAACCAAATATCAGTTGTAGAATAATATGAGTAATATTAGCAGTCATTTAAATATTAAATTTTAATTTTTGGAGGAATTGCATTAAACTGGAAAGAATTTAATAAATTTTGGGGTTTTTTCCCCTCACATTTTCATTTAAAGCCCCCAAACCAATTTTCCCCCAAATGAATTTTCAAAATTTTATAGTAAGTGTTAAATGTACTTAGGAATGTCCCCCCAGCATTTTGCTATATTCATAATCTTTGGCCACACTCCAGTGATAGCTTTTTAAGATAAGATAAAGCTATCTGAGAAAATTTAATTTAAAAAATATAGTCCCCCAAATTTATAATAAACAGTTATGTGTTGTTTTCATGATCAACACAGGAATTTAAATATGTATGGAAGGAGATGAATTAGGAAAAATAAAACTCTATATGACTCACTATAATGCATTAAAGTGCTTTTTAGTGTAGATTAACAGTTTTTTTAAGGTTCAGTTACTTTTACATAAACTTGTAGAGAAAAATATTAAGCATCTTAACATCCAAAATTAGCATCTTCCCTGTTCCATCTATGGGTCACCATATTCTTAGAAAACAAAATAGGTAAAAAGAGGAATTTTGTAAATGAGTTGATTTTTGTGGACATTTTCGTTTGGCATTTGATCAGTGTAGGAGCATGGATGACCAAAACCCAAGTTATTTTGAAGAATTTTAGAAGGTTCACAGTGCTGTTTTCATCAATTGCTTGTCACAATGGAAAAATATCTGTAGTTATTTAGTCTTCTCTCTAACTGGAATTACGGTGTCTTTTCAAAGGCAATGGCTTTTCAAGCGTGATTAGCAATACTTTTATTCAACAGAAGAACAAGGAATGGATTTTATTGCTCTGTGCTTTATGGGTCATGAATTTAACTGAACTAAGTCATCAAAAGATGTGTGAAACATACTTCTGTAGTGGGCTGTTGACTACATTTGCTTCTGTATTTTACTAATGCTATTTTTCATTTTAGCCAGGTCAGCTTTTCATAGAATTAACATCTATCCCTAGAGACCTATGTATCACCACAAAACAGTGAAACAATCAACAACTTTTACTTCAGAACAACACTTTACTTACATTTATGTTTTTAATGTGTATGTACATATGAGATAAGGCTAATTCAGCAAAAACTGAGAAACAAACTACTGATTTATTTTAAAAACATAAACTATCCACCTTAAAATGTTGAGAACCATGAAAAGACAGTATTGCCGGTCGTATTAGTAGCTGGAGGGAGGGACACATCATTTTCTCTTTTCAATTACACTTCCTGACTACATTCCAGAATGTGCTTCTTAATGAGATGAATTGGGTGGTCTGGCTAGTTTAACCATAGTCCATTACTTTCACAGTATAAACATGTTTTTGTTTCACAAAGGCCATGTGTTGACTGCTTATAACCTCATTAATTCTAATATCCTTACATTCAGTAGCTGTTTCAAAATATGGAGCTACAGGGCTTCCCTGGTGGCACAGTGGTTGCAAGTCCGCCTGGCGATGCAGGGGACACGGGTTCGTGCCCTGGTCCGGGAAGATCCCACATGCCGTGGAGCGGCTGGGCCCATGAGCCATGGCCGCTGAGCCTGCGCGTCCAGAGCCTGTGACTCGCAGTGGGAGAGACCACAACGAGAGGCCCGCGTACCGCAAAAAAAAAAAAAATGTGGAGCTACAAATCCAAGGTTGAAAAAGCTTAAGCAAATTTTTTTAGCTGTGGGTTGGGACATACTAACACATCAAGAAGAGTTCATTCATGGGTCACCCACCTTCCCACCTCTAACTTCTTATGCTTGAGGCCTAACCATATTGTATGCATATTTTAACCCTAGCAATATGTCCTCTTTTGCATATTTATGAAGTGGAAGATTTTATGCTCATAGCATCCCGTGATAAATGGTTACTTCAAGTGTCTCACTGGGTCGAGGGCCATAGGTCAAATCATCGAGCCTGTAGAAGTTCATAGTAGATAGTGTTCTGCCACTCAGTGAGTTCTTGATTCCTTTGTCTACTATGTATCTCATCTAATGTCTATGGACTAAAATTTTGATTCTCAATGCTAATTTGTTAACTGAAAATGCTTTAAGCCATGAATCACAAGTAGGTGCAACAATGATCATTTAGTTGTGGTTCCTTGGGGAGTTGAGTTTATAAAGCTTTGGAGAGCACATTTGACTTTGAGGGGCATAATATTGGAGTAATGGTCATTCCAGAGGGAGTTGATATTGTCATGGGGAGCTTTTGGAAAGAAAAAAAGTGCTTTTAGAACTCACAGAGATGTAATTACAAAGTAGAGATTTTTCACTTTTTGCTTGTTTTTAATGGAGGCTTACATGGATGCCTGGAGCCTGTGCAGAAGGAAACCCTACCTTTCCTCTCAAAACTGCTCACTGATAAATTCTCCCTTTCCTCATTTTTATTATAGTTATGTGTATTTCTAGAAGATTTTTCACTGTTCAGGAATTTTCCCCTCTGATGGCTCTCACACAGGAGGCTTTGAATTCACTCATTATTTTCAGCTCTATCAATTCAGAAATTAGAATGTTGTGGTCCTACAGTGTTGGGTCTGGGAAAGAAGAGCCTTAAGGTCTAAGAAGTAGATACAAATTTGGTAAATTAAGTGACTTTCACTTTACAGTTTTTTAAGGACTCCTCTACCTTAATACTTATATCTCGATATCTGGAAGACTGCTTCATGACATAATGACTTTCCCTTGGATATCTATGATTGTGCTTGGCAATTTTTATTAAAAAAATTACTTTAAAAAAGCCATGTGCTCTTTTGTTTTTCAAATAATGAACAGTTTACAGAAGCATAAAAATGTCTCATGATGAAATGCCTAGGGGTCCTTTCAAAATCTGATATCAAAATCATATTACTGTAATTTGGCATAATTAGTTTGTATTCATTTATCTAAAGATCTCTTTATTGTTGTTATTTTTTTAATCAAAGGCAATTCAAGTATAAAGTTAGTGCATTGAGGATTTAATTGGCATATATTTGAGAGTTTTTAAAAAACAAACTATATTATATTTGCTTGTTAGGTTTATCTATAAATAAACATGATCATTTCAGTATTTCACAACCTACTCCTCAGGTATTTTTATTACACATTTTTTCTTTTTTCTTTTTGCTCCTAGTTTAAATGCATTTGTTAAAGTGTTTAAAACATTTCTTAAATGTCCTACAATTTGTAAGACCATAAGTGGTTTAGAATTTTAATCCTTATTTAAAAAGGCAATTGCTACATTCAGTACTGCCCATCATAGATTGATTGGCTGCTTTGAGAAAGAAGAAAAAACAGAATCTCATTGGTTTCTGAGCTTTTGTCTAAGCCAGAAGTTCCTCAAACCCATGACTGAAAGTCATCAGGGAGACAGCTCTAAGCAACACTTTAACTGTTCTAAAACTTGCAAGAACTGTAAAAATTCACCCCCCTTCCTTTTTTTCCCCTCTTAACAAAGCTGTTGATTTATATATGCAGAAGGGAGAATTTAGGCAGAAGAGAATGGAGACAAGCTCTTGTTTGTTTTTCTTGTGGGGTTTTTTTTTTTTGGTCTTTTTTTTAAGTACTGGTGAATAAAATAAATTGCATAGTGTTTTAAATTTTCTGTATTCTAAATGCCTCCCCCTTGCAAATTTCTTTTAGCATTTACCCAATTTAGGTAAAGCTTTATGAAGAGGTAAAGAGAGGAAAGAGGGAGCAAACTTTCCCTTGAAGTTCTGAGTGTTTTAATGGTATGAAAGAGTTATCAGCTAAAAAAGTGACTTATTTATTCTTCTACAGCACATTATTGACAAATTCAAACTTTTTCTGAATGCTCTCATCAGTGTCCATGGCTCAAATAACAATAAAATAAGGTCATAGAGGAGTATTCATTTTTCTAGTTATTCACTTATTTGTTTATAAGGCAAGTATTTAATGGGAATTTTCAATGAATCATAGTATAAATACTCCCACTATACCAATTTCAGGTGTATGATAGACACTGTGTAACTGGCAGAGAACAAGACAGACACAGACCTACTTCCAAATGGCTTATGTTGAAGATATAGGAAGATAGACATTAAACCAAAAATTTTTCAAACTAATAACAATTGTCATAAGTGGAACAAGAAAAGAAGTACACAGTGAACAAATAAAAGGGGGACAGGATATAGATTGGAACTGGGAACTTGGGTAAGGTTTATAGAACTAATTTAATCATAATCAATTCCAATCACTTCAGCTAACTCTGTACAAAACCTATGTACATGCATTTTTGGGCTTTATTCTTTCATGAATTTTGATAAGAATATAGACAGAATGTTTGTATATATGTTTATATAAATATACATAATTATAAATTTTAGAGATATAAGGTTATATAGCTCACAGTACATAATAAGCTTACAATATTCTTTGTTGTGAATTCTATATAACAAATTGATTCTTTCAGAATGCTTTCATTGATTTTTGCTGGACTCTTGTCTATGTAGCTAAACTATGGTTGTAAATGACAAATGAGTATAATTTTAACATAAATATTGGTTGATATTTTTACTTATACTGACAATTAAGACAAAAGTGAAATAATGAAAATATATGTTGGAACTTCATTAGTTCTTCAATGACTTGAGCAACTTCTTTGCTGAATCAGATGATAGTTTTAGAATACTGGAAGGATATTTCCTTGAATGTTTGTGCTATTCACAATGTGAATGTAAACATGCCTACTTTTAAGTTTAATCTGCATAAATAACATTTTCTTCATCACTTTAAGTCTAGACCATAAGGAAAACAATAAATTAATCCCTGATTTATAGTACTTGACAGTTTCCATGGTGTTAAGACTTCCACAGTGGCTGATTTCCTAGCAATGTGGTCACTGAACATGAGGTCGGGAAAAGATACGAAGTAGCAGAATGTTACATAGTATTTCTACCCCACGCATAAAATAGCAGAAATAAGCTCAAGAGCATAGATGGTGGCAAAATATAGTGAAATTATTAGAAAATTTTGTGTATTTATACCTCTGCTTATTTATTTAACTTAGCAAAAGCTCACAAAATTCCTGAAATTTTAACAGTCAAGTGGCTCCATCACACCACTGCTGGATATTTAGCAAATAAAGTATTCTGGAAAATTCATCACTATACACATCAGTTTCTGAGTCTAAGCTTTTATAACTGGGGGTGTTCTCACACTTGCTTAGGAAATAGGAAATATTTTCATAGGTCCATGGAGAACAAAATGAGGCTCAAGAGTTTGGTGTATAGGTCCAGGGTTTTGGTAGCAGGTTTTTGGCTTTGCCTTCAGATTCTTGTGATACTTCTTGGAGGGCAAAACTCACTTTAATTTTGGTCATTTCTATTTGAAACTTAGTCACTCTGATGGAACAGATGCTCCATACATTCAGCATATCCTGGAGTTTGTACTCAAAAAGTTGCCACAACTATTTAAATGCTACATTTTCTAACACCTTTATTTGCACACAGGTAAAATTGATGATTCTTCCCATTGTGTTCTCATTGCATCCCCTGTGCATGTGTAACCCCTTTAACTATTTCTTTGAATATGTTCATTTCCTATTTCATGTTGTTGACTGTGAAATCCATTTTAGAAGAATTTTGGGAACTACAGTATATGTATTTGATACACTAGTTAACACTCAGGAAAAAAGTTATCAAATAAATATGTGAATGGATGGCAAAATAATTGTTTCCTAATCTAGTAGATGTCCTAGCAAAGAATATATTCTGTGGGGCTGACATTTTCATATGCATTAAAACTATAGGCCCAGGTTCAATATTTCTGTCTTCATTACTTGAAAGTAAGCTGATTACTTTGCATAACCGTTTTGTATAAGCTAGTTCTAATACTAAATATTTTGTCTTGTCAGTCAAAGCATCTTATCTTCTGGATATTACTCAAGAAAGTTCTATAATTGTTTGTAATTACTGGTATCTTTATAATCAAATACTGGTGAAATATGCCCTAATAATATGCCCTAATATCATATGCCCTAATAATCATCCTCTTCATTCATTTATTAAAAATATTTTGAACACATATTATTATGTAGGAAATCAAGGCCAAACATGGGAGTCACGAACATGAATAAGATATAGTCAATATCTTTTAAGGACTGGATAACCTGATGATGAGGGAGACTGAAGGGCACATTGATAAATTATAAAATATGGTAAGTGTGTTTACAGAACTGAAAAGAGAGTGTTCTGGAAATAGACTTTGAAGCAACAGATTTTATTTTATTATTAGGGTATCCCCACCTTATAAAGAAATTATAAAGGGAGAAAATGGGGCTTTTAGGATTAGGAAAGTAAATACTTCCTCAAATATTTTATTACACCATCTTTCAGGTTCTGAAGGAGTTAATATTTTGTTTTTGTTTTGTATAAAAAAGTTACTCTAAGTCATTCAAGGCTACATTTTATAGTTTTAGTATTTTGCTTCCTATGGAATATTTATCTTCAATTCTACTTTTTTCTTTTTTTAATTAATTTTTATTGGAGTATTGCTGATTTACAGTGTTGTGTTATTTTCAGGTGTACAACAAAGTGAATCAGTTATACATATGCATATATCCACTCTTTTTTAGATTCTTTTCCCATATACCTCATTACAGAGTATTGAGTAGAGTTCCCTGTGATCAATTCTATTTTTTTTTTTTTTTTTTCCCCGGTACATGGGCCTCTCACTGTTGTGGCCTCTCCCGTTGCGGAGCACAGGCTCCGGACGCGCAGGCTCAGCGGCCATGGCTCACGGGCCCAGCCGCTCCGTGGCATGTGGGATCTTCCCAGACTGGGGCATGAACCCATGTCCCCTGCATCGGCAGGCGGGACACTCAACCACTGCGCCACCAGAGAAGCCCGATCAATTCTATTTCTAAAGTTAAAAATAATACTATTTGTAATCTTCTCAAAAAGTCCAGAGTCTTATGAATAGTTAAAGCAATGTTACGTTCTGAATAACTATGACTTCAAACTGTTTTTCAGATGCTGATAGGCTACACTAGATGGAAGTTGTACACAGAAGTAATAAATGAATAAACGAAGGAAGAGAGGAAGGGAGGGAGGGATGTGGAGAGAGATTTCCCACATTGAATTTCATTTTCTATAGTTGAAGGAATAGTTTATTGAATCATAGCTATTTAAATTTATATGTACACAGCCAATATAATCAGGCAACTAATATCATATTTTAACACTGTACAAATTAGAAACTGAAATAGGCTTGTAAGCTGTATGTTCTGTTCTCCTGGCTATACAGGACAAGTTTCCCCATTAAGCATTTAAGTTTTGGGGCAAATTTTTTAAATATATAATTATTATTTTTATTAAATTAGCTTATTCTTTATTCTCAGAGCCCTTTCCCTACAAAGGTTGTCACCTTTTAACTGGAATGTTAACATAAACTATATAATCAATGTATCATCTCTCTCTCTCTCTCTCTCTCTCTCTCTCTCTCTCTCTCTCTCTCCATCCATCCTTCCATCCATCCATTTTATCTGCCTACCTACTTACCTACTAATAGGCCTATCTATCTAATGTTCTATCATCTATCACTGTTTCTATTTCAGTCTCTCTGTTGCTTTCCTATCTATTTCTTTTTCTTTCTCCTGTTTCCGGCTATAGCTGTTCGAAAACATAATTTTCTTATTTGCCTCATTTATAGAAAGGGGAAAATAAATGCCTGTCATTTGGATGAATGAGATTATATAGTAACTAAGAAAAAGAAAAAAAAAACAACAACTAATACTGTGCTGAGATATTGTCTGGGAAATTGGTTAAGTCTGTTAAGAACCTAATTAATCCACTCTCTCAAATTAGACCACCCCCAGCCAGAGAGTCAGCATCAGCAAAGTTAAAATTTACTAAGCCCTTAGTATGTGCCAAGTACTCTGCTAGGCATTATCTGATTTAATTCTCACAACAGAAACTTATGAGGTCCTTACTGTTATAGTCTGTAAGGAATAGGCACAGAGAGGTTAAGTGACTTGCCTGAAGTCACAGAGGTAAGTGGAGGAACCAGAATTCAAACCCAGGCAGCCTGATTCCAGGGTCATTGCATTTTATTGAATTTGGAAGCTGCTTGGTCTCCTGAGTATGTGAAATCTTATGAATGGCCTCAGTGACTGTTTTTCTAGTTTAATGGGGTGTTTAATTATACAACAGATAAATGTTCTACTACTTAATTTATACATGTAGTTTATGTAAAACATGCAAGTAAATGTGAATTTGTTTTTTAGCCCTAACTTTTAAAGGATACACAATTTGTAATATTACATCTATGGGATTTGTTGAATTAAGGATGGCTTGATACTGAAATATTAACAATGTAAAATATACAGTTTGCTTGTCACATATGTGGAATGGTTTACTTAAGTCATGAATCAAAAAAGGATAAATAAACATTGGCGTAGATGATACAGCTACATAGATCAATTGGTTAAGTAAAGTAATATCACAAAAATCATTGCCAGATTGGTCCCTTAAGGTTAGAACACTTAAATAAGGTTAAACAAGATAAAATTGGGTGATTCTGAAAAGTTTCAATTGGTCCTCTTTTATGATTTTAGCTCAGGACATTTCTAGTTCTAGTGCCATTTCTGCTCACAATTAACACAATCAAATGGATACCTCAGCAATTTAAATTGCTACAGGCTATGGACCACTGCGTCCCTTGGGAATTGCTGAAATTACACATGTTTTTTAAATCTATGAATGTCAAGGTTCTTGAGTAATCTCTATTATAGCACAAACCTCATCAGGGAGTAATTTTGTGACATGAGAAAATATTAGTAAATTATCTTTTCCAGTAATTAATCAAAATGTGAATACAAGCCCATTATGGCTTATTTGTTTAAAGTATTGAGCTGTGATTCTTCATTACCCCCCGAAATGTAAGTTTTTATTATCCATCACTTACAGATGTGTTTTGTTCAGAATAATTTAGTTTTATTACTATTAATCAGTCCTTAGGACTTACTCCAGAACAAAATAAAGAGGATATTTTTAAAGACCCACAAAATAAATATGGTAGGGCCTGAGACCCTCCAAAGTAAATGCTTACATATGTCTATTGAAAAATAGATCATCTTTTTTTTTTTTTAACTGACACTTAAATTAAGGTTACAGCTATTAAGATGTTTTATTTCTTATGGCCTATTTCAACATAAAATAAACTTTCTATCTTCATCTTAATCTCAGCTTTTAAAATGTATACTTTACATTTTATTATGTCTACTTTTCTAGCATAAAAATATATTGTTTTTCTGCCCTCTATCATCTTCTATCATGTACATATTATTCTGACTTTCCATTTTTTTTATAGCTATGAAATATCATGGTATTTATAAAATGCTACTTTAGGAGCTGCTTAGCTCTTAGTATTGGAAATACTGGCATCTTCATTTCTGTAAACATTCTTTCTCACAGTGTCAACGTACAAAATGCAAGACTTCTCAGAGGTCAAAACAGTTCTTATCAGTATCAAAGAATGATAGAGTTATATGAGCTGAGTATGGAGATACTGAATTTAGGTATTGTATGCTATACAAAATAGAAAGCAGGGTCTGTTGATCCCAACTCTTTTCTTGTCCTTCCCCTGGTCAGCTTCTTATTTCATTTTGGTCTTCTTATATATATATTCTCCAGTTAAGAAACTTCATTGCTGAAGCCTGTTTCTGTAGCTGTTTTTAAAAATGTGTGTCTGAATTATATGTTTTCTTTTTCTTGGAAATTTTATTGCAGAAAATCTCTGATTTTAATTAAATGTTGTTTCTAGTCTTATTTATAATTTTCTTTTTCAAAGGAAGGAATTATAATTATTTTGTTTATGCAAGGAGCTTCTTCCTGAATTGCAAATGTTTTATGTTGAAAAAAATTCAGATGTATTATATTTCTCTGTAAATAAATACTTCTTGTGTTGTATTTCACTCATTCTTACATGAGGAAAATCTAATTAAACTTATATCACTATTGCCCCAAAATAAATGTAGATGATAATGCAGCATTCCTTTACTTAGTTCCATAAGAAGCCAGGATACATGGGGCAATGTTCATTTTAAATTTCATGCACTTAGAATAAAAATGTATTTACAAGAAAGGCAGTTTGGGGGAACCAAACCCAGATTTCTTTATTTCACCCCCAGATGAATGAAGGTATCATTTGAAAGTATTCAAATTTTTGTATGTGATCAATCTGCTTGAATTGTTTTGACTAAATTGTCTGGGCAATAAAACAAATCAGTTAACCTAAGTGACTGACAGAATATTTAGCATTTTTAGAAATAGCCTTATTATCTCTAGAGATATTTCTGGAGTTACATTTTTATAGTGTATAATACTACTAATACTATTATGATCAGAAAGGCTTTGGTGCCATTAAAATTCTACTTTAATTATATTATTTGGATTTGGGGGCTCATTCTCATGTTTTCTGACTTCTCCAATATGTCATTTCTTGTGTTTTTCTTCCTTTTAGAGAAAACTCCTTTATTTTTTTTTTCTCTTCCACTTGATTTATTCTTCTCTCTTTCTTGGCTTTATGCCCTTGTTCTTCAAAGTCCTCTCTTATTTTGTTGTCATGTCTTTGGTTACAGATTTTCTGCCTATGCTCTTAGAACCTGTGTGAGTGTCATTCAATTTCTTTGCCCAAATTTGCAATAAAGCGCAACAGGCAATGAAAGGCTTTGATACATCTATTATTAATAGATAAAAATGAAAAGATGCCAAGGAAACCCCAAAGCATGAGCTTCTGTGGCAGTCTGTATAAAATAGGGAGTCATGAAGGTTCAAAACCAGTAATAGGTGTTAGGGGAATAAAGTGAATTGGTCAACTCAAGAAATCTAGATCTAAATGCTCCCATGCAAAGATAGCATTACAGAGGAGTTTCTGTCTCACTAACAAAGCAAAACATGATTTATCCACATATTAGAATGCAAACTATTTATTTCTATTAGCTGTATGGTTGTCCCCCCAAATCCAATATCCATTTCTTCTATGGTAATAGCACCTTCCAACTTTAGGTGGGTGCACGGTTGCCCCTTTTTAGAGAAGCAGGATCAAGTGTCCATGACATATAATGAGATTTAAGGGGAATTGGTTTAAGTAACTTTTGGAAGGTATACTTAAGGGAAAGAGACACGTCTTCCTATTGTCTGACTATGGAATAGCTAGTTTGGAGTGCTATTGAAAGCCGTCAAGGTTAATGATACAAGACAGAAGAAGCTGTGGTCCTGGACAATTGTGGATTTGTTAAACCAGGATAAGACTGCTCTGGTTCTATAGGAAATAAATAAATTTCTATATTGTTTAAACCATTGCTCATTTTTAGTTTTCTGTAGCTTTTAGATAAACTTAGCTCTAATAAATGTAAGCTGCTGCTTTTCACAGCAGAAACTAGAATTTTTAAACTATTTTGCTTTGGAATATTTGGCATAGATAAATCCCAGTTCTTCAATGTGTGTTTGTGTGTCTGTATTGGGAGCTGCTTCACTATAGCAATTACTCACTACACTATGTAATGGCTCAGAAAGGCATCCTTTAATTTCCAGCAACAGAACGCTAGAGAAGTAGACTTTGTCCCTTTGTTCACTTCTTAGGCCCTTCCCTCAATCTGCTGTAACCCTATTCTTTTTTTCTATTATCCTTATTTTGCATGCCCCCCAGCTGCACATGACCTAAAACTGGAACCAATTCTAGAAGCCTTCATGTCCCTTAATTATACCTTCCAATCTGTCACCCAGTGCTGTCAATTCTACCTTCAAAACATTTGTCCTATTTGTCCCTGACTCTCCATCGTTGTCTATTTTCATACTGTCCTGCCTCAAGCTTTTATGTGTGTGTGGTGATATCCACCATGACATCAACATTGAGGACCATGCAGGCACTTCTGTGGACGCCATGGCTCATGAGAACACAGTATGTAACCACTGCTGGAGATAATGAGAAATCACTGAGGAATTCTGATGTCACCACACACACATGATTGCACAAAGATAGCTCCCCTGGAATGTATTCTCCAATAGCATGTATGGTCATGTATCTGTTGGGGCTTTTTCTTTTACTTTAAAAAAACATCATTTCCATGCATTATATTTTGTTAGAAAATATAAGCCATTTCCTTTAGTATTTCAAAATTATTTTTTCTGAGTTGTACATTGAATTTGCTCATAATACTATTTTATTTTATTTTTAACTTACAATTTGCATTCTCTTTTACCATTAATCAATCTGTTCAGAAGTTGTCCATTTTATTCATTTTTTTAAAACCCAACCTTAGATTTTAGCAACATTTACCCCTTTTTGTTATTTTTCTCTTTTAAAAAATTCTCAAGTCATTTTTTAAAAAATATCATTTCAGTCTTTTTTTAGGGTGTATTTTTTTTCTTATTTCTTTACATTAAATGAAGACAATTCACTTTCTTCCTTCCTCCCTCCCTGCCTCCCTCTCTCTCTCTTCCTTTCATCTTTTTACACTTTCAATAATTACAGCATTTATACCTATAGATTTTCCTTGGAGCTTATGTTATAAAACATAGATTTTGGTATGAATCTGCTTTTGATTACTTTGTCTATGGTTGTATCTCATTTTATTTTAATTTTGATCCAGGGATTATTTAGGAAACATATGAATTTCTAAGTATTAAAGTTTTATTGGTTATAAACCCAAGAGTGTAGTCAGTAAAATCACTGTGTATTTTTAGAGTATCTCTTTATTTTGAATATTTTGTTCCCCTGGTGTCCTTATAATTTTTAATGCTGTCTCTCTTTTTGACCCAATAAATGAATAATTTATTTTTAATAGAGGGGTTTAACCCATTTAGGTTTTTTGATAACTGACTATTTTTCAATTGTGTTATTTTATTATGTTTAAAGAAATGCATCAGTGCTGTTTACTTTTCCTATACTGCTCTTCTTTGGTCTTAAAAATGTACTGATGAAATGCTGCTATTTCTTAGCTGGTGGGTGTTTAGCACTGCGGGGATTGTTTCTTTGGATTTAGAAGCAGAATCATGTAGTTTTTGTCCTCCTCCTCCTTCTCCTTTCTCCTTCTTTGTCTTCCTCTTTCTCCCTCTCTTTCTCTCTATCTGTATCTGTATCTCTCTTTCTGTCTCCAACTCTGTCTCTCTCACTCTCAGCTCTGAGCCATAATGAATGTAACATCCCCAACACTTCATACCTATTTTATAGTCAACATTCTTGGTCACAAGTAATGGAATTGACTGGAATATATAAGGTAGCATAAAGAATCTGTGTCAGTGCTGGGGGACCCAGTGTAGAGAATGAGCATGAGCCATAACAGTCTTTGCAGCAAGAAAAAACTGTTAAGATGCTATTGTGGTAGCCTCCATTAGAGAACACTTATTACCACTTACTTCCATTACAGGAACAAAGTGCTCTCACTGCTGAACTGTGGACTTTTCGTTGCCACCATGATTAGTAACAGGCTGTGCATCACTTCCTCAAGGTAAGATCCTAGTTCACGTCTCCATATCTTGGAAACCTGGAGAGGGTAGAGAAACCATTAGCTTTCTTGACTTCCTGCCTACCATCAATCGTATACAGTGATGGAGCTTCATAAATTAGGAAGGTTGTTTGGATACTGAGTGCACACATAAAAACAAATTTCTGTTGCACTTAAACCTTTTGCCCCACATGTATACATAAATATGTTTTAAACACACACACACACACACACACACACACACATATTTGCCCTATGTTTTTACTTCAAAAAAGAGAAAAGCTCCTATCTAACATAATGGAACTTTTCTTTGTACAGTCCAAAATATGCTGAAACCATTCCTAATGGGAACCAATTCAAATTATGAACATTTTCTGTGAACATATCCAAGTTCAGAATCTCTGAATAATATCCATTTATCTTCTAGTTCAAGTTTGTCCCTCTATCAATATTTTTCAGCCATATATTAAATTGCAAAGTTAACTACTAGCAATACTGGGGTATACATTACTAGATTAGAAGAAAAAGGAAAGAAAAATATTAATCAGTTGTATGTCATATGCATATAGTTTTGCCCCTTCTTAGAGAATTTCCTCTCTTGTGTACTGTAACCAATAGGTCTGCATAGGGAGAAATTTTTTTTTAATGCATGAAGTATTAGTTTTAAGTAATTAGATGGAGTGAAGTCTTGATTCATGAATTCAGGGGTTCCATTAGTACCATATATAAGTTGTATGTTCAGAGTATATGTCTCATGTTGTCAATAGTTGCTGTTGTAACTGATTTTCATCAGCCTATAAACTTTTCTGTTTCTTTGTAAATGGACTGTCAAAGAAAGAAGCAATACTGTGCAGGATACCGTAGCACTCAGTGAGTCAAGAGATGATGTTGTGTACAGATGACTGATGAGTAAGAATAGCAAATCCAAATCCTGAATAAGTCCATATTCCAATGAGGATAAAGAATTAATTTTTTTTGCCTTGGAAGGGGTCAAATATAATCCATATGCCACCAATATATCCAGCTTGTGTCTAAAATATGGTGTCCCATAGTATGTTATGATGACTGGCAGAATAGGCTCACGGCAGTGGTTGCAAACAAGTCAAACTTGGTCAGGGGAATTCATGTTACTGAGCCCATGCATAGCCTCCATTACTAAAGAATGTTGGCCTTCTGCTCTTGAATCCATTGAATAAGCACTACGTTAGCTAAGGGGAAGGCTCCCTAAAACCAGGGAGTGTGTCATATTTCTACCTTATTAAGAGTCATCTTCATCAGGGGCTTTCAATAAACATTTACATGGGAAATAGTTCATAACTGGAAACCAACTTCGTAGTAATTGTTGAGTTTAGAAAATATTTATAATGTGTTGAAAATTATAGCATTAATCATTAGATGTATTAAGAATGGGTTATAAATATTTCTTCCCTGCAAGAAAAGAAAGACAAAAAAAAACAAAAATAGAAATGATTTAATAAAATATTTAATAAAAAACTGTAAAACCATTAAAATAAGAAAAATTAAGCAATAAATATAATTGAGTCCAAAATTATCTATTAGATTAAGATCTATTATTGGATGTAAAATACAGCCAAGCCGTACATAGTTTACTTCAGTTAAACTCATTCCGTAAATGTATAGATGGATTCATATTAGGAGCTTTACACAATTCAACATATGAATAGCTCAAGGAGAAAAAAATGTGTGTTTCTGCCATAGATGTTGAAAAGCCATTTTATATAATTTTATATTCATGTCTAACAGTAATAATAGGTCTCTTAATCAGATAAGAATGATGTATCCTTAACATAATGAAACTGTGTACTCATCCAAAGCCACAGTCAAGTTCGTTGTGAAACACAGGAGGCATTCCCACTGTAATCAGTAATTAGCCAGGTGGATTCCTGCTACTTTATTTAACATTGTTCTTGAAGTACTAGTCAATGAAGTTAGGAGAAAGAAAATGAGAAGTTTTAAACTTTATATGAAACAGCAGAAAATACTATTAATAGCAGATTACATAACTCTACCTCGAAACTCCAGAATTTGCAATCAAAATTTTAAAAATCCATAAGGTAATGGCTGTAGAGCTAAAACAAAGCAAACAAACATAATAAAGTTTTCCTAGATATAAACTATTATTAGCCAGACCATACAATACTATGCAATACAGACTCTACAGTAGGAGAAATAAGCCTCTTTTCAACAGAACCACAAAAGTAAAATACCTAGAAATAAACGGAACAAGGCATCAACCACACCTATGTGATTATAATGGTAAAACTTTACTAAAGGACAGTAAAGGAACTTGAATATATGGGAATAAAAACTTTATTCTTTTATTGAAGATCATTGTATTTTTAATTTATCAATTAATCTTGAGACTCATTGTGATACCTGTGAAGGTAACAATAGGATTCTAAAGCTCATCTGCATAAATAAACATGCACAATTATATAAAAGGAGAAAGACAGTGAGACTAGTTTTACCAAATGTTAAAATATGTTACTGTGAAGTAATTGAACATATTTATATTTGTCTCTGTCCTCAGTTCCTGGTGCAGAGCTCCTAAAACTCTTATAGTTTCCTAAATGATAAGAGTACTAGGAGTATCTTTTGTTCTAATATTTGATCTTTGACCCCAGTTCCTGACAGGGTTACAAAATTCTTTGAGATTTTAGGGGTCACAGGAGTCCCTTTTGTTCTAATGAGGCAACTCCTAAATAGCTCCTAAATGGGGACTGGTCACCAGAAAGACCAAGCCATGATTAGAAGCTTGGAACTTTCAGCCCCACTCTCCATCCTCCAGGAAGTTGAGAGGGGCTAGAAATGGAGCCACTGATCAAATATGCCTGTGTGATGAATCCTCCATAAACATCCCCCAAGTATAGGATTTGGAGAGCTTCTGGGTTGCTGAACACAGGAAGGTACTGAGGGTGGGTTGTCTAGTGAGAGCATGGAAACTCTGTGTCCCTTCTCCCATGATTCATGCTCTGCATCTTTTCTATTGGAATGTTCATATGTATCCTTTATCATATACTTTTATAATAAAGTGGTTAACATAAGTATTTCCCTGAATTCCATAAGCCATTCTGGCAAATGATCAAACTCAAGGAGGGGATCTTGGGAGTCCTAATTTATAGTTTGTTGGGCAGAAGTATAGGTGACAACCTGGGGCTTGTCATTGGTATCTAAAGTGGGGGAGGGGCAGTCTTGTGGGACTGTGTCAGAATTGAGTTAAATCGTACAACACCCAGCTAGTGTCACAGAGAACTGCTAGATGTGGGAAAACCTCTACACATTTGGTGACCAGAAGTGTCAGAAGTGAAGTATTGTGAGTGAGTAAAGGGGAACCATTCAGGAGTGTGTTTTTCCTGTGCAGTACCATATTTAACACAGTTGTGTTATGCAGTGTCATTTGAATAAGATCTGTAGTAGATGAGATTTTAAACCTTGTGGGTATCTGAGAGGAAGGACAATCCAAGTGGAAAAAAAGACAAATGCAAAGCCCCAAGCCCCAAGGCAAGATTGTGCTGGGCATATTTGAGAAGCAGTAAATGTGACTTTGGGCTTAGAGTAGAATGAGAAAGGGAAGAAGATGAGAAAATAAGGTGAGAATGGGAAGAGAGGTGGAAGGGGGGTTGTAGAGCATATGAGCCTAGTAAGTCATAAAAAAATGTTTGGCTTCTATTCTCACTGAGATGGGAAGTTATTGCAGGTGCTTGAACAAAGAAGTGAAATGATTTGACTGACATTTTAGTGGCCTCACTCTGGCTGCTATGTTAAGAGTAGACGGTGGTGGACAAAGACAGAGCAATGGAGACCATATTGAAGGTTTGTAAAAGTCCAGGCAAGAGATAATGTCTTGAATAAGGGTTGTAGCAGCAGAGGGAAGGGTACATAGTCTAATTCTGGATATATTTTAAAGGTAGAATCAGAAGGACATGTTGATAAATTTAATGTAGAATATGAGAAAAAGAAGGCAAGGATGACTCTAAGCTTTTGGTTTGAAAAACTAGATAGATGGAATTGCTACTTACTTAGATGATGGAGCTGAGTGAGGCTAGGAAATAAGGTATTGATTGATTGAAGAGAAAAGAGACATGAAGCTTAACATTATTAGAAATGAGAATATTTTGGCCTATGATGGTATCCTCTGAATTTAGAACAACAAAAACAACAACAACAAACCAAGATAGTTTAGCAGCACTGAATATTTACATTTAACACAAGTGTTTTGTGAGACTACCAAATTTTGGGAGAGGGGATGCATTTGAAAAAATCCACAGGTGAAATTTTATATGATATTTTTCAGTGTTCTTGTGCTTTATTTAATGAGATATTTAACATCTCTTATAAAAATACATAAAATATTTATTCCAAGTAATAGTATTCCTGAATTATCGTATAGATTATTTAATATTTTACTTTCCTATTAATAAGGTATAAATATATTTAAAATTGTGATGAAAAGTTTTAGATGCAGTCTCAAAAACATTTGAGTAAGACATTGTATTTTAGAAAAATTCTTTAGAATTTAAAAAAGTGAAAAGAAAACTATTAGTCTAGGAGAGTTTGAGAGTGAGAGTGGCTGGAATAAGAAATACAGTGGAATTAGAGGTAACATTGAGGGTCCACTTGAGGCAAGTGATCAGATTCTAAAAGCAACATTGCTGTGGTGTTTTTCTCCAACTGTGCTCAGATGCATGGGTGCACATACAGGTAAAGAGTTGTATTTAACTCATGGTTCTTATTTAAGTGAGTACAGAGAAGCAAAAGAGGAGAAACTGAGTTGAAGATGTGTTTTAAGAAGTGATTATAATGCTTCTTCAAGGAACTTAAGGTTTTAGAAGGAAAGCACAGTTGACCATGGAGCAGCACAGGTTTGAACTGTACAGGTCCACTTATACTCAGACTTTTTTCAATAAATACATACTACAGTATTACACTATCTGCAGTTGGTTGAATCTGCAGATGCAGAACCTCGGATACAGAAGGTTGACTATGAAACTTGAGCATCCGCATATTTTGGTATCGTCTGCGGGTCCTGGAACTAATCCCCTGTGGATAATGAGGGCCAGCTGTAAATATAAGAGGAAGAAGAAGTACAGAAAAGGAGGATGGTGATATCAATAGATTGCTGGCCAGATATAGTCAAATGATTGTTATAGTCAAGGTATTAGAGACAATCAGCTGGTAAACTTGGAGATCACATTTGAAGAATGGGATTATTAAATTGAAATTATAAAAAAAAATATTAGTAATGGAAATGCATAGGGTATGACCATGAGTTTGGGTGGCTAAGGTGAAGTGGAGATCAAGATAAATTGAAAGAAAGGAGGTCAAGGAACTCTTAAATCGGTATATTGGAAGGATCATGTATGTGTACATTTATGTGCATATACTGAGTAAATTAGTTTTATACTAGTATACAAGAACTGTATGTTAGTTTTATACTACTAAATAACAAATGACCACAAATTTGATGCTGATATCAATACCCATTTATTTGCTTACAGTTTTATAAGTCACAATTTGGGATGGTGTAGCTGAATTATCTGTTTGGGGTCTCATGAAGCTTAAATGTTGGCTAGTCTGTGAAAAAAGTGGCTGTGAAAAAAACGAATCCACTGCTAAACTCATTTAGCTTATTATGAGGATTAAGTTGTTTGCAGTTGTAGGATTGAAGTCTGTAAGTCTGTTTCCTTGCTGACTTTGACCAGAGGTCTCTTCTTTTTTCCTGGCTCTTAGGTCATCCTTACACATAGACCCTCTATCTTCAAAGCCAGCAATACTAGATTGAATGTTTCTCATGCCCTCATCTCTCCAACTTTCCCTTTTGCCTTCCTCTTCTGGGTTTTTTTTTAAGACTTTATTCTTTACAGCTGTTTTATGTTCTAAACAAAACTGAGAGGAAAGCACAGATCTTTTCAATGTACCTCCTGCCCCGACAGTTGCATAGCTTCTCACAATATCAACATTGTTCACCAGCTTGGTACGTTTTTTTACCAAGAATAAATCTACATTGGCACATCATAATCACCCGAAGTCCATAGTTTACATTGGGATTCACAATTGATGCTGTACATTTTAAGGGTTTGGACAAATGTATAATGACACATATCCACCACTGTAATATTATACAGAGTATTTTCATTGCCCTAAAAATCCTCTGTGCTTCTGCCTATTTATCCATACTCCCTCACCCCAACCCCAGCCCCTGGCAACGACTGATCTGTTTACTGTCTCCATAGTTTTGCCTTTTCCAGAATGTCGTATAGTTGGAATCATACAGTATGCAGTGTTTTCAGATTGGCTTATTTCAGTTATGCATTTAAGGTTCCTCTATGTTTTTGCATGGCTTGATAGCTCATTGCTTTTTAGCACTGAAATTATTCCATTGTCTGGATGTACTACAGTTTATCCATCACCCACTGAGAGACATCTTGGTTGCTTCCAAATTTTAACAATTATGAATAAAGCTGCTACAAACGTCCATGTGCAGGTTTTTGTGTGGACATACGTTTTCAGTTCCTTTGGGTAAATAGCAAGGAGCATGATTACTGGATCATGTGGTAAAATTATGTTTAGTTTTTATAGGAAATGACCAAACTATCTTCCAAATGTCTGTATCATTTTGCATTCTCACCAGCAATGAATGAGAGTTCTTATTGCTCCACACCTTTGTCAGCATTTTGTGTTACCAGTACTCTGGATTTTGGCCACTCTAATAGGTATGCAGTGGTATCTCATTGTTGTTTTAATTTACATTTCCTTGATGAGATATGGTGTGGAGCATCTGTTCATATGCTTATTTGCCATCTGTATATCTTCCTAGATGAGATGTCTGTTAAGCTCTATGACCTATTATTTCATTAGGTTGTTTGATTTCTTATTGTTGAGTTTTAAGAGTTTTTATATATTTTGGATAGCAGTCTTTTATCAGATGTATCTTCTGCAAATATTTTCTTCCAGTCTGTGTTTTTTTCTTCTAATTCTCTCAATATTGTCTTTTGCAGAAGTCTGTAGTTTTAATTAAGTTCAGATTATCAGTTACTTCTTTCATAGGGCGTGTATTTGATGTGGTATCTAAAAAGGCATCGCCATACTCAGAGTCATTTAAATTGTCTCCTATGTTGTCTTCTAGGAGTTTTATAGTTCTGTATTTTACATTTAGGCCTGTGATCCATTTTAAGTTAAACTTCGTGAAGACTGTAAGGTCTGTGTCTCCTTAAGACCATGTTAGGGGCAGGCAGTGTCTATATGTCCCTTCACTTCCTCTCCAATTTATTATAATGATACAACTCTATCTCTAGTTTCCCTTTGCTTCTTCCCTTTTAATGCTGAAGAGTTCAGGGTTTTTGTGATGGTGGGGGTGGGAGGTCAGAAACCCTAAGCATTAACCTTTCTTTCTTTTCCTATTCTACTTGAAAGATCCTATTTATCTGCATTGTGGATAAACAGCAATAAGTTCTTGGCAGTGAGAAAAGAGAGTTAAAAATATAAACATATCAAGATAGTATTTCACCACGTTATTTAACATAGAACACCTGGAAGTCAAGAGGTATAAGATGACAAATTTTATTACATAAAATGTAAAGCCTTCTGCATAGCAAAAACATTAAATAAAAAAATAAAAGGGAATAATTAAATATAATTTGTATTAATTATGACAAAAGACTAATTTGCTAAAATAATTCTTATAAATCAATAATAATGTAAACACCAAATCTCTGGAAAGGAAGGAAGGAAAGAAGAAAAGAAAGAAAGAAAGGCAGATGTGGACTGGCAAAACTTGGAGTAAAAGATACCAATGGCTTAAAATAGACCAAAAGGTGTTCAAATTCCCCCATACTGAGCTATTTTATATTTTAAGTAGTGGAAATTAAGGCAGTAATGAAATGGCGTTTCCCACTTTTCAGCTTGTCATCAATAAAAAATTTTTGATCATATACAATGTTAGAAAGTTTGTAGGAAAATAGTTTTTTTCATACATTATTGACAAAATGTACTGTGGTGTAACAAATGTGGTGGGAGTTTTTCCGTATTTATGAAAATTTCTCTGGCAACTGTTTTGTGATGCTCACAGACGCAGGCACATCTTCATTGTAGCTTTGCTGATATAGCAAAATCTGGACACACCCTAAATGATAATCAGTAGGAGCTGTAGCCATACAGTGGAAGACTGCACAGTGAGTTAGAGCTCCAGAATATGTGGCTAAGCAAATTAATAAGTTGTAAGCACACAAAAAATAGAAAAGCATTAAATCTGCTTCCATATGTGTAAGAAGTTATATGTGTATTTTGGTAATGTATTTGTACGTGTTTGAAAAAAAATGAAAGAAGAATTTATGAAACTCTGTTGATGACTATTGCCTCGCTCAAGTAGGAACATATTCTGAAGTGGGAGAAAGACATTTTTCATTGTGCAGCCTCTCTTGTTTGAGTTTCTTTATCACACTTTTGTATTTTTGTATATAGGAAAATTATTAGAAAATGAAACTTCAAGACTCTTAATTTAAAACTTATTGCATGAGGTCTCTTTTCTATTCATTGTTTTAGAATGTTGTTTCATCTTTAGGTGCAAATTGGTAATTGATGGCGCAAGTCTGAAGATGGTTTAGAGTTGGGAGAAGTTACTCTGTATTATTTTCATTAGTGTAGTAATTTTACTAATTCAAAATCAGACTTTATTCTATGAGCAATGAGCAACAATTTCACGGATTCTTTGCTCCTATATATTTGGGGATTAGAAATAATAAAATATTATTGTGATTCACGTAATAAATTAGCTGCATGTTTATAATACAAACTCTAATGATTCTGTAGAAAACCTGCATTGAACTGCAAATGAGTTTGCGGTACTCTGATGGCAAGAGTATATGAATGTTTTCTTAAAATTATTTAATATTCATTGATGCCTGTTCTATACTAGATTCTTGGATATTGTGAGGGCTATGTTTATTTATCATTATCATTTCTCCCATTATTTCTTAATTCATTCATCACTTATTTATTGCCTCAAATATTTTGGGAACCTTTCTAAGTCTTTAGATTAAGTTTTCATAAGGATCTCAACTATGCCCTGATGTAGCTTATATTTAATTTGTGAGGAGGGGAGACAAACCAGTAAGCCAAAAAAAGAGAAAATGAGTGAGTAAAAGAGAGAGGAAACAACAGTAAGATAATTTTTATAAGATAATTTTTAATAGGTAATAGTACTTAAAATAAAACAAAAAGGATTGATTTTGAATGACAGACACTGGTGGGAGTGGGGGTGAGATCGGGATTGGAGGTGAGTTGTGGGGTCTTTTCTTTAATATATAAATTTATTTAATTCATTTATTATTTTTGGCTGTGTTGGGTCTTCATTTCTGCTCGCAGGCTTTCTCTAGTTGCGGCGAGCGGGGGCTACTCTTCGTTGCGGTGCGCAGGATTCTCATTGTGGTGGCTTCTCTTGTTGCAGAGCATGGGCTCTAGGTGTGTGGGCTTCAGTAGTTATGGCGTGTGGGCTCTAGAGCGCAGGCTCAATAGTTGTGGGACACGGGCTTAGTTGCTCTGCGGCATGTGGGATCTTCCCGGACCAGGGCTTGAACCTGTGTCCCCTGCATTGGCAGGTGGATTCTTAACCACTTCACCACCAGGGAAGCCCGAGTTGTGGAGTCTTATAGTTCATGACAGTTAAAGGGAAAAATATCATATGATGAGATAAAGGTTCAGAGCATTGGGGAGGTTTTATTTTCTTTATATTTACTTCTCTGTTCTTTTCAGCATCTTTTTTCTGTTGGTGGGTGAGTGAGTGGGTGGATTTATTTTTATAAACACAATATTGTCATTATCACAGAGAATTTAATGACGTAAGGGACTCTGGACTTTATTTGAAGGCTATATCCCAAGTTAAAGCAAATCATAGATTTAATCATGTCAGAAGACAGTGGTTCAATGAAGAACAAACTTTTATTTTGGACCATCTATTCTCTTATTCCTTCATATAAAAACACTCTGTTTTTATATGAAGGAATAATGTCTGTTTTCTGTCCAGCTCAGTGATACTAGATTCTCACTGATTTTATCTTTTATGATTAGGGGCTTATTTGTTTTTGTGTAATATCAAGTCGTTCACTGCATCTTTCATATATTCTAAAAATTGTTAGTTTGTATCTGCTTATAAGAAGTAAGAAGCACTACTTAAAGTGTCTCTCACAAATTTGGCATTTATTTATTTCTTATAGTAAGAAAACTAGAGGGAGGTTGATTGGTTGCTGGCATTGATAAGTAGCTTAAGGATTCATCCTTCTGGCTTTCTATTCCATCATCATCTTGTCTTCAAGATGGCTGCTACATCTCCAGGCATGAGAGAAGAGTCAGTGCCAGAGCTGTTACCATTTAGCAGGAAAGTAAAAACATTCCTAGAAATCACTTGGCAGGCTTCTACTTCAGTCTCATTGCCTAAAACTGAGTCCCATGGGTACCCCAGCAGCAAGGAATTCCAAAGAATCAGGAAATAGGATCGTGAATGTCTTAAAACATTCTTTTCATTTTCTGGAGCTTGATATATTGTTCTCAACAAAATCAAGGAATATGGATAACAATGGATATTAAACAGTCACCTGTGAGGAGTTTGCCACAAATGCTACTTATAAACTATTGAAAAAAATAACTATTTTATCCAATGTAGTAAAATATTTTTGAAAAAACTTTGGAGTATGAATACATGTTTGTACTGGTTGCAACACACAGTACAACCCCATTAAAACAGGCAGGTTTTAATGATACCATCTGCTTTATTCTTGGAACTACGTCATGTTTGGGTTTGAAATCATTGCCCTATCTATTGTAATTGTAATATTACAGTATCATTGTAATAGAGATAAATTGTATCATTTATCTTTATTATCCTTTAAATTATTGTGATTACTATTGTAATAAAGATAAATTTCTCACCACAGAACTTCACCCATTTAAATATGTATAACAAATAATTGAAGTTCAGGATTTGAAGTTTATGTAAATTTATTGGCAAAAATAGAGTTTGCTGTAACTTTTAATCTGTCATTGGTATCTAAAAATTATTTAAAATTTGAGAAATTGACTTTAGTGTATATGATTTCATTTTCTTTATATGTCTATTTTCAGTTATATGTGTTTAAGAAGTCCTGATACTTTTAGATACTGCATTTTCTGAATGTTGAAGAACTACTTTCATGTAAAGAGGTAAACTAGCTGGTTACTGTTTATTAGAGTACTATTAAAATTAATTATCTCTGAATTAGGACTTTTTAAAGAAAAAAAATCCCAAATTTGCAATCTAAAGAGAAACTTCTAAAAATAATTTGGAAATGTTATTCAGTATGCCAGATAATGGTTATGTTTATTCATTTGTATATTTGTGTGGTTTACGTAATACTATAATATGTAGTTTCTAGTATAGAGTAGATACTTAACAAATTAAATGAATATTGAATAAACTTTTTAAAAAATTGATAAATGTACTCTCCTTGACAAGGAATTTAAAATACTAACTTCAATAGGGCTATTGAAAAGACTACTCAGAAAATAAAAACACTTATTATGTTTAGAATGCATTAAAATGCAGAGAAAACAGTGTGAAATATATTAAAAATGTTTTATAGTCCTGTACTACCATTAAAGACTCATGTACTCTCCGGCCCCTGGAATGGAGAAAAGTAAACAGTTTCTCAAAAATGAGCCTCAGATAATGCAGACAAGTTAAGAAATCTGCATTGAATCTCAGAATAGATCCACCAGGTTGAATCTTATTCTCTTTGATGGGGAAAGTCAGGGCATCTGAAGGAACCAATCCTGCTTGAACTTAATGGAGCAGAGAAAACAGGATTCAGGCAAAAGGGGGAACAATCTTGAGAAGGTTATAACAGGATTTCTTAAGTTGTGCCATGAAGACGTTAAAAAAAAAAGAGTTAATAAAATGATGAAACCAATGGAATAGATTATATGAAACTCATTTGGCTATGAAAGATAAGTCTTGGATCCAGGAATAAATACTTGCTCTGGAGAAGGAGTCTTATATTACCTTTAAGTATAGTTATTTAAAAGTCCCAGGAATTCAGCTCTGAGAGGCACCAAGGAGGTAGAAAAGGATAATCATGGACTCTATTTAAAGAAGAATTTCAGAAACTCCTAAGTGCTTCACTCTTATTTATACCTGCCAGTAAAGCAAAGAATATCTCTTTTAAAAAACAATTCATTTTGCCTTTAAGTGTGTTGGTTCCTAAAGTACACAAATGCCATTATGGGAATTAAAGTGCCTCCATATCACAAATCTCAATCATGCAGATTTCTGTGGAAAACAAATAAGAGATGCTTTTGCAACTTTTCTTTTACCCTATTTAGCCTTAACATTTTGTCTACATTGACGTTTTCTTTTTAGTTGATCACTTTCTCAACAAGCAAGAGAAAACATATTCTTTTCCTAAAGATTTTATTACTACTAATTCAAAGTGATCCAGCAAAAGACACATATTTTTGGTTTACAAAAATATACTTGACCTTGAAGTTTGGAAAGGAATGCTCTGCATTAGTAAATAAACTGATTCATTCTGTCATTGAAGATATGAAAAAGTGATATACATAGAACATTAAGCTGTCATTTCTACTACATTTTTGGTTGTCCTTTTGTTTTAACTAGGAACATTTTGTAAAACATCTTTAAAAAAACAGCAGTCTTGAGACATTTTCCTTGTAACTGTCAAAGACAAGCCTGTATTCAAGTTCCAGAGAACAATAAAGGACAGCACAAAGCCAAATTAAAAAGCAAATCATTGTCATAAGAACACCACATTGTTAATATTATATAAAAATTGAATATTTTTTATAAAACTGGTCTAATTTTATCATTGTTTTTCTTTCAAATTAGTTAATTCAACCAATGTTAATAATATCATTTCATTACTGTTTATCTCTTTTGTTTTTAAAGAAAAAATCCCGTCAAGACATTAAACTTTACATTTATGAGGTACCTTAAGATAAATTGAGGAATAGACTATTTTAGAATGCTAAGTTTCTCTAAACTTATGTAAGTTTCAGAAATGTAAATAGTTTTTTTAAAGTTAATATGACTAGCACTCTGGTTCATTTAAAAAAAAAACACAAGTGTTTCTCTTAAAAAAAACAAAACTATAAGGTCTTTTGTCTTGAAAATTGTCCTCTATTTAAAATTAATTTGAGGGATAGGAAACTAAACATTGTTTTGAAGAAAATAATATTGTCCAACAGTTAAAGTATAAGTTGAATCGCAGTAAGTGGCAATGCAAGAATTTTGCAATCTCAAAGCTATAATCTAAATGTGAAATGAAATAGTAATAAAATAAAAAGAATATGTGCTCCCATTATAAGAGAAATTTTAAGGAATAGTGAGAAGGCTATAAATACATGTTAAAAAGACCAATTTTGTATCAACCAGCTGCTCTTTTACCATAAACAGTCTTGGCCATAGCAAAGTTTACATCAACTTAGTTACAAATGAAATACTGAAGAATTCAATCAATCAGTGATATCAAAAGTAACATATAATTAGCAAGTGTAGAATTCAATGAGTTGGAAGATTGATCTACTATTGTGAAACAAGTTAAGCTTTTACTTTAGATGTCGGTACTCTCTTTAATTTTGGTATCAGTAGGACTTCTGGGAAGAAACTAGGAAGGTAGGAAGGGAGAGGTTATTTGAGTGATAAGGAAGATTCTTCTAACTTAGAACTATGCTCTAAATGATTATTTTGATGCTGGAACTCACATAGCCTCTAAATAGTGGTTTTAGTAGTCAGTATAAGGATATCATATGATCAAAGGGTTACTGCAAAAGGGACTTAGAATTGTAGATATATTCTGTTTTTTATCAAGTTGTGCAGTAGCAACAGGAAGAGAAATATAGTAGAGAGATTAGCAGTGATCATTAAACTAGTACAGTGAAGGAGGAAAATATTTTTATTTTATTGATTCAACTTTCAGTAGATGTAGAAAAAGACACAACATTTTTTCACTAGAATTTTCTTATATAAATAAGTAAATTAATATTGGAATACATCAAATTTATATATAACTTTGCAGTCTGCTCTTAAAATGGGTTATATTTCACAATAAAAGTATAAACTTATATACATCTGTCCTTTCCAGGCCCCAATCCCAAGATTCTGTTATGTCTTTAAAAAGCAGTGAGAGTGGGCTATACTTGTGCTTTTTGAGGAAGCTCTCAGGGAAAGAATCTATTTTATTTTATAACATAGTTCACTAACTATAATAAAACTCTCTTGGTAAATGAAATTTGACTGTTTCAGTTCCTCAGGCTGGTAGTTAATTTCTTTTCCCAATTTATAATACCTTGCATTCCTTCCACAATTTGTGTTTCTGGTCACAGATATAATCAAATATGTATCCTTGACTGTTAGCTAATATCCTCCAATTTAAGCTACCATTGTGGATGAAAGGGAAGCAAAGGTACCAATGTTGATAACCAGGCTTTATGTTTGCATGATATTTAGGTTGGCAATTAAAGTCTGCAGAGGAGTTATTACTGGGTGGTTTATTTTAAAAATAGTGCATTTTTGTTACAGAATGCACTTATTTGGCAGAGTATGTGTTAAGAATCTGAAAAGTCCAGAAGTATTGTAGAAAATAAAATCATCATGGCTAGACATAAGATTCAGCAAGAACACAAAGTATGTTACATTGAAGTATCTGCATGCAATTTTCCCACAAAAACTGTACTGGCTTTTTATTCAATCAATAGTCTGTATTGAGCAGTTTTTCTGTGTTAGGGGCTAGGAATACAAATTTGTACACGATGGAAGTGCTTCCTGTTCTCAAGAAGCTTAGAGTCTGGAAGAAGCAGTCAATAAAAGAAGACATGCAAATAGCTGAATTATCCGAGGCATAAAATTATATCTTCAGGTAGAAATGATGGGATCAGGTAATGAAAACTTACTAAGGAAAAGTTACATCAAAATGAAGTGAATAGGGCTTCCCTGGTGGCGCAGTGGTTGAGAGTCCACCTGCCGATGCAGGGGACGCGGGTTCGTGCCCTGGTCCGGGAGGATCCCACGTGCCGCGGAGCGGCTGGGCTCGTGAGCCATGGCCGCTGGGCCTGCGCGTCCGGAACCTGTGCTCCGCGGCGGGAGAGGCCACAGCAGTGAGAGGCCCGCGTAACGCAAAAAAAAAAAAAAAAAAAAAAAAAAAAAAAATTAAGTGAATATTTAAAGAATTAACAGACAAATTACCCAGGAGAAAGAGTGGGTAGGAATTTACTGGGCAGAGGAAATGGCATCTGCAGAAGCCTTAAAATAAGAGACAACATAGGACATGCAAGTAATTGAAAGAAGTCTAACACGATTGGAAAAGCCAGCTTAGTTAGGGGAGGAAGAGAGCAGTAGGTCTATTGTCCCTCCCCTAGAATTTTATCTCTTGCTACCAGTCATGCCTTTCTTGTGGGCTATTCGTCTCCTATGTGCCTGCATCAACAGTGTGGGCTCTCTGGGTTTTTCCCCTACCCCTAATCTTTTTTCTGAGCACTAAGTGGAAGTCCAAGGAAAAGATCATACAAGTGTGCAAAACCCCCTTTGCGTCTTAGGCTCTAGGGTATTCTAGACTGACAAGCTAATGCACATTTGATCTTATCAAATTGTTCAGTTTCTCCCTAGCCTCTTGTGTGTTGTCTCCTCATTGTCTCATTTCTCTTTCGAGGTTTCTTTCCCTTTGAAATTCAAATTACTTAGTTGTCTTATGATCTCAGTTCTCTGATGGACACAATGAAATTATAATCTCGTTGCTTATCCAACTTTTCTCACTGCTACTGTGGAAGTAATATTCTTTCCTGCTTTATACATCCTAAGTGGATGGAGAAGACTGCTTATATGTTTTTAAGAATATTAGTCTATTGTGGTGAGGGAAGTGAAATTTAAGGTGAAAAATTTGGAGTCAGGGAGAGAAGTTAGTTGTATGAACTGTAAAACAAGTAAGGGATTATGGTAGAGTAATACAACTAGGAGTGAGAGAAATGTGCCTGAATTCAAGACAGATATAAAAGGAAGAATTGATAGGTTCAGTAATTAATTGGGGAGATGACAGAAAAGGAAAAGTCAAAGGTGATTTCCATGTTTCTATCTTATGAATAATAGAGAATTTTGAGCTGCTGGATCTTTTCTAGTATCACCTTCTTAATTTTTATATTTTGTAATCACAAATGCTGTTATTATTATTTTAATTAATATATTGGGACCAAAGAAAATCTTAACTTAGCTCAATCAAAAATATATATGGTTATGCCTTCAATGCAAGTGGATAGCTGCAGTTCTTTTTTTTTTTTTCTGATTATGTGAATATTTATGCCAGATTCCTCTAGTCAGTTCGTTTGTTCAGAGAGAAAGGTTCAACTTGTTTAGGGATTTTTTCTTATATTTTTTTAACTTCTAAAAGACAACAAACTTTGATGCCATAATCCAACTTGGAAACTCAAACAGGGATCATGGTAGAAAAACTTCTTCATAAAAGATGTTCTGTCCTTAAGATCTTATAATATCTGATTCAAAAGCAACAAGTGTCAGCAGGGCTAACATTAATTTCTTTAAATTGATTTAGAATAGGTCTGCAAATTTTTGAACTGGGAAGAATCCATTATTTACTCTGCTTCGCAAGATCAAAAAGGTACAGTACTAAAAATTATCCTGACTTTTGGATTTTTTGACATGGTCTTGCCTACTTTGGTCCCTCCCAAAGGATGGCACAGATTGTGAGGACCGTCTTGGCAGTGCTGGGGTATCTGCTGTTCATAGCCACACAGTTTGTCCAAAGAAAAACTTCAGCCAGTTCAGAACATGTATCTATCATCCAGAGCAGGTGTTACTGATGGAGAAGTGATGAAAGGAGAGATGAGAGGCTGATTTATTAAATTAGTCCAGGAAACTTGACACTTAAATATTATTCTCCAGTAGCTGCTTATTTATTTCTATGGTATTTTTAAACACATTCTCAGAAGACAAGACTTGGGAAGAGTATTTATTGGTTTAGCTGGAAATTAATTCCAGTTATCCTTCCATCCATTTCTCTAGTTATCCTTCATCCTCCCATGTTATCCTGGCTTTGATATGAACTCTGGAAAATTATCCTTGCCATGTTTATTCTGGTTCATTCCTGGCTTTTTGAGGGGGTGGAGCTTCTGTAGAAGTGAGCAAGATCCTCTAGATTCTTCTTTAACATCAGACTAAATAATAATATAACAACTCTAAAAGGCATGATTGTGAAATCCTCAGTTATCAGTGGAAAAATAAAGGATGTTATAAAGGAATAAATAAGCTAAAAATCATGAAATTTACTTTTTTTTTTGAAATTTACATATGGTGAGATTTTTTAAGGAAATGAAATACAAACTATTTGGTAAATTAGTATGAGAATAAAACTCAATACTTTACCATTAAAACAAGGATAAGAAGACATAAATATTTCTTAGAAAGTTGGCTATTGTTCTCTCTGTATTTGTGGTTTACTCACATAAAATGAATATCCAACTAATTAAAGACTAAATGAGATTTGTTTTGCCAAAAAATTAAGAAAATGATAATAGGAACATACATATAGATCATAACCTTGATAGTAAATGTATTAACTGCCTCAACCAAAAGACACAGACTGGCTGAATGGATGCAAAAACAAGACCCATATATATGCTGTCTACAAAAGGCCCACTTCAGACCTAGGGACACGTACAGACTGAAAGTGAAGGGATAGAAAAAGATATTCCATGCAAATGGAAATAAAAAGAAAGCTGGAGTAGCAATACTCATATCAGATAAAATAGACTTTAAAATAAAGAATGTTACAAGAGATAAGGAGGAACACTACATAATGATCAAAGGATCAATGCAAGAAGAAGATATAACAATTATAAATGTTTATGCACCCAACATAAGAGCACCTCAATATATAGGCAAATGCTAACAACCGAGAAAGGAGAAATTGACAGTAACACAATAAGAGTAGGCAACTTTAACACCCCACTTACACCAATGGACAGATCGTCCAAAATGAAAATAAATAAGGAAACAGAAGTTTTAAATGACACAATAGGACAGATAGATTTAATTGATATTTATAAAACATTCCACCCAAAAGTGGCAGAATACACTTTCTTCTCAAGTGTACATGGACCATTTTTCAGGATAGAGCACATCTTGGGTCACAAATCAAGCCTTGGAAAATTTAAGAAAATTGAAATCATATCAAGCATCTTTTCTGACCACAACACTATGAGATTAGAAATCACAGGAAAAAATAAACTATAAAAACACAAATGCATGGAGGCTAAACAGTGCACTTCTAAATAACTAAGAGATCACTGAAGAAATCAAAGAATACGTAGAAAAAACTGACAATGAAAACATGACGACCCAAAACCTATGGGATGCAGCAAAAGCAGTTGTAAGAGGGAAGTTTATAGCAATTCAATCTCACCTCAAGAAACAAGAAAATTCACAAAAAAACAATCTAACCCTACACTTAAAACAACTAGGAAAAGAAGAACAAAGAAAACCCAAAGTCAGTAGAAGGAAAGAAATCATAAAGATCAGAGCAGAAATAAATGAAATAGAAATGAAGAAAACAATAACAAAGATAAATAAAACTAAAAGCTGGTTCTTTGGAAGATAAACAAAATTGATAAACCCGTAGCCAGACTCATCATGAAAAAAAGGGAGAGGATGCAAATCAATAAAATTAGAAATGAAAAAAGGAGAAATCACAACTGACACCGCAGAAATACAAAGAATTATAAGACACTACTACAAACAACTATATGCCAATAAAATGGACAACCTGGAAGAAATGGACAAATTCTTAGAAAAGTACAACCTTCCAAGACTGAAACGGGAAGAATTAGAAAATATAAACAGGCCTATCACAAGTAATGAAATTGAAACAGTAATTAAAATCTTCCAACAAACAAAAGTCCAGGACCAGATGGCTTCACAGGTGAATTCTATCAAACATTTGGAGAAGAGCTAACACCCATCCTTCTCAAACTCTTCCAAAAATTTGCAGAAGGAGAAACACTTCCAAATTCATTCTATGAAGCCACCATCACCCTGACACCAAAACCAGAAAAATACATCACAAAAAAAAGAAAATTATAGACTAATATCACTGATGAACATAGATGCAAAAATCCTGAACAAAATACTAGCAAACAGAATCCAATAACACATTAAAAGTATCATACACCATGATCAAGTGGAATTTATCCCAGGGATGCAAGGATTCCTCAGTATACGCAAATCAATGAATGTGATACACCACATTAACAAATTAAGGAACAAAAACCATGTGATGATCTCAATAGAGGCTGAAAAACTTTTGACAAAATTCAATACCCATTTATGATAAAAACTCTCCAGAAAATGGACATAGAGGGAAACTACCTCAACATAATAAAGGCCGTATATGACAAACCCACAGCAAGCATCACACTCAATGGTGAAAAACTGAAAGCATTTCCACTAACATCAGGAACAAGACAAGGATGTCCACTCCTGCCACTCTTATTAAACATTGTTTTGGAAGTCCTAGCCATGACAATCAGAGAAGAAAAAGAAATAAAAGGAATACAAATTGGAAAAGAAGGAGTAAAACAGTCACTCTTTCCAGATGACATGATACTATACAGAGAAAATCCTAAAGATGTCACCAGAAAACTATTAGAATTAATCAATGAATTTGGTAAGGTTGCAGGATACAAAATTAATGCACAGAAATCTCTGGCATTCCAATACACCAATAACAAAAAATCAGAAGGAGAAATTAAGGAAACAATCCCATTTACTGTGGCAACAAAAAGAATAAAATACCTAGGAATGGACCTGCCTAAGGAGGTGAAAGACTTGAACACAGAAAACTATAAAACACTGATGAAAGAAATCAAAGATGACATACAGATGGAGAAATATACCAGGTTCTTGGTTTAGAAGAATCAGGACTGTAAAAATGAGTATACTACCCAAAGCAATCTACAGATTCAATGCAATCCCTATCAAACTACCAGAGACATTCTTTACAAAATTAGAACAAAAATTTAAAAATTCGTATGGAAACACAAAAGACCCTGAATAGCCAAAGCAATCTTGAGAAAGAAAAACAAAGCTGAAGGAATCAGTCTCCCTGACTTCAGACTGTACTACAAAGCTACAATAATCAAGACAGTATGGTACTGGCACAAAAACAGAAATATAGATCAATGGAACAGGATAGAAAGCCTAGAGATAAACCCACCCAGCTGTGGTCACCTAATCTATGACAGAGGAGGCCAGAATATACAAAAGAGCAAAGACAGCCTCTTCATTAAGTGGTGCTGGGAAAACTGGACAGCTACATGTAAAAGAATGAAATTAGAACACTCCCTAACACCATACACAAAAATAAACTCCAAATGGATTAAAGACCTAAATGTAAGACCGGACACTATAAAACTCTTACAGGAAGACATAGGCAGAACACTCCATGACATAAAACACAGCAATATCTTTTTTGACCCCCCTCCTAGAGTAACGGAAATAAAACCAAAAATAAACAAATGGGACTCAATTAAACTTAAAAGCTTTTGTACAGCAAAGGAAACCATAAGCAAGACAAAAAGACAACCCTCAGAATGGGGGAAAATATTTGTGAATGAAACAACAGACAGAGGTTTAATCTCCAAAATATGCAAACAGCTCATGTAGCTCAATATAAAAATAAACAAACAATCCAGTTAAAAACTGGGCAGAGGACCTAAATAGACATTTCACCAAGGAAGACATACAGATGGCCAAGAGGCACATGAAAAGATGCTCAACATCACTAATTATTAGAGAAATGCAAATCAAAACTACAATGAAGTATCACCTCATACCAGTCAGAATGGCCATTATCAAAATATCTAGAAACAATAAATGCTGGAAAGGGTGTGATGAAAAGACAACCCTCCTGCACTGTTGGTGGGAATGTAAATTGATACAACCATTATGGAAAACAGTATAGAGGTTCCTTAAAAAACCAAAAATAGAACTACCATGTGACCCAGCAATCCCACTACTGGGCATACACCCTGAGAAAACCATAACTAAAAAAGAGTCATGCACCACAGTGTTCATTGCAGCACTATTTGCAACAGCCAGGGAATGGAAGCAACCTAAATGTTCATTGACAGATGAATGGATAAAGAAGATGTGGCACATATATACAATGGAATATTACTCAGCCATAAAAAGAAACGTAACTGAGTTTTTTGTAGTGAGGTGGGTGGACCTAGAGTCTGTCATATAGAGTGAAGTAAGTCAGAAAGAGAAAAACAAATACCATATGCTAATGCATATATATTGAATCTAAAAAAAAAAAAATTGGTGATGATGAACCTAGTTGCAGGGCAGGAATAAAGATGTAGACATAGAAAATGGACTTGAGGCCACGGGTTGGGAGGGGGGAAGCTGGGGTGAAGTGAGACTAACATCAACATATGTACACTACTGAATGTAAAATAGTTAGCTAGTGGGAAGCAACAGCATGGCACAGGGAGATCAGCTTGGTGCTTTGCGATAACCTAGAGGTGTAGGATAGGGAGGATGGGCGGGAGGCTCAAGAGAGAGGGGATATGGGGACATATGTATGCATATGGCTGATTCACTTTGGTGTACAGCAGAAACTAACACAGTATTGTGAAGCAATGATACTTCAATAAAGTTCTATTAAAAAAAAAGAAAAGTACTTACTGCAAACCACCCCCCCCCCCCGACAAAAAAAAAAAGAAAAAGTAACCAGAACAATGTACAGTAATGCCATTTTCCCATAGTCTCCCCAGTCTGATGAATTATCAGCTATCATGGTCTAGCTCTCCATGTATTTAGGCCTTCTTCAATTTCTTGGTAGTTTTCAGTCATCATTCATTAAATTCATCCCCGAGGATTTTTCTTAATACTAGTATAAGTAATACTTTAAAATTATTTCCAACTGTTTATTGCTAGTATATAGAAATATAATTGATTTTTTAATGTTGAAATTATATTCTGTGTCCTTGCTAAATTATTTCTATTACGTTTGGGTTTTTTGGGTAGATTTTTAGAATCATTTTCCAAGTACACTATCATGTTGTCTATGAATAAAGTACTTTTATATCTTCAAAAAAAAAAGGCTAAATGAGAATTCAGTATATAACAGTTCAAAACGAAAAAAAAAAAGGAACAAAAGCCTAAAGGTATAAAAAAAATATGTTTCTCATTTCTTCTGTTTTTATGGGATATTTAATCTCACTCAGCTGTCTATCAGTCTCATTATTATGGGCACATTCTTCAAATAATCTAAATTGTTCCCACAGTGGCAGCCAAACCAAATAAACAAGCACTGAAGAGTGTATGATTTCACCAGAGGCCTTAAACAATGAGTGGCCCAGAAAATTTCCTTTAAGTAAAAAGAGGTAGGAATCTTCAATGACAGGTTTAAGGAGAAGGAAAGCACTCTCTGCAGTTTTTCCTCAACATGCCCCCATCAAACCGAAATATCTTAAAATGCCAAATAAATAACAATAACAATGAAAATCTTCTTTCTATGAACCAGATAAGAATGGTATTTTAACATGCAAAAACTTGTACTTTGAAATGCAGTATGATTCCTTGAGGTTAATGCAAATATATTTGAAAGAGAATGTGATCCTCCAGATTGGAAGGATAAAAATGTGATCCTCTAGATTGGAAGGATAAATATTTAATATTTTTTAAAAATTACAGAATATGTATGCTTGACTAGAGTTTTCTATTTTCTTTTTCTGTTTTATGACGTGAAGTATAACATTTTACAATAAAAAATTAAATCAATGGGAACTTTTAAAATTTGAGTTCTTAAATTTTTGAGACTCATACGCTCTCTTTCCATAACTCTGAACGTTACACATTAGCCTGTTTACCTACTTGTACCAAAAGCCAAAGTAAATTTAAACCTATTTTTGAGCTTCTGTATTTCTGATACATAAAAATAAAATATCTTGTAGGTGAAATATTTAAATACCTTGAAATTTATGAATTCTTGGACAAAGGACAAAAATTTAGACACTACGACAGCAATCTATTCACTTGAAGTGGAAGAAATTCTGTTTTATTGTTAGGTGACATGATTTAGCAATTAATATACATAAGATTAAGAGTTGGTTATAAATAGATTAAAAACACTGTTTAAATTTTTTTATTAATGTGGTTTCTTTTCATTAGAAAGTAACCAGTATTTGTAAATTTGTTCATGTGTATCCATTTGTTAATTTTTCTCTAAAGTTTTCCTCAAATTATCTCCCATAAGTACATGAAGATGACTAAATAACAAGTAAACAAATCAGTAACACTTCGGAACTCAACAGAAATTACTCTTGTTGAGAAAACTAGTGCATGAGGAAACTAAACTTATAAAAATGCTCAAATCCATGTCACATATTAAAAATTTTTAAATGTCAAACACAAAAACAGATTGGCTTTTGCTTCAAATTTAATGTGTTTGGTTCATGAAGCTGTTGAGAAGCAAACTAACAGTCGGATAATTTTACATATCCTAGCAAATAATAAAATGTTTTGAAAGCTGTGAGGAAATCAATAATATTTTGAGTGTTTGTCATAATAATGAAAATTATTTTATACTTTCTGTGTATTTAATGGTGATCATCTTTTCTGCCACCTCCAATTATGTTATAACTTTTGTAAATATTACATTTGTTCTAGGGTTCTTATTTAATTTCAAGAACAAGAGGGAAATAATTCAGTCATTTAAACAACTATGGTATTTATTTTTTTATTAATTACAGAACTCATTGTAGACAGGATCACTACGATTAAGAAAAAATTATATATAATTTACCACTTATATTCTTAACATGCTAATTTGTTTATTCTTATTCATTTATAAGTATTTATTTGTACTGAAAAATATTTCAGTGTCAAGGGACACCAACCACCCCCAGGTTTGATTTCTCACTAGGAAGACTCTATAGACTCAGCATATAGTCATAATGATTTATTTTGGTGAAAGGATGAAAAGCAAAATCAGCAAAGGGAAAAGACATGTGGGTGAAGTCTGGGGAAACCAGTTGCAAATGTCAAAGGTCTTCTCCTAGTAGAGTCACACAGGACATGCTTAATTCTTTCACAAATGAGTGTGACAGCGCATGTGAAATGTCACCAACCAGGCAAGTTCATACGGTATTCAGTGCCCAGGTTTTTACTGGGTATTGATCATGTAGGCACCGTCTGCCTGGCATATAATCAAATTCCAGATTCCCAGAAGAAAAGCAGGTATAGCTGAGGTATACAGAAACACTCATCTCAGTTAATGGTTGGGAATGCTCCTAATATCTAAGTTTCCAGATGCTAGCCAAGAGCCAACTTTATAAATAATCCTTTCAAAGAATAACAGTTAAGCCTGCTCTGTTAACTTTTTCTTCACAGTTTTACTGTGTTGTTGATTGTTTTCTATTTAAGTTTTAATATATGAACATCTTTCAATAGCAATAAACATTATTCTCTTATGTTTAATGCCTATACTGTTTCCATTTTATGCATTGTTTATTTAATAAATCCACTGGTGGATTTTTTACTGTGGCTTCATATTTTACTCTAATAAAGAAAAATGCAAAGAATATTAAAATTATTTTCTTGGAATAAATCCCCAGAAGTGAGATTGCTACATAGGTACTTTGTAAAGGGTTTTGATATATATTCCATGGTAGACCATACTGTCTTCCAGATCGTTAACAATGTATATACTCACCAACAATGTTTGACTTCAAGAAATGGGTATTTACAATAATTTATTAATTTGGTAAGATAAAAGTGAATTAAGGTTATGTCCTTATTTAACATCTTTGATAATATTGGGGTTGAGCATTGAAAAATACATTTCTTAGTCATTTGTATTTTGTCTTTTGTGAATATTTATTCACTTAACTCATATTTTTTGCCAGCAACTATTACAAAATAAAGTCATAATTGAAAAGATATTGAAACACCAGTTGCAATTAATAATGGAATAAATGCTACACCATTTTTGTTCAAATTAGTTTGTATGTATCTAACTTCATTAATTAATTTACTCAGAATTTCTCACTACTGAAGAATGATTGGCATGGTACCACTTTATTCTATATTAGTGCAAATGGTAGATATTTCTATAATTAGGGAGAAGTTTTTAGGGGCTTATTTACATAAACAGGAAATCTTGTACACCAAGAGATATTCATAGGACCTTTTAAAACTTGGATTCTTACTTTTCTAAGATTTGATTTGTTTTTAAGATTTAGAAATTGAGATTTTTAAATGGCAATTTTGGTAATTTAAATATATTTGATAGAAAATTGAAACCTTTTTTCCCAGTTGTATTATATATCGGAAAATGTTTAAGATATAATTTATTTGATAATTATGAAATTAGGTTTTTCCCCATGACTGAAGCTAGCTTTCTCCATACTTAATAATTGAAGTATCTTTTTAATGCTATTAAATATTTTGGAGGATTTAGTCTTTCGGGGAAGGAAATCCGTAGAGTGCAATCTCAAATATTCTTGTTTATATAATCAGTTTTTAAGCAAGTTTCTAACTGGCAATGATAAATTTCTTTCAATCCCTCTACAAGGATGAAAAATTAGTCAAAATTCTGTGTCAAAGTATGTTTTCATCTTGAATGCAACAGTCAGGTTTGTTTACATTAACTTTTAAATGTTGATGTAAAAAGTTGAGAGGAGAATAAGCCCAATAAGAAGCACAAGGTTGCCCTTAATTCAAAACTTACTATAATTTGAAATATTGTCATTATTTATATGGGAGAGAAAAGAAAGCAAATGACAGATATAATAATGAAGGCTACACAATAGCTATGATTATAATGGAAATCAATGAGGTCTAATTTATTCTGTATCATATGAGAACAGGGAGCATTCTGAAGTGGAAGGCAATAGATCAGAGGTAGACAGAAATAGACATTAACTTTTCTTTTAATAAACAGAATGTGAGATAGCCAAAAGTGATTGAAGGGAAAAAACAGTTAAAACCTAAACACTGTTAAATAGTTAATACTAAAAATCCTTGAAACTCTGTGGAAGGAATTTGTTTTCAGTTAATTGTTTGCTATAATCAGATGTGCAGTATATTAAAGACTGCTTGGCATTTAGAAGGCTACTGTAAATTGATAGTCTGAATGAAGGCTTCTATATTTGGAAGAAATTATTCTAAATTCAAGAAAGAGTTCACAGGGTACGGTTTTTGACAGTCATGAAAGAATTCTAGTGCACCTGCTTTGGAACATTTTCCCCTTGTATGAAGGTGTCTGCTATTTTGCTTAATTTGTGGTAGTTTGCATAAATCCATGATGTAGCCGTTGGACTCTTTTTTTTCCTTGTAGCATTATAAAGCTAATAAAGAAGTGAAAAACACAATTAAAAAAATCTTTTGGTCCCAACACCACTACACTTGACATCTGTATACTCTCTGTGATAAATATAGCATCAGCTTTTCTATGGTAATGCTTTAATAATCTTAGCTTCTGGGCAGTAATGCTACACAGTATTTGTACAGGATAATAATATTTTACTAATGGAAGTTAGATGTTTTGTAGTGTGTGAGGCTTTCTCCCTTCATTCCAATGGGTGGGAACAGATTGTGTATAAATAGTTTCATTAATATTTGAAAACTTATAGGCGTCATTTGCTAATCACTTTCTCTGCGTTTTTCATCTAAAATTCTCCAATTAAAATGTTGTAGTTAAAGTAAAATTGTGATATGAAAATATTGACATAAAAATAGAGTACCATATCATCTCTTTAAGCTATAATTTCCAATCTAGTAAAAAACCTCAAGTAATTCTTCCCAAAGATATGAATTTCTGAGGGTCTTTTGGCTGGTTATCATTTTGAGAAAAGGCTAGTGACGATAAACAGAAGCTTGTCATTCACAAACATAAAATTTATTCACATTCAGAGCAATGTTAAGAAGTAATTCTTTCCAAATTCAGGGTAAATACAAAGCAAAAAACAAAAACAAGCATAAACCAATAAACTATAAGCTTTATTGTTGTTATCTTATGTCCTAACAAGTTCAATAGGTTTAGAGAAAGTAGTCATCTTGGCTAAACAGTTTCTAGAGCATCTAATCAGAAATTATTTTCTTTGTTCATTTATTTTTCTTGTTTAAAATACAATTTTAGCTACAAAAGGACTACAAGCTGTGTCTATAAATATAAGTCAGATTGACGTAAGGAGGCAGCCAGGTTGTTAATGAATTCTATAAAATGCCAGGAAAAATGTGAGGCAGCACAATTCAGAAGCGATTCTAAACAGAGTGTCTGAAAAGCCACCTTCCTTCCCATTGATGAGGAAGATTTTGCCTGGAAAAGAAGAAGAAAATTTCAGAGGAGAAAAATAAGAGAAAGAAAGCTGTAAAGAAAAGCAAATATGTGGCCGGACAGGGAGGCAACCCTGAATGATATGACTCATCAAATTAAGACCCTCAGCCATAAGACACTATACCAAAGTTGTCAGTTCACCCAAACTAGAAAAGCACTGGATTTTAAGACTATCAGTCCTTTCTTTTGACTGTGTATGTGTGTCTCTCTCAAACAGTAACAAACACAATTACCGAAAATAAATTTTTAAAACTCCAAAGTGCTCATAAAAAACAAAAACAACATTCAAGACATCTCTATGCATACACATAAAGGGATGGATAAGATAGCTAGATATATATCTTAGTAAACATATAATAGTGTATTTGCTACTATTCTAGTAGCTTTAAAGAATTATTTATTTTCTTTTGAGGTATAATTTACATATGGTGGTATCCACATATATTAGGTGTAAAATTCTATGAGTTGGAAGAATGTATACATCTTGTAATCAAAATATAGAAAATTTCCCTCAAACCAGAAATTTATCTTGCATCTCCTTCAAGTCAGTCTGCCCCTCCTATATGCCACCATTCTTCTGATTTCTATCAGAAGATTTCATCAAGGATTCGTGGAGAGAATTTGTCCTATGAAAAAGAGGATAATAACATACAGTGACACTGGATCATGGACAGTTCGAAGATCTCTTGATATCGTTATCAGGTGCCAAAGGACAACTGATTTTTTCTTGGTTGTAACTTGGTTGAGGCCTGGAAACATACCTGTCTGCTACATACTTACCAGGAAAGACTGCCATGAATAACAGTAATGATACTAATATACTAATAATGTTATCACCATGTAAGCCAGCACAACTATTGGTCCTATACCCCTAAATTAAACAGAATGACGAATAATCAGTAGAAGAAACACAGCACTAACCTATGGGTCCTAGAAAATGTCAGGTGGGGGAAGAGAAGGAGAAAGAGAATGAGAATTTCACATACTATCAGAATAACCTAAACAGCTGCAATTCAATGAAATGATGTTGCTGAAGGCAACTAATAAAAACATAGGGCTTCCCTGGTGGCGCAGTGGTTGAGAGTCTGCCTGCCGCTGCAGGGGACACGGGTTCGTGCCCCGGTCCGGGAAGAGCCCACATGCCCCGAAGCGGCTGGGCCCGTGAGCCATGGCCGCTGAGCCTGCGCGTCCGGAGCCTGTGCTCCGCAATGGGAGAGGCCACAACAGTAAGAGGCCCGTGTACCGCAAAAAAAATAAAAAATAAAAATTAATAAATCCACATAAAGAGATTTGATTACAGTATACAAATTGCTTTCTGGAATGTAAAATTTGATCTTCAAATTGGAAAAACCCAGTAGATAAAATGATGAGTATATTTACTCTTGCGATTTGAATATGTGGCCTGGAAGAAGTGGGATAATTGTCTCAAAGCACAGAGTAAAAATACAGTGATGGAAATTGTGAGGGAAAATATGAGAGAATTGGAAGATCTAGAAGAATTAATTTGGAAATAATTTGCTACAGAAAGAGAAATCAGAAGCATTGAATTTGAGTCAATAGTTAAAATATTATAAAAATTTAACAGACTGGAGAAAGCAGATGAAAATGTACACCAAATTTCAGGCAAGGTTGATTAGAAAAACAATACAAAGGCATATCCTGAAGTAATATTAAACTATAGAAATAACAGAAATCATAGTAGTTTCCACACTAAAATAATACATTTAAAAGGGAGAAGAGGGCTTCTCTGTGGCGCAGTGGTTGGGAGTCCGCCTGCTTATTTAGGGGACGCAGGTTCATGCCCCGGTCCGGGAGGATCCCACATGCCGTGGAGCGGCTGGGCCCGTGAGCCATGGCCGCTGAGCCTGTGCGTCCGGAGCCTGTGCTCCACAATGGGAGAGGCCATAGCAGTGAGAGGCCCGCGTACTGGAACAAAAAAAAAAAAAAAAAAAAAGGGACAAGAAAGGATTCAAGTTAGTCTTGGAGTTTTCATCTATATCACATATGGACTATGGAAAAAATAACAATCAAATACCAACCAAGATAACATTTCAACTGTTAGGGTTATACATATGTTATTTGCAGATATACAAGGATTCAGAGAATATATCATATAAACATTCAATTCTCAAAAAATGGGGTCTAACCAAGGAAAAACTGAGTTCAAACACAGGTCTCAATATAGGAATAAATAAGTGGAGGAAAAAATCATGAGCGCTTGTGAATTCATATATGTGAAATGTAGAATTCAAAATTAGGATCTTAAGCAAAATCATTATAAATTCTCATATTACTAGTTAGGATAGAGCAGTGAAGAAATAGATCATCTTGGCATTTGACACTATTAGTATCATGTAATAGCTTTTATATAATAGTAGAGAAGTAAAATTTTATTTTGAGCTTCATCAAGGGGAACATAAGTCAGAAGCCTGTAGGTTGTGTACTGCACAAGGGCATTTCATCTAAGGGCCCAAACTTCATATTTTAGATGCACGTGCATTTTATTATAACTTGTAATTAACAGATATAATTAAAGTTATTATTCTAACAGGATCTTTGTATTATGGTAGTTATACTAATTGGAGGTATAGTATCTTGCAGAAACAGAATCATTTTTCTATTAACAGAAGGGGGTCAAATGAGCTAAGTGGCATTCCTGCTTTGACGTGGCAACTGAGCTATCAGTGGTGCTTTACTGAAGTTCTTGAAACTTCCTTTTCTCCTGAAAACTTTCACTGATCTTTGATTCTCTTGTCCTTTCTACAGTTTTTTAAGTAACTAATTCCTCGCATTAAATACATTCTTCTTGAGAATGTCTATGGTGTAACATATGTCTAACTGGTAATTGATTGATGCAATAGTGTTGAGAATCTTTATATGTTTTGTTCATATGTTTATTTGTTACTGTTTTTATTGCTGTACCTAGCATGATGCTATATGATTTCATGTAATATGCAATCCCCATTACAGACCTGAAAAATGGACATTCTATTCTCTAGTTTTAGGAATGAAAAAGTATGGATTAGAGAGGTTAAGTAAATTTCCAAAACCAACTGATACCGTATGAGCCAGAATTTGAACCTATATTTTTCTGACTTGAATCCTTTAGGCTTTAAATACATCTTATTTCTTCTTATAATAGGTCATCCACAGAAGACAGATTTTTTTAAACCTCATTGCAGTCACTCTCATTTAAGATCATTTTCCCAAGTAATATTGTTTATAGAAACTTGCATTACTAACACTGACTATTCTAAGTTCTTTTAGACAACCTGTATGTAACCTAATCAAATCACTTATTTTCTTGGCATATCAGCTGTGGTGAATCTTCTAATGGCATTAGACAATTAACACCTCTTTAATGTAACATATTGTGAATTGAGATATGATGACAAAAAATGTGGTAGCAAACTAATTAGTGGAAGGAAATTCTTGCTCAATAAATATTTAAGAAAAAATAAAATTTAGCTCTGAAAAACTGAAGTGGCTTAATATTCAGCCAAATGAAATAGTGAATGTGTATTAGTAGGTGTGGGAGGGACTTATTTGAATAGCTGAAAGTCAAATGTTTCTTCTTTTGAGAGTCACAAGTTGAGAATTTTAAGTGTAGACTTGCTGAAGTTCCCTTAAAAATATATTAAAATCTTAATTTTATTTTTTTTTTGGTCAGGAATTTTTGGTGGCAAGTAACAGAAACCCATCTGAACAAAGCTTTAGCAGAGGAAAAAAAGAAATTTGCTGGCTTTTGTATCTGAGGAATCTAAGTCTAATTAGCTACAGCTGGACACAAGGATAATATCTGGGGCTTTGTCTGTCTCTGTAGCTTGGTTCTGCTGCCAACTGTGTCACTGACTTCATTGTTTAGTTTCTCTATGTGATAAACAGGAAGGTTGATGACTCCTTAGATTTACCTCTTGGTATGGTTGAAAGTTTGTGTCTCTCGCAAATTGGTACGTTGAATTCACCTAACCCCCAAGGTGATAATAGGAGTTTGGGGCCTTTGGGAGATCACTGGGTCATCAGAGCAGAGCCCTCATAAATGGAATTAGTGCCGTAATAAAAGTTGCCTGAGAAAGCTCTTTACCCCCTCCTCCATGTGAGGATGTGACGAAAAGATATCATCTAAGAACTAGGAAGTGGGCCTCACCAGACATAGAGCCTTGCCATGTGGTCACCCTGATGTCTGATTTCCAGACCACAGAAGTGTGAGAAATAAATTTCTGCTGTTTTTAAGCCACCTACTTTGTGGTGTTTTGTTACCGTAGCCTGTGTGGAATAACACGCCTCTCTATTTTATTCATCATGAGCCTCAACTTACCCAAGCAGCCACAGTGAAAAAGATCACTTTGCTTTCCACATGTCCACACATCAGTCCTGAGTAAAACACTGAGTAATTGCACATGATTTTAAACAAAAGCATTGATTTAACAAAGATTTATATATCACATACTATATTCCAAGCACTCTTCTAAGTGTTACACACATTAACTCATTAATCCTTGTGAAAACGCTGAGAGGGATGTACTATTATTATCTCTCTCTTACCCGTGAGGGAGTTGAGACACAGAGAGGTTAAAGTCACATATTTAATAAGTGACAGAGCCAGGATTAGAGCACAGCACTCTCATTCCAACAAAAATGCTATATTGATTCTCCACATGGAACAAAAAAATGTTGCCAAGGTGAAAAATGTTCTAATTAGGTCACCATTGGATAGAGCTTATAGCTGAGATGGGGGAAGAGTCACTTCCGGGATCAGAGAGAAATGAGGAGGAAAAGGTTCCCAAAGGAATAGGAATGCTGGGCTGGAAAAAAACACAACACATATCCACTAAAACAAGAGTGATATTTTTTTCCATGGAAAAAATATATGGAGAGATAATTATTATCATTTGAGAATCATACAGAGTTTTATCATATATAATATGGAGGCTAAGTACTAAATGTTAATATTCAAAATATAGTAAAAATGTGGATATTGGTATGGTTCCTAGATTATAATGGGAGGTAATCAAGCCGAGTGAGTCTTGCTTATATAATGATAATTTAAATATAGTTCTGATGTCAGATACACAGAAAAATGATTCCCTAGAAGAAACTATTTGTTTCTTAGTGATGTTCTTTCCTCCATTTAATCCCAAATCTCATAATCTTTGACTTTCTTCCTGAGCCAATAGTAGAAGAGAAGTTTTACTGATAAGACATCAGACAACTTATTCCATTCTGATGAAGTCTTCCCATCTCATGCTACATGAGATGCTTTAGTACTGTAATTTGATGATTCTTCTTGAATTCTAAAAAGTGGGTTGCCATAGTAAAAGCCATGTGCACTTAAAAAATTTCTGTAACTCACTGTCTCTGCCTGAACTCCGAATGTTTTCATTTTTTGCCCTATTTCATCAGCTCCTATACCCCTTTGCAATGATAAAAGTGAATGGCCCATCCTCCTGCCACTTCCTTGGGTGAAGGCAATGCGATGTCTGTGCTCCGGGTGTCACTACACTAACTGTGAACAAATCCCTGTGCACAGTCCTTGTGGGCATGTCCCCAAGTAATATTCCTGGTCCTTTCCCTTAACCTACCTCTCCTATCCATACCACACTCAGGGGTCTCAATGTTGGGTGGAATACATAAAGGCTCTGTTTCATCCCTTTGCAAACTGTTGCTGGAGAATATAAGCTAAAAATCATAATGATCACTCTCCTATCCTCAGAGTCCTAAATATTTAGTCAAGTTTTTTGTTATATGGCTTCATTTTGAAGACTTCTTTTTGTTTTTTTCGACAGTTCGTAAAACCTAAATGATAATTATTTCCTTCCTAGGCTATTTAAGAAGCTCTCTTGGTTAGGTAAGTGGGTAGTGAAAGACAAGTTAAAATGAAAATAAAGTATGAATATTATTTTGTAAGTGGAATAATTCAAATTACTCTTAAAAAATTATAGAAATGGGCTGTGTTTTAAACCTAGATTGGCCTGAGTTAATATCCCAGATCTACCATTTACTAGTGAGGCCTTCAGTCTCCTCATCTGCAAAGCAGGGGTAATAATACCTGTATTCTCATATATGAGAATTAAATGACGCTTTAGATACCAATCACGTAGCATATAATAGTAACATAGTAGTTAACTAGTAAATAGCAATTATTTTTACTTTCTTTGCAATTCCAGTTTAAAAACCTTATTGACAGATACTTTATCTTCTTGTTCAGTGTATACTCCCATCATACACCCCTCTTTCCTTTTCATATATTCTTTCATTTTGACAAACTGGACTATTTAGTGTCCTCTAAACACATTAGACTTACACTCAGTTATTTTATCACCTATGTCTGAAAGGCCCATTCTCCACCTTTCCTCTCCCTTGAAGCCTTCTACATCCCCATTGGCGCCACACCAAATTGTCTTTTGCATAAAGTCTTCACAACTCCCTCTGGTTTTAATTTCTCCCTGCTACCATTGAAGTTTGCTTATAATGATATTGCATTAATCAGAGCTCTTCAGAGAAACCGAATCCAATAGGAGATTTTTGCGTGTGTGGGTGGGTTTTAAAATTACCTCACATAATTATGGAGGATAAGAAGTCTCGTGATCTGCCCTCTGCAAGCTGGAGACCCGGGAAACCAGTAGTGTAATTCAACCTGAGCCTAAAGGCCTAAGGACCAGGGTGGCTAAAGGTGTAAATCGTAGTCTGAGGGCAGGAAACAACCAATGTCCCAGCTCAATCATTCTGCCTTGAGGCAGAAAGGGCCTAGTACTCCCTTCTTCCACCATTTTTTCTATTCAGGCCCTCAGTGGATTGAATGGTGTCTACTCATTTGGGGAGGGCTATCTACTTTACTGAGTTCACCAATTCAAATGCTAATCTTATTCAGAAACACCATCACAGATACATCCAGAATTATGTTTAGCCAAATATCTAGGCACAGTATGATGCAATTAATTTGACATATAAAATTAACCATCACACATACCATAGCAGAATTAAATGTGTGAATATTATAATTCTACTTAATTAAATGCATTTTACCAAGAACTTAGAACAGGAGAAAATTCTCTTTGTTAAGTTCTTTTTTAAAAGGCTAGCCAGAAGATAGAAAAACCCATTTTTAAAATTAATAAAGTGCCCAATATAAGGGCCAGTCCTCTATCATCTGCAATAAAACTGGAAACCAAATCAAAAATGCCCTTCGGGGACCTACTGGTGTATCTAACTCGGATAATATTGCTAGAAAGAAGGAAACTGAGAAGGAATATTATCAAGTATTTACCCAGATGATATAGACTAAACATATAAAATATATCTAAGAAGAAATTAGAATTATGAATAAGCCCCAAGAATAGTTTGTCAGAGGAAATAAAGATAGCCATGTCCTTCTACAAAGTATCCTGAAGTACCATTATTTAAAATAAAGACACTTTTGAGTGGATCAGGGTGAGACCAGATTGAGTTTTTCAGATGCTTCTTTCTAGCTGTAGAATTTTTCATTCAAATGAAATATTTTATAAATGGGTGAACAAAGTGGATAAATCAGAGCTGTTCTGACATTTGGGTTCTCTTATCTTCTGGTCTTTGGTGGTAACTTTCAAGAACACTCTCTGGATAAATATCTTCCATATCACCCCTCTTTAAGTTTCTAAGCCCTTTTAAAATCCAGAAAGATTAAAGATTTATCACATCAGATTGATTTGAAGTGGAGAACTGATGTAAGAGGAGCCCATTTTTGGACTGTCGTGAGCAAACCTGTTTTCCAGCAGTTTTGTTTCACAATCACATTGTGTCCTCAGCCATGAGAACTAAAGACACAGAGACTAGAGTCAGCAGTAAGGATTTCATCTAAAAAACCACAGGGCAGTGATGTCCAACATTTGCAAAATGAAAAAGCTAAGTAAGCTAATTCAAGAGGGAGGAGAGAATGGAGTAAATGCACATAAACACATATTGAGGTGACAGACACCATGTGGACCTCTTCCTGATGGAGGGTGGGAGTGCTCTCATTTCCCAATAAAGTTCCTATTCTTTAAGTTCAATTTGCAGTAGTCCTGGTATTTCCATACTTCGGACTATTCTCAGTACCTGCTTTCACACAAAAAGCTTGCTTTTCATTTCACCCAAGTTTAATGGGGTTTTGTTTTTTGTATTCAAAAGATTCTGTAGTGAAAAGAAATTTTTTGAGGTATGAGTGTGGTTACAAGCAATGGGATTTAGAAATTTTACAAGACTGGTTAAGATGTCATGGCTGAGAGGAAGGCATTTAGAACCCTTCACCTAGGAAGAGAGCTCTCAGTTCATGGATATGTGATGGAAAAACAGTTAACACAAACTTTTAGAATCTAGAACATACAACTTCTTAGGGAGAAGAATTGAGGAGTTTAGAAAAAGGTCAGGTTGGTGATATGTATTGTTATTTATTGGTTACTACTTATAGCTCTAAGAATGTTGAGGACCCAGATACACTTCTGTTTGAGGGTGTCTGGCTGGAGCCAGATGATGAAAAATGAAAATAATGATATTGTAAATATAAATATTATATTTTGAAAATTGCTGTATGAAGCCATTTCTACTCATTGCTGGCCCTCTGAGACCATTGGGATTCAGTTACAAAACAGCTTACCATTTGAAGCTGATATTTCAAGTGTGTTGTGTTTTAGATTAAATCAATGCTTTCATTTGAAAAAAGAAAAGAAAAAAAAACATTGTGGTAATTGCAATTGAGGGTTTCCTGTGTTGTTGGGAATCTCTTCTTAGGGAAGTCTTGGGAGGACCAGTGTGTGTGGGAAGCCAGGCTGCAAATCCACAAACTCATCATCTCTAGTCAGCTGAGGCTGTTATTAAATTTTGGTTAGGTGGATGCTCTGATACAGGCCATGGCAGGAACTACATTTCTGAATTTGGCTTTTAATGCATATAATTCCCAAGAATGAAAATATAAGCAAATTCTATAAGACTCTTATCATCAGAAAAGATCTTCTTGCACAGGGACATGTGCCTGACAAGAGATGCTATAGAAGTGAGTGCCAGACTCTCAGATAATGCCTGGCGCTGAGTTGAAAGGCCTGGGATGCTGTAGCTGTAAGCAAGGGACATGCTTTCTCTTTTCTTTCTCAAAGCTGATTCTTAGGAACAATTGAAGGATTCCACTATGCTGCCTCAGCTGACTAAAGAGGAGCTCATCTGGAGACTACACTAAACTCATCAGATTATCTTCCATGGAAATAATTATACTCAAATACTGTGATCACTTAACAGTTAGTATGTTCCTGAAAGGACTTGTAGATTTGGGGTTGGAATGGCAATACTGAGATGCATGCCAGCTGACCAGGCAGAGAAGCTCTTGAATGGTAGGAGGATGGAGCAGATTTACTGAGAAAACACAGCAGGGGAATCAAAACCTTCTTCGTGATCAACATAATCCTTGGTTGGTCTGTGCAACATTCCTTTTCCAGTTCCCGGGAAATCTGCCTCTACTTTGGATTCTGTGATATTTTCTAACCATGTCCTAGAACCTCCTTTTCAGTTAGGCTCAATTGAAAGTGATTTTATTCCTTACATTTCAAAGAGATCCAGATAGAAGAGTTGAATAATTCATAATTACTTTTTTCTTTTTTTAAATTGAGGTATAATTGACATACAACATTATATTAGTTTCAGGTATATAGCATAGTGATTTGATATTTGTATGTATTGCAAAATGATCACCACAGTAAGTCTAGTTATTTATCACCATACATAGTTATGGAACTTTTTTTTCTTGTAATTAGAACTTTTAAGATTTATTCTCTTAGCGATTTTTCAAATATGCACTCAGTATTATTAACTATAGTTGCTATGCAGTACATTACATCCCCATGACTTATTTATTTTATAACTGAACGTTTTTACCTTTGGACTGCCTTCACCTATTTTGCCTCTCCCTAATCCCCACCTCTGGCAGCAACCAATCTGTTCTCTATATCTATGAGCTTGTTTTTTGTTTTGTTTTGTTTTAGATTTCACATGTAAGTGATATCATACATTATTTGTCTTTCTCTACCTGACCTATTTAACTTTGCACAGTGCCTTCAAAGTCCATCCGTGTTGCTGTAAATGGCAAGATTTCATTATTTTTTATGGCTAAATAATATTCCATTGTGAGTGTATATATGTCACATTTTCCTTACCCATTCATGTTTCAGTAGACACTTAGGTTGTTTCCATATCTTGGATATTAAGTATGCTGCATTGAACATGGGGGTGCATATATCTTTTCGAGTTGGTGTTTTCATTTCCTTCAAATAGATATCCAAAAGTGGAATTGCTGGATTATATGGTAGTTCTATTTTTAATTATTTGAGGAACCTCCATACTATTTTCCATAGTATCTGCACCAATTTACACTCCCACCAAGAGTGCACAAGGGTTTCTTTTTCTTCACATTCTTGCCAACACTTGTTATTTGTTGTCTTTTTGATAATAGCCATTCTGACAGGTGTGAGGTGATATCTCATTATGATTTTGATTTACATTTCTCTGATGATTAGTGATGTTGATCATCTTTTCATGAACCTTTTGGCCATCTGTATGTCTTCAGAAAAACATCTATTCAGATCCTCTGCCCATTTTTTAATGGGATTGTTTTGGGTGTGTTGCTATTAAGTTGTATGATTTCTTTATATATTTTGGATATTAATCCCTTATAAGACCTTTAATTTACATATATTTTCCTTTATTCGATAGATTGCCTGTTTATTTTGTTGATGCTTTTCTTTTCTTTTTTTTTTCTTTTTTCTTTTTTTTCACGGTACGCGGGCCTCTCACTGCTGTGGCCTCTCCTGTCGCGGAGCACAGGCTCCGGACGCGCAGGCTCAGCGGCCATGGCTCACGGGCCCAGCCGCTCTGTGGCATGTGGGATCTTCCCAGACTGGGGCACGAACCCGTGTCCCGTGCATCAGCAGGCAGACCCTCAACCACTGCGCCACCAGGGAAGCCCGATGCTTTTCTTTGTTGTGCAGAACTTTTTAGTTTGAGGTAGTCCCATTGGTTATTTTTAAAGCTTTTGTTGCCTTTGCTTTGGGTGTCAAATCCAAAAAAAAATCATTGCCAAGATCAAGATCAAGGATCTTATCGCCTATGTCTTCCTCTAAGAGTTTTACGGTTTCAGGCATAATTACTTTTTTTTTATTATCTTATTCCAGACTGCTGTGTTTTCCACTGTAATTACTGCTGCCACTCCTCTTTAAAGCTTTTCCATTTCCTTAAGAACTTTTTAGGTCTGAAGTGGATCTCTTGCAGACAGCATATATGCGGGTCTTGTTTTTGTATCCATTAAGCCAGTCTATGTCTTTTGGTTGGAGCATTTAATCCATTTACATTTAAGGTAATAATCGATATGTATGTTCCCATTATCATTTTCTTAATTGTTTTGGGTTTGTTTTTGTAGGTCTTTTCCTTCTCTTGTGTTTCCTGCCTAGGCAAGTTCCTTTAGCATTTGTTGTAAGGCTGGTTTGGTGGTGCTGAATTCTCTTAACTTTTGCTTGTCTGTAAAGGTTTTAATTTCTCCATCGAATCTGAATGGCTATCATCAAAAAATCTACAAACAATAAATGATGGAGAAGGTGTGGAGAAAGGGAACCCTCATGCATTGTTAGTGGGAATGTAAATTGATACAGCCACTATGGAGAACAGTATGGAGGTTCCTTAAAAAACTAAAAATATAACTACTCTATGACCCAGCAATCCCACTACTGGGCATATACCCTGAGAAAACCATAATTCAAAAAGAGACATGTACCACAATGTTCATTGCAGCACTATTTACAATAGCCAGGACATGGAAGCGACCTAAGTGTCCATCAACAGATGAATGGATAAAGAAGATGTGGCACATAGATACAATGGGATATTACTCAGCCATAAGACAAAACAAAATTGAGTTATTTGTAGTGAGGTGGATGAACCTAGAGTCTGTCATACAGAGTGAAGTAAGTCAGAATGAGAAAAACAAATACCGTATGCTAACACATATATATGGAATCTAAAAAAAAAAAAAAAAAGGTTTAGATGAACCTAGGGGCAGGACAGGAATAAAGATGCAGACACAGAGAATGGACTTGACATGGGGAGGGGGAAGGGTAAGCTGGGATGAAGTGAGAGAGTAGCATTGATATATATACACTACCAAATGTAAAATATATACCTAGTGGGAAGCAGCTGCATAGCACAGGGGGACCAGCTTGGTGCTTTGCGACCACCTAGAGGGGTGAGATAGGGAGGGTGGGAGGGAGATGCAAGAGGGAGGGGATATGGGGATATATGTATACTTATAGCTGATTCACTTTGTTGTACAACAGAAACTAACACAACATTGTAAAGCAATTATACTCTAATAAAGATTAAAAAAAAAAAACTGTTTAGAACTGAACCAAATGCAGTAGTTTATAGAATACAGACCTACAGATTACTGAAGGACTTCCACTGCCCTGCTGCAGGGCTTTTGTGTATGAACCCCTAAATTACTTCAGTGCTTTGGTTCACTGTATCTTATTTCAAGTGCATTTTGACACTTCAGATATTTCTTTAGTTCTCCGTGACATTTCAAAAACAACTGCCCATTTTTTTTCATTAGTTATGTCTGCCAAGCCCTGGTGACACCCAGCGCCTGATCCAAAGCACCCTATCTTCAAATAGAACAGCTGACAAGGTGCAAGGGCAGGTCTTGACCAACCAACCTTCTTTCATTCCCTGCAACGAAGCAGTAAAAGTTATCCTTCCACAATGCTGAGAAGCTTCATGTATCTTGACACCTACTGAGAATGCACAGTTTGAAACTGCCATGGTGGTGAAGAGTAGAAATGTACTTTGTTGACTAGGGACTATTCACTAATAATAGCTTAAGAGAGGGTAATGGCAGGTATTCATGCAGTGTAATAAGTATTTATTATGTGCTGTTTGTAACTAAAGGCACTTGTTGTTATAATTTATGTGAAGATCATCTTTGGGAAAGCAATCAAAGCAATAAATAGCAGCTTACGCACAACAAGGCAGCCACTCAGATCTGATAAGCCTGTTATTAAGGTGGTAATTTAATATTTCTTTAATACATTAAAATGATCTTTTTTATATGTGCCTCTAGTGAACTAATAATACTTTGTGTCCTATGTAGAATTCAGGGCTTCTATGATTTTAAATGCATTTTAAAATTATAAATCATTTCTTATAAGGTCATATTTTAAGAGATTTTAAAATCTATTCCAAACAGAACAGTGACTGGAAGGAACAGAGCAGGAAATGTTTCTTTTTAAACTTATCCTGGCAGTGTTTCAAGGGAAGGTTTCCAGTTGATCTATTTCCTGATCAAAACATGTGTTCTCATGAAATAGTAAAAATATTCTACTTGCAAATCAGCTCTGCTTGTAGTGAGTTGGTTACCTATGTTAGCCAATTCTGTTTATGTCTACACCCTGGTAGATGCAGAAGGAGGGAACAGAGAACAAGAAGAGAGATTCTTAAATGACCCAATCTGTCAGGAAAGAATTCAGGATAAGAAAACACCTGACAGTTCATAAATGTCATTTCTTACATGAATTTGGCAGGTCCTGAACATTTTAGACCATTTCGTGTATATGCATAAAATTCCAGAGAATATCTTTTGTTAAATGTCTCTTACCCCCTCAGTTTATTTTCAGTTCTTCTTTTACATCACGAAAACGTTTCCAATTTGATTTGAAAGTCACTGAGCAGAAGTTTTTTGTTTGTTTGCTTGTGTGTTTTTCCAAAAATGGTTGATATATAGAAAACGTGTTATGAAGAGAAAACAAGAAATTGTGGTGGCAGTGAGATGAGGAGAGGGATAGCTGAATTGCATGGATATATTAAAAGCTCATGTTCCATTTCATAGCTGCTAATCAAACTCTCAAAACTTAAAAAATATATTTAACAAGCCAATATATTATGCAATTGCGATGATCTCATATTTGTCTTGTGTAGAAAATGTAAAGTAATACTATCAAAAGGTATATATGAAGAAAGTATTTCTGGATCCTTCACAAATGTTTACATATAGAATAAAAGATTTCTTTTACCTTTGAGTATGGAACAAACTGTTAAAAGTGACTTGATTTATATCTGTGTTGCTAACTTATTATATATGACATGAGGCCATAATACATTTGGGTCATAATTTTTAAAATGTGGTCTTTATTTAGGAAATGGAGTATAATGTACAAAATTTCATAAAACTCACTCTTGCTATCCTAATATATTTCTGAATATATTAATATATTTGAATACATTAAAATAAAAGTTGGCAATACAGTATCTTTCTTTAATTGAATATTTCTAGCTCTAGTTAACAAAGGAGTAATTGTTAACATGCAAGCATTGTGTGGGATATTTAAATCCACTAATGCCCATATTTTAATAGCTGTGCTAGGGAAATATCCCTGCAAAAGTATCCATCATTAACTATTCATATGCCAATAAGTATTATTGATGATGTTGTAATGTAATTGATGATGTAATTAACTGTGTGAGATACACGTCAAGGAAATTTAAAAATGTATATAGAAATATACACAGTTATTTGTGCAGTACTGTGTGTGTGTGTGTGTGTGTGTGTGTGTGTGTGTGTGTGTTTCAGAATTTAAAGATTGAGAAAGGAAGCAATAGCACCATATAAACAGCACTGGTTTTCTGAAGAAACTGGAGTCCATATATTGTCTATTCAGTGGAAAATTCTGTCTCAAGCAAGTTCCTTAAGCTACTGTATTTTTCTCAGGCTTAATTTTATCAGTTGTAAAATACAAAAAAATAATACTTACCTCTTAGGGTTGTTAGGATTAGATAACAACCTATCTAATATAGAAAACTTTATAAGATGCTTGAAACTTAGTACCCCAGTATATATATACATATATGTATATATATGTATATGTATAAAATATACATATTGTATATTTAAAATAGTTTATTAAACATTTCATTATTTTCAAGGGTCCAAATACTTTCTGCAATAATATATTTCAATTTTGAGCAGCAAGAAAAATTCAGCAGAAATGAAGTAGTTATGTACACACACATATTATAACATATATTTTAAACTTCCTGAAATGTTTCATCACCATTATCTGAGTTCATGTTTTACATAGTTGGTTGAATTTATAATTTTCTTTCTGAATTTTCATTTCCATATTTTATTCTTTGAAGATTCTGTATAAATCTAACAGAAAATTTATTTCAGTTTTTAGTATTATGCAGCCAGTTTTACTATAAAAGTCTTATGATATACATGATGTATTTAATATTAAAACAATCAATAAACGTTTAAAATCTGGTGTAGTTCAGACAGCATATTATAACTCAATGTCATACTCTAGATGTAATAATTTATTATTTACAATATTTATTGATATTGTTGGGGAGGAAGAAATTTTTCTTTTTTAGGTTCTTCTGGCTGGTCTAAGAATTAAATTGACATGAACAGTTTAACAGGAGAAAATCAAACCAAAGTTTAATAACATGTATACATGGGAGAGATTCAGGAAAACTGAGTAATTCACCAAAATGTGTGAAGCATTCACCTTAAATACCATCTCCAGCTAAAGCCAAAACAGGATGTTGGAGATAGTCTTTTGGGACTACAAAGGGGAGGAAGGCAAGTCACATGGAGATGGAAAAGCAAATATTTGGTAAATAAATGTTTGCTGGGTCATGCAGAGACAGTGGGACACAGAGTGGACTCTGATGTCTAGGCCCTGACTAGAGTTTCCACCCACACATCTAACCTGTATTCTATGCAGATATCTCTGGTGATAGCTGTATTCTGTGAACAGGTTCTTTATCTAAATCTTTAGGCAGCTAAGGGGGAGGTTGAAAAAAGACTCTGGAGTCTTTTCTTTCTTAAAGATAGTCAGCCTAAAGTAATCCTCTTACCAAAGAGATAGATTTTAGGGCAGCAAATTTCGTTCCCCTACAATATCATTGGAATAATTGGAGTGTTGTATTTTATTTGATAGCTGACATCTTGACTGATACTTATTACATTAGCGCTATGAAATGCAAAAACCATATGTCACAACTTCATACAATTGAATTCCTGGGCAATTGAAACCAATAGGGATGGCTTGAATGACATTTTAAAATTGTTTTGTTTCCTCTGAGTGGTTTTCATTTAATCACAATAATTCTCTGGGTTCTATCTTAGGCCCTAGAGTCTTTTGAGGGAACACAGCTAACAAGGCATATGTCCTTTTATACTATTTTCATTTGTTAATGTCATCGGATTGTCTTCACAGTGACCACAATGAGTTTATTCAAGGAAATTAAATGCAGCCTGAGGAAAAACAGAGGAAAAAACAGGCTGGTAATGGAAATAAAATATTGCCCAAGAGGGGCTTTTGGCAAAATAGATTTATCACTTTTGTCAGACATTTTTAAGGTAGTTATTTGGAGCCTTGTCTATGGAGGGTATGTTGTATGTTGATGTTGAAGGCCAATAATGAAGTAGGCTGCCTGTGGGAACACTTCCCATGCTCTCCTTCCAGCTACACGCCTAGGTACACTTCTTGATCTTTAACCAGCAAAATGAGCTTACCTTTTCTCTCACAGCTCCCATTAATTTAGCCTGTGTTACTTTCTCCATGTGATTGACAATCTGTTCTATTATGTGGAGTCTACGTTCCCTCTCTAAACTGAAATGGATAAGTCCCACTGCCCTGTTTATTTTAACTTTGTTTTCAGGAACTAGGGAAATTACCCAAAGCTGGGTTGGCCAATCCATTAAGAGATAGACTTAGGCAATAACTCCATTTATCACCTAATTCCCATAAGCCTCAACTTTAACCAATTATCCCAATAGTATTTTGGGACCCCAGTTTAAATCAACTCATTGTCAGTCTACCAATCTCTGAGTGGTGTGTGTTTTTTCCTTTGTTCAATGTGTATCTAGCTTCCTTGATTAATGGCCAAAGGGGTCCCATCAGGGAAGCTTTAAGGTAGATTTATGGACTATTCTTGGCATGGTATCTCAGGGTCCTTCTTTAAGTGGACCTGGCCTCTCTGTCATTCAAAGGGTGCTGGGTCTGTGATCTAGCTCTGGAATGGAAACTTTGTTAGAGGATGGGACTCTCCATTGTGGTGATGAAATCAGACCTCTGCTCACAAGCCCTCATGTTTCTCAGACTTCCCTGGTGATCCAGTGGTTAATGCTCCATGCTCGCAATGCAGGGGGCACGTGTTCGATCCCTGGTCGGGGAACTAAGGTCCAGCATGCCATACAGTGAGGCTGAAAACAAACAAACCCCCCTGCCCCACAAAACAAGCCCTCGTTTTACTCTGTGATTATATATTGACAAACTGTTTAAAAGGATGACCTCTAATTTATTTCTAGTGATAAATTAACCACAGCCAAAGATGTCTGTAGCTCAAAATATTCTGATTACTGCTCTGGACCTGCTGCCCATTATAGTAACTCTGACCACCCTGTCTCAGGGGCTGAGGTTCTGCCAGTGGCCTCTGCCAGCCCAGAAACTCATATTTCAATGGCAGCATCTCCCACTTTTATCTCTGACCTGCAGGGAATAACTATGAACTTCTCTCAGAATGCAGGAGCTTCCTCCTCATTAATGCAGTTCTCAAATTTGGGAGATAACTGGGGGACTGTTGGGTGGGTTGCACATAATTCAAATATGTATTCCAATATTTGTATTTCCTTATGCCTTTGGATCTTTCCTCTGTATCATAATCAGAAAGTTCTGGCGTCTAAGCTCATTTAATGTAAACAACTGTTGAGTCCAGATCCTGGTCAACCAACCAATAATTGTTAAATCCATTCCTAGCAGCTGAAGCAGACACACTGAATTGAGGGACTTTGGGAAGTTAATCATGGTGATAAGTGTAGACATTTAATGAAGGGAATTGATTAGTAAATCAGAGTGCAAGAGAGAGAGGGTAGTGCTATCCATAGCTCACAATATACTTACTACTGAGGCTCCCGGAGCTATCTTGCTGCCACTGCTGCTGTTGGGACTGCTGCCTCTTGACACAGGGCAGGGAGCCAGGAGCCCACAGTCCCACTGATAGGGTGGTATTTGCTGCCGATGCTGCCAGGACCTTCAGTCCTCTATGACCAACCCCAGTGACCTACTAATATGGCTGTCTTAGACATTACTGCCATGTTAAGGGCTCACAGGCATCTCTCATAGCACACAGTTGCTCCCCAGGAAAGGAATCAGAAGCAGGAAAAAAATGGCATCTCCTTTTCTTCTACCCTCTATTCTCCACCTCTTATCAGCAGAACTTCGTTGAAACCTTGGAGGCAGGTGCACATGAGAAATTCAGTTGGAAGTCTTCTAGGACCTGACTGTCTAGAGGAGAGCATGGAGGATGGAGGATGAGTGTGGGAGTTGACCCTAGTACACTTACAACCCTCTTCCTTTTTAGAATTTACAATAAAGCTTTTCGGGCAAGCTGCCAGAGGTAACAAACATAACAATCAAGGAATTTTTAAAATTTCCAGAAATTTAGAAACTTCAGGTACCATTAATTTCTTTTCTTTTCTTTTTTTTTTTTCTTTTCAGAATTATAACTGGTTCTGGAAATTTCACGTTTTTCTTACTTCTTTACCAGAGAGTAGAATCCTTTCAATTTTCTGTCTCATTCATTCTCCTAATAATTCCATTCTTTCTGCTTTACTTAGAAAAGGAAAAAAAGGATTTCATTGTACTGTGGACAAGTGAGATACTTATTATTAATCCATTTCAAAAATATATGATGAATGAATCAAAATTTATTAAGGAAAATAAACACTCTAAAATAGATTTGAACAATTGCCCTAAACTTTAGCCTGGTTTCAGCGTTTTGAGGCTCCTCAAGTTTCATGTCAAATGTCGTTCTTTTAAATTTTTTTACTGAGTTATAATTGACTTATTACATTAACATTAGTTTCAATCATACAACATAATGATTCGGTATTTGTATGTATTGTGAAATGATCACCACAGCAAGTCTAGAACATTCGTTACCATACATAGTTACAAAAATTTTTTTTTCTTGTGATGAGGACTTTTAAGGTATACTCTTTTAGCAACTTGCAAATATGTAATACAGTATTATTAGCTATAAGTCACCATGCTGTAAATCTCATCCTCATAACTTGTTTATTTTATAACTGGAAATTTGTACCTTTTGTTTGTACCTCAAGTTTGTACCTCAAATGTAATTCTTATCTAAAAAGGGGTAGATTCTGTTCACCATCATTTCCTTGAATTATATGGTAATATGTACAAACATAGGAAGTAGTGCCACATTCCACAGGGTAACAAATTTAAATTATCAAATAAAAAATGAATAATGTGCTCTTTCATTCTGGGAAACAAAATTAAGTTAAAAGATTTCTATTTTCTAGAATGAGAACCACATTTTAACTAGTTTACGTCAATGATGGAATAGAGTGGCATGCCTTTCTCTTTCAGTACACATATTCAAATAATTGGGAATTTTTGTGACCGCTAAGGCATGATTTTTCAATTGTTGCTATTGCAACTGCAACTTGACTGTTTACATTTCTCAGTTTTCTAAAAAAATCTGTGTATAATAGGCTTTTCTTCTAGTTCTTTTGTTTCTTAAGTTCTGTTTGGTCATTGTCTTAGTGCATTCAGACTGCTATAATAAAATACCATAGATTGTATGGCTTAAAACAATAAATGTTTATTTCTCACAATTCTGGAGGCTGTGAAGTCCAAGATCAAAGTGCTAGGCAGATTCATTGTCTGGGGAGAGCCCTCTCCCTGGCTTGTAGATGGCTGCCTTCTACCTGTATCTTCACATGGTGCAAAGAGAATTCTCATATCTCATTTTTTCTTTTTATAACGACATTAATTCCATTATGAGGGCCCCACCCTCATTACCTAATCTAAATCTAATCATTCTCCAAAGGCTTCACCTCCAAATACCACCATGTTGGTAATTAGGGCCTCAGCATGAACTTTCGAAGGATACAAACATTCCGTCCATAGCAGTCACCTTCCCAGTCATGAGTACAGAGGAGGAAGCTCCACATACAATTTTTCTGCTACGTAGCCTATTTGCTAGTCATTCTTAAGGGAATGGTCATTGCTTTCTGGTTCATCGTGATGATAATGAGTTTGTAGGCTTTTTTAATCTGTACATATGCAAACCAATTTCTACCCCCTGGGTAAGACGCAGAATCCTAGGTTTATCCTCATAATTGATTTTGCCTTGGAACTTAGCATCTGACTCTGTTGCTTTGTTGGGGAAGAAATAACGCTGGAGCGGTTTACCATTGTTTGATTAACATTAGTCTGTTTCACATGTCTGTAAACTACATAAAGATGGGATTGGTTGGTATCAGCTCTGGCTTACCATCGAAACTTCTGGAACCTAACACAATGTGTCTATGCTTGGCATTTAATACATAATTTTTGTATGAAAATATGAGAAGAATATAATATTTTGAGTGTTATAGCTAGGTTTGGAGAATGTGTAAGATGTTCATAGGCAAATGAAGAGATAAACTTTGGAATGGAATAGGAGAGTACAATATGTTTTCATGTAGTGTTAAATAAGGTAATCCAGGAAAGCCAGATGTCAGTTGGCCTGACAGTGTCAGGAGGTAAGGAACAAAGGAAGCCTCGTGATTTTAAGTAGGATCAGGACAGTAAAAAAGTGGCAAAATCAAGAGACTTGGGGAGAATTCAAGGGATAGGACTTGTGGGTGATTGGCTGTGGGAAGGTATGCATGCTTAGGGAGAGGATGATGCCTTTAGTCAACAAGAAAACTCCAAATGAAGAGCTAATTTGGAGAGGTGATTATTTGTTCACCTTTTAATGTATTCAGTTTGTGGTGTTGCTGGGATACCCAGTTGGTTGATCATTTAAATCTATTGAAGGTAAGGTGGGTTGGGGTGTAATTGAATTCAGACTAAATTTTGCTACTGTCTGAATTTCAGATCAACTTAGGCCTTTGGTTCTGTTACATAAGGAGCTGGTTAAATAAGAAGCTAGATGATACCTGAAGTCTCTTGTTTTCAGGTTTGCATTTCCACCCTTCCAGAATTTGCTCAGCATAAAGTATAATTTTTTTCTCTTTTTAAAAAAATTTTGTTATTGTGGCAAAATACACATAATGAAAGACTTACCATTTTAACCATTTTAAGTGTACAATTCAGTGCCATTAAATACATTCACAGTGTTGTGTAACTGTGACCCCATCCATTTCCAAAACTCTTCCATCATCCCAAGTAGAACCTCTGTATCCATTAAACAGAAACACCTTTTTCCCTCTCCTCTCATTCCTTGTAGTCTCTTATCATACTTTGTGTTTCACTGAATGAGATACCTAGAGTAGGCAAATTCATAGAAAATGTACTTTTTAAAATTGTTTTTATTTACCATTTTGAAACTTACAATTTTGGTATTGTTTTGCTTCCATGTGTAATACATAAGTACATACACATATAGTCTCAGGAAAATTAGAACATATGATTAATGATCAAAAAGGTTGTTTAGGATACTTTTTAAGCAGTGCATTTAAATCTAAAGATTATAATTTAGTTCTAAAAACACTTGGTCATCTCAGATAATTGTATATACAAAGGATAAATATGGTTCTAATATATGTTTACACAATGTTCTATATATTTCCAGAGATGCATTATTTATGTCTAGGTGTAATAATAATTTATCAAAGCAATGTCTGAGAGAGTCCCTTTAGAATTGAATGGATTCTAATCAAAGTCTAGAAAAATAAGATATTACAGTAGGACCAAATTGAAGGTTTGATAGAAATTCTTCTATAAAAGTACAGTTCTTCGCTGGTCTGACTTTTGCCTCTGTAGACAGTGAATAAATACAACATAGAAAAAGTATAATGTTGGTGGTTTATAGTTCGAGCATCAAAAATACCTAACATGAGCCCAAAGCTCATGTTTTACACTCACGAAATGAAAATGCCTTGACATTATCTGACATGATCATCCTGAGTAGGTTTGTGAGTTCGTTTTAAGATTCATTCACATAAGATTTTAAATCCACTAATTATTGAGGTAATTATCTTCTGAATATGCTCTGAAAATTAATCTGGCAATTTTTCATGTAAATATTTTATGTGAGCTGATCTTAAAATATACCTATTTTTTCAGGTTTCATTTTATGTGTTGGTCATATATGACTAACCTTCACCAGTTTAGTAACCTTTTGTCCCTGAATGTTTAGGAGCAGTTGCTACTTATTCCTATTTGTGGTATCTTGGGGTGTCTGTGTGTATGGGGGTTTTGGGAAATAAACACAGTTTGAATGTTTACTTTCCTACATTTTAAGTGAAGAAAGAAATAATTAAATGTCAAACTAGTAACATTCATAATATATTTAAGAGAGTCCAGGAAATGGTATACCAGTGCAAGTAAGAATAATATGAATTGTCTTCCTTTGGTCTATAAGCTAAACTCAAAATAACTTAGATGCCATTACCTTTCTGAGTTCTTTTCTGGAAAAAAATATCTCTTTTCCTCCTTATTGTATTATCTCTCTGTTCTCTCTGTCAATAACAGATCAGTATTTGTTTATTCATTCCTTTATCCAACAGATATTTCACAGACATTTCCCTAGGTCCTGGGAATATAGTGGTGAATAAGAAGACAAATTTTGTGCCTGCAAAGAGGTTACATTCGAAAGAGAGAGACAATAAAAAAATAAAAATAGTTAATAGTAAGTGTTTCTTAGTGGATTAAAACACAAGCAGTATGGTGGTGTATGACTAGTCAGGATGGGTGGTCAGGGCAGGCTTCTTCCTGGTGGTGAACTGCAAGCTGTGTTCTGAGTGACTAAAAGGAGCCAGCAGTGTTGTGATCAAGAAGGGAATTCCAGACAGACACTAGCAGGTGCATGAAGCCTTGAGGTAGGGCAGAGATTAGGCAGAGAGAAGAAAGGAGGTAAATGTAGCCAAGAACAAGGAGTCGGTGAGGAAATGGGTACCAACTGAGGTGGCTGAGATAAACAGGGGCCACGTCCTGTCTGATATAACTCTAGAATTAGAAAGAAATGACAATAGTAGGAAAAATGAATAAGTTTAACTTGAAATGTTGTCGGTTTTCTGATATTCTGTATTTCAAATACACTATAAAATGTTATAAAATAATCCTAAAAAGCTAGAGAACATTATTTATATGTGACCAGATAAAGCAATGCCCAAGCTCATTGGTATGTGAGATTTGACCACTATAATAATACCACAAGACGGTAGAGCTCTGTGTGTGGACTATCAAATCACAAATTCAACAGCCAAGCCAGAGTGTATGCAGTGTACAGTCTAGGGCAGATTTGGATCGACTCATAGTTCACCAGACTGTAGTGCATTTAGACGCACTGAGGTAACTGAATGTTATGCTATATACCAATATCTGCAGTCTCTTTCTCTATAGCTGTCAGATTCCTAAAAATATCGCAGAATACTGTTTTTCCTAGACAGCTTAAACATATTCACTGTCTAAAACACTAGGCATTAATGTTTATGTTAAGGTATCTGAAGATCCATTTGGCAATCTCATTTAGTATCTGTCATGCTAAAGAAATTACTTGGCTAAGTATATAGAGGATGAATTCAAACTAGCCAAGGTCATGTTGTCAAATACCTATGGTATAATATAACTGTTAAAACAAATGTCATATAAAATAACTATATATAAAAACACTCTAAGTGTACATTTTAGAACAAAGAAAACATTCCAAATATTTAGGTGAATTTTTTTCATTTTCATTCAGATATTTGGTGTTGGGCCCAAAGCAAAACTCATCATTTTTTGAACAGCTTCTTCTTGTGACTTCCAAATTTCTGTTGGAAATGTCATGAGTATTTAAGTCATTCATATTCATAAACAGGAAATCATGCTTTAATTATCTATTCCCTTCACTCTCCCATCAAATTTGTTACCAAGTTTTGTCTAACTTCTGTGCTATTTTATCATCGGATCCATTTTTCCATTCCTATTGCTAGAATGCTGTAAACTATTACAGTAATCTCCTGGGATTTATGCTTATAGTTTATTTTTATTTTGGCAGTATATCTTTTATATTAACTCCCTGATTAATCTTCCAAAGTAAGATTTGATCATAGCACTCTGTTTTCCAAAAACCAACAGCATCTCCATTTCTTACCTAGCTAAATATATACTTTTCTTATCTTGGTCATTAACAATCAAATTTTAACCAAGATATTCAGATTTATTGCTTACTTCTTCCTGTAGCCTCTATTTGGAACAAAATGTATGACTGGCTATCCCCTAGGAGAACTACAAATTTTCTGTCTTAATAACTGGAATCTGCACTGAAGAGTAAGCTCCTTTAGGGTAAAGATTTAGCTTCTCACCTGGAACATAGTACAACACATTATAGATACAGACTGTGAGTTGAATAAAGTACTAAAATAAGAGAGTTTCTCAGTAACAGTTTTTCTCTCTCAAATAATTATTTTTAAAAATATATTTATTTATTTATTTTGGCTGCATTGGGTTTTTTTAACATTTTTATTGGAGTATAATTACTTTACAATATATATACTATCAAATAATTATTTACTAGGTAGAAAATAACTCATAAAATGATTTCATATGCTGCAATGTCGTTTTGCCAGTGTACTTACTTTATAGTGCCTAGGTCAGGGGTCTGGAATGGATCTCATCAGATTAAAATCTAGATGTCTGCAGAATTGCTTTCTTTTCTAGAGTCTCTAAGGAAGAATCAGTTTCCCACCTCTTCAGGCTGTCAGCAGAATTCAGTTTCTGTATTTGTAGAACTGAGGTCCTTATCTTGCAGCCATCAACTGAGGGCTGTTCCCAGCTTTTAGAGCCAAATTTCCATTAATAATCTCATAAAATAAGGCAACATTATATCATTTCCTATAGATGTGGGACTACTTGTAATATTTCTCAGTGCTTTCTTTACTTTAGGTGGCTGCAGGATGATTTATTCTATCTACTTATGCAATTCCCAGATAACCACACAAACTTCAGTCATTCTGTCAATGGAGGCACATGTCTTCATTGATTCAAAAAAATTTCCCGATAACCTCCTATTGCTATGTGTGTATTTGTGTATTTCAGCAAGTTACTCCATTACATAAAAAGAAAAATTTAAAAATTTATGTGTTTATTGCTGTATGTATGCATATATACACACAAAATATTTTTTTTGTAACTGAAGTATAGTTGATTTACAGTATTCTATTAGTTTTAGGTGCATAGCATAGTGATTCATTATTTTTACAGATTATACTCCATTAAATGTTATTACAAAATAATGGCTATCATTCCCTGTGCTATACAAAACATCCTTGTTGCTTATCTATGGATACTTTATACATAGTAGTTTGTATCTCTTAACCCCATGCCCCTAACTTGCCCCTCTCCCCTCTGGTAACCACTAGTTTGTTTTCTATATCTGTGAGTCTGTTTCTGTTTTGCATATATATTTGTTTGTATTATTTTTTAGATTCCACATATAAGTGATATCATACAATATTTGTCTTCATATGTCTGACTTATTTCACTCAGCATAATATTCTCTAGGTCCATCCACATTGCTGCAAATGGCAGAATTTCATGTCTATGACCTACAGTATTCCATTGTACATACCACGTCTTCTTTATCCATTTGTCTGTTCATGGGCACTTGGGTTGCTTCCATATCTTGGCAATTGTAAATAGTGCTGCTTTGAACATTGAGGTGAATGTATCTTTTTGAATTAGTGTTTTCATTTTTTTCCAGATATATACCCCGGAGTTGAATTCCTGGATCATATAGTGATTCTATTTTTAGTTTTTTGAGGAACCTCTATACTGTTTTCCATAGTGGTGGTACCAATTTACATTCCCACCAATAATGTACAAGGATTCCCTTTTTTCCACATCCTTGCCAACATTTATTTGTAGACTTTTTGATGATAGCCATTCTGACAGGTGTAAGGTGATATCTTGTTGTTTGGATTTGTATTTCTCTAAGAATTAGTAACGTTGAGAATCTCTTCATGTGTCTGTTAGTCATCTGTATGTCTTCTTTGGAAAAATGTCTATTCAGGTCTTCTGTCCAATTTTTGATTGGGTTGTTTGGGTTTTTTTGATATTGAGTTGTATGAGTTGTTGAAATGTTTTGGATATTAATCCATTGTTAGTCATATCATTTGTAAATATTTTCTCCCATTCCATAGGTTGTCTTTTCATTTTGTTAATGGTTTCCTTTGCTGTGCAAAAGCTTTTAAGTTTAATTTGTTCCATTTGTTATTACAAAATGTTTTTTAGACTTCAGAACACACCTAACTCATTATGAATTTACAACTTTAGATTTTAGTTTTCAAATTTTAATTTTTTAAACCAATTAAAATTTATTCTTAATTGCCTAATCTCCAAATATTATAGAATCTTTAATTTTTGCTTTTTTCCTTAGAGCTAAAAATTTCATTAATACCTTAAATTAAAAGACCTCCTGTAAGCTTTGGCTCTAATATGAAGGTTGGGAGACATGGCACTTAGTTGATCCCCATCAATTGCTGGAAGTTCGGGATAACAACGAAAAATTTTGTAAGATATGTTCGTCCTTGCCAAGGACTAATAATAGTTTTAGGAACCAAATGCAGTTTATTTGGAGAAAAGTTATAAGATCAGCTTGTAGACAGCTAGATTTGAGGACTTAGGAAATCGTTCATGCCCAACAGGAAGAATTAGAACATAACGCAAGGTGAATATTAAAATGGTGTTTCAGAGCGGGATCAAATGAACATCAGAGTGTAGCTTTTCCACCCCTATTTATAATCAAGCATAATATGCTAAAATAGCAGTGTGAGCACACAGTTCTGGGAGGATAAGGAAGATGATTAGAGCCTTACAGGCAAGGTGAGCTAATCAGAGAGTCCGACCAAGATGCGGCTGGGCAAAACGGGAACTAGATTCAGCTCTAGGAACTGGGGCTGCCAGCGGTAAGTGGAAAAGCACTCTTCAAATGCGCCCTCTCGTAGAGGCCAGAGGGATTGTTATGAAACAAAAATCAATATCATGCTCCTGCTTTAAACCCTCCAAAGATTCTCCATTGCTTTTAATATTGCAATAAAATGCAAGCATCTTAACATGCTCAGTATGCCACTTTGTCCTACATCTCTGTCTCCTTTTGAATACCACAAACCCATGGGCTTTTTGCATTTCATTTCTTCTTCTCCCTGAACTTGTTTCTGTTTAGGGGCGTTGCATCTGCTAGTCCCTCAGGATGGCATATCAACCTCAGGACTGCTCCTTTTGTTTTCAAAATGCTTTAACGATTCATGAATTTAGTTCAGCCTATGGTGAATAATAGAAATGTATGAGGTTAAGCAGAGAAATACAAATAGCTGAAAGGCTTCATGGGACCCATATGGCAGATGCAGGAGAAATTAGCATGGTTGCCAATGACGTGTGAATAGAATAGAAGCAAAATATAATGGAAGGGAAAATAATGTTTTCTAACGAGTAATTCCTGTTAAAAGAATTCCAAATAGTACCTTGTTTTTTTTTTTTTTTGTGGTCCCTGACATGAAAGGATCATCTAGAGGACACTGTAAAAACTATTTTTCTATGCCTTAACCATGGTGAGTTAATACTTAGCCAGAGTTTACAAGCATTTTTAAAGGATTTTTCCATTTATCTATTGAACTACTTCCAAATTCTATTGCTTAAAACAGCCATTTTATTTTAGCATAATTTTTGGAGTGAGAATCCAGTAGGTATTAAGTGAGTGATTCTTCTCCTCTCCATGGAATTTAATGAGGTCACTCGGTGTATTTAGCTGGTGAATGGCTGGTCTGTAGGGTCCCAGATGGCTTCACTGACAAGTCTAATTTCTTGGCAGAGACAGTTGGAAGGCCTGGCCCAACTGGAACTGTCCAGCAGAGTGCCTACATGTGTTTTCTCTGGCATAGCAGTCTCAGCATAGTCCGATTTCTTATAAGGCTGCTCAGGGCTCCCAGAGACAAGAAGTGGAAGCTTCCAGTTTCTTAAGAATGAAGCTCTAAAACTAGAATAACAACACTTCCAACATAACCTATGGGACAATGCTGACACACAATCCAGATTAAAGAGGAAGGAGACATACCAGTTCTCTATAACAAGAAGATCAGTGAATTTGTGACCTTATTTAATTTGCCTAGGGACTTTAAGTATTCCTATAGTACTAGCAAGGGCATGTATAACATGAAGGTGGGTGCAGAGGGATTTTATATATATATATATATATATATATATTTTTTTTTTTTTTTTTTTTTTTTTTTTTGCGGTACGCGGCCCTCTCACTGCTGTGGCCTCTCCCGTTGCGGAGCACAGACTCCGGACACGCAGGCTCAGCGGCCATGGCTCACGGGCTACGGCATGTGGGATCCTCCCAGACCGGGGCACGAACCCACGTCCCCTGCATCGGCAGGCAGACTCTCAACCACTGCGCCACCAGGGAAGCCCAGATATATATTTTTTTAATGACAGTTTGTACACATCCCTGGAGATAGGCAAAATGAAGACAGTATTAGAATTTTTATTTCTGCATTAAAAAGTGTTTATAATTATATCTCCTCAATTCTGTTCTCTCTCCAAATGAATTTAGTGTTTGTGTTTACTATGATGACCTTTCTATTTTAACTTTTATATGTATATGTCACTAATAATATGACTTTGCAGTATTTAAAATTTGACAAGTATATTTATATGTATTTTCTATTTATTTGCTTAAAATATCAATGAGATTTTTTTATGTTGATATATATGTAGCTTTAGTTCATTTAAATTATTTTATGTATAGTATCCTGTCATTTGGCTCTAATATAGTTCTATTGATGGAGCTTTAAATCATTTCCAGTTGTTCAAAAATGTACTTGCTATTATGAACATCATTAAAAGGTCTTCCCTCATTTCTCTACAAGAGTTTTTTTCTATGCAATTCATCTAGAAGTGAAATTTGTAGGTCATAGACTATAAGTAACTTCTGCTTTACTGGATAATGTCTCCATCGTTTCCAAAGTGATTTTAACAATGTATATAATACTATTAGTAGTGTATGAGGGTTGCAATTCTCCTTTTCCTCAAAAATTTTAGGAATTGTACAATTTAAATTCTTGCCGATTGGATGGGTATTAAAAGTTATCTCATTGTGGTTTTTATTTATATTTTCTCACTAGTAGTATGTGGCTTGTCTTGTCATGACATCTTTTACTTTCTGTGTATGTATATTTACTTTCTATGTATGTATATTTACATACACAGAAATATTTAATGTGGCTTGTCTTGTCATGACATCTTTTATTTTCTGTGTATGTATATTTTACTTTCTGTGTATGTATATTTACATACACAGAAATATTTAATGGCAAGGCAGTCAAATGTATCAATCTTTCTTTATGACACGCTGTCTATGATTTATTTAACAAATCCATTTCTACTGCAAGTTCATTAAGATGTTCTATGGTGTTCTGTACATGACTCTGAAGAAATATTTTATTATGTATATACTTATTTCCTTTATTTTTTACGTTTACTCATTTTCCTGAACTTAGTTTCCTGAACTTAGTTTTATTTTTTTTCCCTGTAGATTACCAGTTACCCTAGTATCTTTTATTGAATCCCAGACTAACTTTAAATACTACCTCTCTCATTTGTCAAGTTTCTAGTATAATGTTGAGAGAAAGAAGTGATAGGGAATATCTTTGAATATTTCTGACTTTAAAATACATTCTTCTAAAATTTCACCAAAATGTATGGCATGTATGGAGTTTTAGTAGATGTCCATTTTTATTTAAAGAAATTCTCCTCAATTTTTTTTTGCTAGAAACGTTGGAAAAAATCATAAATGGACACTGATTTTCAACACTTAAGTTTAATATCTTGAGCTGATTATGAGGTTATTCTCCCATAATCACTTAGTACGACCCATCATGTTAATTGATTTTCTAATGTTAGATCATCATTACAATTCCAGGGTAAAGCCAGCTTAGCTATGACATAAATATTGTTAAAAGTACATTCTTAAATTCAGTTTATTATTATCTTTAGAATTTTACATTTATTCTCATAAGTGAGATTGGCCTATAATTTTCCATTTTCATGAAATTATTATTAAATTTTGGCATAAAATGAAAATAAATGGTTTTATTTTTTTCTATTTTCTGAAAGCATTTATTTTAGATTTAGTTTATTTCTGTAAAAATATAGCATAGTGATTGACTTTTGTGTATTAACTTGTATTCTACAACTTTAGTATAATCACTTATTAGTTCTAAGAGGGTTTTTTGGTGATTTTTTCAGATTTTCTACATAAACAATATGTCATCTGTGAACAAAGACTGTTTTATTTCTTCCTTCCCAATGTGTGTATCTCTTATTTCCTTTTTTTGTCTTATTGTATTAGCTAGAACTTCCCATATAATGTTGAAAATCAGTAGTGAGAGGAGAAATCCTTGCCTTCTCCTGATTGAAGTGGGAAAGCTATGAGTTTCTCACCATTAAGTATGATGTTAGGTGTAGGATTTTTGTAGACTTTTTTTGTCAAGTTGAGGAAGTTTCCTTCTATTCCTAGTTTACAGAGAATTTTTGATATAAATAAGTGAATTTTAGGTGCTTTTTTGTATCTATTGCTTTCAGCATGTGATTTTTCTTCTTTAGCCTGTTGATGGGATGGATTACATTAATTGATTTTGTAAGTTAAACCAACCTTGCATACTTGGGAAAAACATGGTCATTGTATTAATTCTTTTTATACATTATTGTATTCAAATTGCTAATATTTTGTTGAGGATTTTTGCATCTACATTTATGAGAAATATTGGTCTGTAGTAAATGTAAAATTTGTCTGGTCCTGGTATTAGGGTAATGCTGGCCTCAGAGAATAAGTTAGGAAGTATTCCCTCTACTTTTATCTTATTTATCTTATTTATTTATTCCCTCTACTTTAGAGAATTGGTATAATTTCTTCTTTAAATATTTGCTATAATTTACCAGTGAACCTTCTGGGCCTGGTGCTTCTGTTTTGGAAAAGTTAATTATTAATTCAATTTCTTTTGTATGTGTAGGTCTTTTTATATTGTCTTTGTTCTTGTGTGAGTTTTGGCAGATGGTGTCTTTCAAGGAATTGGTCCATTTTATCTAGGTTATCAAATTTGTGGGCAGAGAGTTGTTCATATTATATCTATACTATCCTCTTGATGCCCATGGGATTTGTAATGATCTTCCTCTTTTGTTTCTTATATTAGTCATATTTGTGTCCTTTCTCTCTCTCTCTTTCTGTTTTTTTTTTTTTTTTCTTTTTTTGGTTAGTCTGGATGGAAACTTCTCAGTTTTATTATCTTTTCAAAGAACTGTTTTTTTATTTTATTGATTTTCTTTATTGATTACCTATTTTCAGTTTTGTTGATTTCTGCTCTGATTCTTATTTCTTTTCCTCTGATAGTTTGGATTTAATTGCTCTTTTGTTTCCCTGTCTTTTTAAAGTGGAAGCTTAGATGATTGATTTTAGATCGTTCTTTTTTTCTCAACGCTATAAATTTCCTTCTAAGCACTGCTTTCACTGCATTGCACAATTTTTGATAAGTTGTATTTTCCTTTTCATTTAGTTCAAACTATTTTTGAACTAAAAATTTCTCTTCATATTTCCTCTTTGACTCATGAGTTATTTAGATGTGTGTTGCTGAATATCCACATATTTTGGGATTTTTCAAATATCTTTCTCTAACTAAATTTGAAACAATCAGTAGAACTCTATCTCTTTATAGTTTCCCGATTATAGATAGTCCTTTTGGCTTAAGTCCAGTTTCTTCATTTTAGGAGAGATGTAATCTTAAATAAAATAGTTTAAAGTATTTTTTCCTGTATATTACTATTTATCTGAGTTTTACCTTTGGATTTTGCAGGCTTTCTGAATATCAGCCTATGAGAGATTTGAGCACACAAACAAATATTAAGCAATCATTTTATTCCCTTAAGAGACTATGACTGTACTTGATTTAAGTAGATTACATGCTCAAGACACTTCTTGGTAAATTGAGAACTGACTTCTTAATTATTTTTATAAATCAAATAACATTTATCATTTTCTCAACTTGGGTTAGTGATATCTACCTCTAATGGTAGGGCCCAATAAGTATTTAAGAGGTATCACCTCACACCAGTCAGAATGGCCATCATCAAGAAAATCTACAAACAATAAATGCTGGAGAGGGTGTGGAGAAAAGCAAACCCTCTTGCACTGTTTGTGGGAATGTAAATTGATACAGCCACTATGGAGAACAGTATGGAGGTTACGTAAAAAACTAAAAATAGAACTACCGTACGACCCAGCAATCCCACTACTGGGCATATAACCTGAGAAAACCATAATTCAAAAAGAGACATGTACCACAATGTTCATTGCAGCACTATTTACAATAGCCAGGAAATGGAAGCAACTTAAGTGTCCATTAACAGATGAATGGATAAAGAAGATGTGGCACATATATACAATGGAATATTACTCAGCCATAAAAAGAAATGAAATTGAGTTAGTTGTAGTGAGGTGGATGGACCTAGAGTCTGTCATGCAGAGTGAAGTAAGTCAGAAAGAGAAAAACAAATACCGTATGCTAACACATATATATGAAATCTAAAAAAACAAAAACAAACAAACAAAAAATATATATATATATGGTTCTGAAGAACCTAGCAGCAGGAGAGGAATAAAGATGCAGACGTAGAGAATGGACTTGAGGACACGTGGAGGGGGAAGGGTAAGCTGGGACAAAGTGAGAGAGTGGCATGGACATATATACACTACCAAATGTAAAGCAGATAGCTAGTGGGAAGCAGCCACATAGCACAGGGAGATCAGCTTGGTGCTTTGTAACTACCTAGAGGGGTGGGATAGGGAAGGTGGGAGGGAGATGCAAGAGGAAGGGGATATGGGGTTATCTGTATATGTGTAGCTGATTCACTTTGTTATAAAGCAGAAACTAACACACCATTGTAAAGCAATTATGCTCCAATAAATATGTTAAGAAAAAAGTATTTAAAAATTTTTAAAACTGAAGTATATCATTTCAAAGGTCTTCAAAAATTTTTTTTCATAAAAAGTGCCAGATTTTATGATGTCTTAAACTTAAATCTTGACTTTTTTGTCCCCCACAAATCACTGTTCTTTCTTTTTTCCACAAATCTTTATTCCTTCTTAGGCATCTCTAACTGCTAATTCTTTTTCCATAGGTAATGGTAGATATCCTTTCCGCTGAGAAAAATTAAGTACAAAATTCCATATTTCAGATCCAGTACCTGAGAATAATGCCTCCCTTTTATTCCACTCTTAGGCTATTTGGGATGTACATTCATTCATACACAAATATTTATTTATACACCTACTAAGTATCAGATATTGTATTAGAGCCTGGAAATACCATGGCAGGTAACATACGTGCCCTTATGGAGGCTATATTTTAGTGGAATAGATATTAAGCAAGTAGTATAATTTCAATAATGTATATTGGTTTTGATGGAATTAATCTGAAATTAATGTGTTCCCCAAACACATCCCCTTGTTTGTGATTGTTCTCAACAGAAATGTCCTCTTTCTCTCCAAACGCCATTTGCTGCCTTTCTAAGTCCTACATGGCATTCAAATCCAAGCTCAAAACAAAACTTCCTCCATTAGTTATTTCTCTCATAGAAAATCAATCACCCATACTCTTGTTCCCTCATTATAAATAATAATATATATGGTAATCATTATACATATATGTTATGTGTTTGTCTTTCTTACTGGAACTTCCCCCATAGATCATTGGTTTTCAACACTAACCAAACATGTGAATCACAGAGGGGCCTTAAAAAATACCAATGTCCCGGGCTTCCCTGGTGGCGCAGTGGTTGAGAGTCCGCCTGCTGATTCAGGGGACACGGGTTCGTGCCCCAGTTCGGGAAGATCTCACATGCCGCGGAGTGGCTGGGCCCTTGAGCCATGGCCACTGAGCCTGCGCGTACCGAGCCTGTGCTTCGCAACAGGAGAGGCCACAGCAGTCAGAGGCCTGCGTAGCACAAAAAAAAAAAAAACCCAAAAAACAATGTCCCCAGTGGTCTGCTGGCAAACTGTTTAAAAACTGGACCATGGGAGATGGAGGGAGGGGTAGGAGAGAATCCCTGATTTGCAGGGTTTGTGGATTTCTGTCGTGTAAATACTTCTAACATGGCCAATTTCAATCTCCTAAAAGGATCTTATTGAACATGGAGTTGTGAATAGATCTGCAGTAGCAAGCCATTACATACATATATATATATATATATATATACACACACACACACACACACACACACACATATATATATACGTATATATATACACACACACACATATATATACATATATATATATATACATATATATATATATATATATATATATATATATATATTTGGCAAATGATTGGGCCCATCTCACACCTACTGTTCAGAAGCCCTAGGAGGAGTGTCCAGCAATCTGTGTATTAACAAGCCTTCTAGGTGATTCTGATACACGCTAAAGCTTGAGAGCCACTGATTCCATATAATACCAGGCATGCAGTTGAAGCCTAATATATATCTTTTGAAGTTGCTTGCATCAGTGCTAATACAACCAGTTTCATAAATGCCATTTTCTCTACAGTATCCACCTTATGCCACCTGATGCTGTGATTTAGATAATAATAAAGCAGAATATGATTTAAATAAAGAAAAGAAGATATTTGTGTGGGATGGAAAGTGAGATAGGTGTTGTATTCTGGAACATAAATTAGTCAAAGGAGATGGAAGATCTACACTGTGTAAGTTCAAATTGCAGCTATGAAAGATCTGCATTGTGTGGGGTTAAATATCGTGGCCAAAGGTAAATAAACACTGCAAAACAAAGTCTCCTTAGCACAAAATCAATGAAAAATGAGCTAAAAAGCAAAAGACAAAGTGTATGCCAGCATTTTAAATGATTGTTCCACAACTGTGACCTTAGGTTTGGGGTAAACTGGGAAGAATTTTAATTATTTTATTTTGTGTAATCTCTTCAGTGATAGTCTACTAGCGCAAGCATTCACAATCAGGCATTGAGAGAAAAATCCATTTCCACAGTTGTTGAAAAAATGAATGCCATTCAAATAATCGTCTCTGTAACTTGATTAGTCAGTAAATGGTTGTTAATTTGAGGAGCACAGTAACAGAACAGAAGAGAAAGTAAAAGTACCAATCTAATAAGATAGCTTTTCACATCCTTTCCTCACACCAATCTTTTGTTCCACTTGCCTTAAATTTTATACTCAGATTTAATAATTTGGCCTCTCTGTATTTTCCCTGAAACTCACCACCAGACTAATTTAACTTCAAAACTTCTATTTTTTTTTTCATAGAAGTGCATTTCTACTCCTGTTTATTCACTGAGGATGGACTAGGCATCTAATTTCCCCACAGCCAGTGTAGCTATGTGATTCTAAGCCACCTGCCTCCAAACACATGTACAAACAATTATGCAACTAATCTATCACTGGCACCACCATCAACTCTGCCACAGCCACCAGGCAGAACTAGAATGTTCTCCTGTTTCTCTCCTCAGGTGGCTTAGAGTCAAGTTTGGTGAGATAATCCCCCCTTTTTTTTTTCTTCATCTTTATTGGAGTATAACTGCTGTACGGTGGTGTGTTAGTTTCTGCTGTATAACAAAGTGAATCAGCTATACGTATACATATATCCCCATATCCCCTCCCTCTTGCGTCTCCCTCCCTCCCACCCTCCCTATCCCACCCCTCTAGGTGGTCACAAAGCACTGACCTGACCTCCCTGTGCTATGCAGCAGCTTCCCACTAGCTATCTGTTTTACATTTGGTAGTGTATATATGTCAATGCTACTCTCTTACTTCGTCCCAGCTTCCTCTTCCCCGGCTGTGTCCTCAAGTCCGCGTTCTCTCTGTCTGTGTCTTTATTCCTGCCCTGCCTCTAGGTTCATCAGTACCGTTTTTTTTTTAGATTCCATATATAGATAATCCTGCTAACAGAGCTCATTGATTTTCAACCCTGGCTAGACATTAGAATCACCTTGAGAAGTGATTTCAAAATACAAAACCAATGTCTGGGCCCCATATGAGTCACATAAATCATAATATCTGAAGGTGGGAACACGACATCTATACTTGTTAAATCCCCTCATGTGATGATTATGTGCAGTCAGGCTGGAGAACCACTGATTTTCCTCAGCTTATAAGGCGTGACATACCTGAACAGGAAAAGAAGTTCTGCTCAGCTTGATAGACCAATTTGGGCACTAGCGTTGTCATTACATGAGTAAATAGGATCCTCCTGCTTGGGGAATGGTTCTGCAAAACTGAAAGAGTTTTTTTAACTTAAGGTATTGCAATGCCAACTAAAACATTAGTTTATAATGTGTGAGTCCACATCATGAAAGCAATTCACTGCATTATGTCCAATTCACTGAAAAGTTGACTTAATCAGATGCTAGATCCTTAGGAAATATGGACAAGTCAAGCAAAAACACCCAAAGTGATTTTCTATCTTTCTTCTTAACTATAATCTGGTACCAATCCTGGTAACAAAACGGACATTCTGATGGTGATGGTTGGAGTAGGGGGAGTTAGATAAAGGATTCTTCTTGTCCATAGACAAGCTTAAAAATAGCTGATTTCCCCCAATTTCTAACACAACGTTTATGTAGAAAAAACTCTGCTTTAGACCTAAGACCTAGACATTTCAAATAGAGTGTCAAAATTGCAATAAACAACAAAGGATGCAGCATATATGTACCCATCACTTTTCTCAGACTTGCTCCCAGGGCACTAGACCTCAGGGTGTATTTACTACTGATGGATGCACAGTAGCAGCTCATCTTCTATGGTGACTCATTTTGGTTTAACATCTCTGAGTCCTGCTGTCATTGTGTTAATATAGCAATAATAGCATCCAACTCGTTGAGAGTGCCATGAGGATTAAATGAGATGATGATGAAAACTACTCAGTAAATGATTACTATTGGTTTGAGAGAATATGGTAATAGAGAAGAAGTATCAGGAGATGATTCAAGATGAATTAATGGAGAGTCACAGACAAATAGCAGGCTTCTCTAGTATTTTTGAGATGTGACCTCCCCATCTGATGTTCTAAATCATTACTCCTTGTGCAAGTGCACCCTTACCACCCATACCACCAGAGTGAAGTCAAAACAGAAACGGCTCTTTTGAATAGATGGTCAGTTGGGACAGATGCCAGGTGAATAGTCAAAGAGTTGATGGAATATCTTTGGAAACCTCTGTGGAGACCTTCCCCAAATGGTTGTTCTCACACTCAGAAGCCATTCTAATATACTTTGAGAGCATCCTGTACTCCTTCACAGTGGGTGTCACAGTGGTAAATTAAACAATTTATTGCTTAATTTTATTTGTGTAATTTGATCTTCTTCCCTAGATCTTAAGACGGCTGATGGCAGAGAGTTTTAAAAAATCTCTTATTCACTGCTGTATTTGCTGTGCCTGTCACTTAGTAGGAGGTTAATAAATGTGTTGAATAAATAAACATCCTGAAGTATCTCACACTCCTTTTTTTGTGGTGAGATCATCATAATAATACTTTTATTTACTCCTTTTATGTCTCCTTATAATGTCTCTGAACCAAGAATGGCTAGGAAAGTGTTATTTTTGTTGTAGTGATGGGTTGTCATGCTTGTTTCTTTTACTTGCTGTTTCAGAAGTCTGTACACATTCTGGAGCTATAACTCTCCTAACTGCCTCTTCTAATGTCATCTATAAAAATGCTATCACAAAATGCTCTTATAAAAGTCCACGTTCCTGGAATAAATGCTTTGTATGAATATAGGGTGGGGAATTATGATCTTCTAGGTTCATTGCCATGTGTAAGGCTGTCTGCAGATTATGTTAAGATGTTTACTCTGTGGTTGTTTACTCTGTTCCACAGTACAATTTCCTTTCATGTTTCCTTCACATGCCCACTTCCTCCTGAGATAGATGTAAGAAGTTATTTGCTTCCTCACTGGATGATTGTTATTTTATTCTTCTTGTGTAGGTGGTTGTTTGCCAAAAATAAAGGTTTGGATCAAAACAACTTAGTCAGTCTTATACGCAGACAGCCTACATTTTCTTTCTGATCTGCTGTCTCTTATACATTTAACTATCTTTTATGACTTTTAGTTTATAAACATTTGAACAAAAACTTAATTTCATGACTTGTAGGGAGGCTTTATTTCCTCAGGAACACATTAATTCTCTTGGCAGACCAGGATAACTAGGATTAAAATATAACAAATTGACTTTATAAGTTTTCTTAGTGCCAAGTTTTTGGCCACGTGAGTATGAGAAATAAAATTTTGCTGAGTGTGACATCTCTTTTGCAGAATTTTTCCCCATGTATAATGTACACAAAACTGTTATTTTAGTTAAACTACAAAAGAATGGATTAATATTCACAAAATAGGATTAACCTGACAGATAACTGAAGAGGATATTTCTAAATTCCTTTCAACTACCATTCTATTCCAGGTTAGCAATGGGACTTCATATAGTCCAACAGAATATAGTGCTTATGCAAGGTGGGTTCTAAAAGATGTTACTGTATGGTTTTTCAAACCCCAAGTGTTTCAAAGTAAAACATCTTTAATATTGAATACTGAAGCAATATCTCTATTCCATTCTTCACAGGGTTTCATTATTACTGTACATGTGTTCCCTCATCATGAGACAGTAGCTGCCAGAAGTAGAATAATTGTCCCCCCTCATACAGAGATGGTCCAAGAAAGCCTTCAGGGATTTAACTAAGCAACTGCTATTTTCTCACCCATAACTAGAAAAAAAAAGTGCAGTCTGCTATTTTCATGTAATTTACACAAAACTTAAAAGTAGAAATAGAACAAGTTGAAAGCTACCATTTGTCTCTTGGGAAATTAGGGCATTTAAAGAGCTTAGTAAACCTCTGGCTTAATTTTTTTGCATTATATTTTAGTTTTCTGTAAAAGGAGTAAATTTCATGGGTCCCTTGCCTTTCACACTACTACCATTTTTTTTTTATTTTCAAGTTTTATAAAATTTTTGATTTTCCATGTATGTTGCTGCATTTCTGATAGGAAGTTCAGTTTCTGGGGAAACCAGGGACTAAGTAATGTAGGATCTTGAAGATAAAATCTATGGGCAGAAGACTTGATTCTTGAAAATTTTCTTATGGTATTCATACACATTTGATGATATATAGGATGATTATCATTAGAAGAATACAAATTATATTATCTAAATTCCAAATTTATTTTCAGCTATTCATATTTATGAAGCTACAGCCAGAAGTGGAAGGAAAATCTGCCCTCTGGGTGTAGGTGTGGGAAGTGCCTTTGAACCTCAGCCTACCTCCATCTCTTTGTTGTGTATCTGACCCTCATCCTGCTTATGCACAGAGGAAAGGGAAGTTGCTAATACAACTCATCAGTGTGAAGGAGCCAAATTGGGTCACAATTATTGACTTGCTTTTTAGTTATTAATATAGTATCATTTTGCTTTTGAATGAGGCCTTGGTTCTATGTTTGTTTGTGAGGAGGGGATGTTGGCATTGATGCAGCTTCAGTCATCACATTTTCTTGTCTTCTGAGTGAATCTGTCAGAAGAATGATCTTTAGGGTATGGTTTTGAGGAAGGAAGTGAAATATATTGGGTTTTAGGTAAAAATATATCTATCAACCTACCTTGAGCAAAGGATTCCATGGGGAGACAATGAGAGGACTTGGTTTCTCTCTCGCACATTGTATGTATGGATTCCTTATGAGAGAGGGCCGAAGCAGGTTCAAATAACCCGAGGGTTACTGGGACACTATTCCATCTTAATACTGTAAGAACCCTTGTTTTTACCTATATTCTCTGTGTATTTGGATGCTCTTGAGGAGGAGAGAAATGACTAAGACTGTCTTCAAGGAGTTTCCTTAAGGAGTTTACAACTCTCCCTCCTTCCCTGCTTCTTTTATTCCTTCTCTCTCTCTCTTTCTTTCCTTCCTTCATTCCTCCCTTCCTTTTCTCTCTCCCTCCCTCCCTCCTTCTCTCCTTGCTTCTTTTATTCCTTCTCCCTTTCTTTCTTTCTTTCTTTCTTTCTTTCTTTCTTTCTTTCTTTCCTTCCTTCCTTCCTTCCTTCCTTCCTTCCTTCCTTTCTTTCTTTCCTTCTTTCTTTCTCTTTCTTTCTTTCTGTCTGTCTGTTTCTTTTCTCTCTCCTCTTTGATGGACAAGAGGGGAAAGCATGATGAAAACCATTAAAAACACCTCTGTCAGAATGTGATGTGTAATACAAGAGAGGTACAGAAATTTTGCAATGACTACTTATATTAAGAAGAGACTCTTCCCATGTTTTGTGTTGAGGAGGGTACAAGGAAAGAAATCTTGAAAGAGTTATTTTTTTTTTCTTAAGCTGATGTATAAAATTCTGCTGGTCTAGATGGCGAAGTGTCTCAGTGAAATAGTGAGATGAGCAAAACTATGGTAGCAAGAAAGAGAATAGCTTCAGTTTATGTAGAGGAAGTCCTATATGCATTAACAAGTCATCAGAACAGAGAATGTTTTAAGGGTCACATTTTTCCCTCATAGAGGGGCCAGCTTGGGATCAGACAAGGAAATCAGATAGGAGCACATTTCAGGTATTATTCTAAATATTGGCTTTGGAATTTGGAACTGAGCAGGTTCCAAGAATTGAAGCTTTCTGAGCTAGATACTGATCTTTGGGGAATAACTTTTCCTGGCATCCGTTTGCAGGATGGATTTAAAGAACAGATATTAGAGACAAAGAAGGTTTTTTCTTTCTTTGCATATATTATATTACACTGGCTAGGTAATAAGAGTCAAACAGAGTGATGGAATTAAGTAAATGAAGGAGCAAATGAAATTGAGAGTCACTATAGATGTAAAAATGACTTACCTGTTAACTGATTGGAAATGGTAATCGGGATGGTAGAGACTAGTCAAAATAGACTGTAGTATTTTAAGTGTGGCGGGCCTAAGAGAATGATGAGGGAAATATGAAAGACTGGAGTCCTAACTGAAGATGATGAGCTCAGTTTTGGACAGACTGAATGTAAAGTGCTCACAGGTTATGCAGATGGAGATATCTGTAAAAACTGCTCTGGAATTCATTAGATGGGTTAGAGCTTATCAACTGCAACTTTTGTGTGCCTGCCCACCTCATTCACTTTTCTTTACGGAAAATTAACCATCTACAGCTCTTAACATGCCTGCCCCTCTTTTCAGACAACTTCATCAGCCCTGCTAAAAAAAAGGTAGGCATTTGGCATTGTAACTTGCCTCCCAGCCACAGCTGAACAGGCACCAGGCCCAGGTTGGGTCAAATCAGAATCGCTCCCATCTTTCCCAGGAATTTGGATTTGGGTTTCATAGATACTTTTTAGTGACTAGTTTGTTGCTTGAATTTGGGTTGGGACAGCTGTATGTATACTGAGGTAGAGAAATATGACCAATACATATACAATAGAATTAAGCCATGCACAGAAAGATACAAAGATGAGAGAAGATGTGGAATCAGGGGAAAAGGATACGGATAAACACATGAATGAAGGTAACTTTTCTATGATAAATCACATTCAAGATAGAAAAAAATGAATACTCATGGAAGAAAACGCCATTTATAAAATTGAATGATAAAAATCCTTGCTGCTCAGTTATAGCAGATATCTCTTGGGATCATGCCCTGTATCATTCTGATTTTGTCTTGAATCTGCCACCGACAATAAGGTGCGTCCTTAGGAACTATATTTTCACTATGTGATGCTGACAGACTCAGAGTTAGACTTTTTAGCCAACTTGGGTAGATCCCATTTTCTCTTGAAGTAATTTGGAACTGTTTTAACTGAGTGACACTCAGAAGAGATGTGATTGTGTTCATGCCACATACTCTCTAGTGGAAGTTCCTTGGACGTGTCAAGGTCCCTAGTGCTATCTTGGATCCTGTTCATTCTGATATTCAGCTAGGACTTGGATCCTATAATTTAATCTAATTTATTCCCATGCTTATTTAAGCCAGAGTCAGTTTATGTTACATGCGTCTAAAAGAAACCTAACTAACTCAGTATATAACAGTAGTAGAAATAAAATTATAATACAGATGGGCATTGATCAATGGACAGCTGGCATCCACGCACTTATAGTGTACCAATTACAGAGCTATGCATAAGCTGTTGTAGGGGTTACAACAAAGTAATATAACATTATATTCAGGGTTTATAGCACTTTACACACTTTGAGGCCCTTTGTTATACATGAACTATTTTTTGTCTTCACATTAACCACTTAAAGTATGTATTCTTATTTTTATTTGCATTTTAAAGATAACAAATGTGAGATTGAGAGAGGTTATAATCCTTGACAGAATTTTGTGACTAGTGAGTGGCAGTGGTCTTGGTCTCCAGGTTTTCTAATTTCAAATCTCATCTACTTTTCTATGTTGGGTAACTATAGTTATCAATTCAAACAGTTATGGAGCATTTCCTAGATTTTCATACTTAAATTTAAAATGAAATAAATTTAAAAATAAAGTAGAATATGTATATCTTAATGAGCCTTTAAAAAAGCAGTAACAATTTGAAATCTATACGGCTTTAGGATTTTGTGTTAGAAATACTATTTCTTTCTCATTTTTACAACCCTTTTTAAAAGATCCTACCTTTTCCATAACCCTAGAATTTGCAGCCCTGTGTTTCACATAAATTCAGTCCTTTGGCCGTAACTTAAGCCAGACCTACCAGTCTCTTTCTACTAAAATTTTTGATTTAGAGCATGGATACTAAGTTCCAAGTTCTGGGAACACGACCTGTAAGGTCACGTAGACTCAGGAGCTGAGATGGCAGTTTTGGGGTGATCATTAAGAACAACGTGCAAATGGCTGAATCAGCAGAGAACTCTAATCTGTAAAAGTAAAGAGGATAAGCAGAAATGACAGACCGTTCTACCTCAGGGAAAAAGAGAGGGGAACTAAGAGAAAGTATATGCTGTGCTTACTGTTTCTCTGCTCCCCTTGTCTCTTCCTATGGAAGACCCAGTTTGACTTCTTGTTCTTGGGTTCTACGTGAAAACCCTAAAGCCTTCCTCTAGATCCCCCTTTAGAACGGGATTCTGTAATAACATGTTGTCTGCTTAAGAAAATATTTAACGTTCTCTGTAAGAAAGGAATTATGTGGCTAAATTTGCTTTTAAATATTTTAGGTAAATAGTAATAAAATAAAATATAAAGCCACTTAGAGGTAATGAATGAAAGACATGTTTGTGTCTCTACAGATATTTTGATTACTATCTTCAATCTAATGTATGTAAATAATATAGATTTCTTTTTAATCATCTTTATAAAATAATTCATGAATTAATTTTTTATTCTTGAGGAATTACCAAGCAAATGAAGCATAAACAACTTTGTCAAACCATAAAAATTGATTACATGTGACAGCAAGCTGGTAGTTCTCCAAACGAAGTTATCATGCTGCCCTCTGTATTAATTTCCTAGGGCTGTCATTAGAATTACCAAAAAGGATAACTTGAAACAATAGTAATTTATTATCTCACAGTTATTGGGGCTAGAAGTCCAAAATCTCTCTGAAGGTACTAGGGGAGGATTTGTCCCAGCCTTTCTCTTAGCTTCTGCTGTTGCTGGCAATCCCTGGTGTTCCTTTACTTGTGCATACATCACTCCAGTCTCTGCCTCTGTCATGCCATGGTGTTCTCTTTGTATGTCTCAGTCCGTGTCTCTTCTCATCTTACAAGGACATTGGTCATGTTGGATTAGACTTACCCTAATTCAGTATAATCTCATTTTACCTCGATTATATCAGTGAAGACCCTATTTTCAAATAAAGTCTCATTTACAGGTACAAGAGTGTTAGGACTTTAACATATCTATTGTTGAGAGTGCACCAGTTAACCCAGAACACCCTCAGAAGAAGGGGATGCTAGTTAGGCAGAAAAAATAGATATCACTAATAGGAACCTTACCCTTTCCTCTCAGATAATGCTTCTTGGCATTAAAAAGAAAATATTATACGAATACATGGTAAAATGATAAACACTGTGGACAGATCCAAAAGAGTTGCTTTCTCCATCTTCCATGGTGAGCATGTTGGAGTTTCCCAAGTAACACTTGCATATCAAAGATCAGCAGGGAAGGAGAGATTCAAGAAGGAAATACACTTCCTTACCAACTTGACAAGGTGAAAGTAGAAAACTAGGTATCAATCAGTTCCAGTGCTAATGAGTTTTTGTCATCTAACTAAAATACTAGATCATGATATGCAGGACCTGGGTTGTATAGGGTCTCACTCATAGCCAGGTCAGCTTATAGCTGCCCTGGTACAGGAATCCACCCATTGGACTGAATGTGGGTTAGTATTTGTTCAAAGGAAAGAGACTGAAATCCAAATCCAATGGCTTGTTGACTCATCTCACTCCTTTGGACCTTCTCTCTAATATTGTCAACAAAGAAATAGCTTACAAAGAAAGAAGCTGTATTGAAAATGACCAGCAACAGCAAAAACAACTAGCCAGGGACCTAAGAAAAGATAGTTAATTAAACAAAAATTTAAAAACTAAGAAACAAATTTTTGAAAATTAAAAAAAAATTTTAAAAGGAAATGAACATGAAAACTATAATAGAGATGAAAAGCATGCATCAGAATAATTTTACAATAAAGCAAATGAGAAGGATGGCAAAGAATTAACAACTAGAGGTTACAAAAACACTGACCAATCAAATGGACACCAGCTAATCACCCTTATGTTTTGAGGGGCCTACCAAAAACATGTATCTGGTGACAAGGACTAAAAGAAGAGGTGATAAGGCCTAGAAAGAGATGAAAAGTGCTCTGGAATAAGTCAGAATAAATGGAAAAAAAGAGTAATAAAGTCACTTTCAAATCTGAATGAAGAAGAATGGACAATACTGAGAACGAGGACATATATAGTATAGACATGAGAAAATTAAATGAAATGAAATGGGGAAAATAATAGATATGGAAGAAAAAGGAGATATGAGTAAATATAACTCAATTCCCTGAAGGAAAAATTCGAAAGTGTATTAAAATTATAAAAGAAAACTTGCTTCATAGTCTTAAAAGAATGTTGAGTGAGGTGCATTCAGCACTGATTCACACCTTGTTAATCTTTCTGGCTATTAAAGATTTCTGTGGGGACACCTGGGCCAAAAAATCACATGACGTACAAGAAGGGGAAATCGCCACATCAACATTAAGTGTGAGAAGGCAGTGGCACAAATTCTATAAAAGTTCTTGGCAGTGGACGTATTTTGAAATACATATAAACACATGGAATATAGTGCTCATGAGATCTTCTTTAAAACAACAAAAAATGTAAAGCATGATAAGGTAAATCCAGCCAGTTAGAGATGAATAGGGAAACTATCTAACTAAACTCAACCACAGAGCTCTCCAGGGGAGCACTTCACTGAGACCATGTTCAAATAATTAAATCTCACTATTATCAATAGCAATACTGGCAAATTGGTACAGATTGCTCCAAATGTCCTCAGACTCATGGCTACAAAGATGCCTTGACCAGGGCTCAGTGCCATGCAGGAGTCTTGGTAAAACAACTCAGGCACACCTGCTGGATGGCCTGCTAGAATAAACCCTCACAGCACACTTTCCATCCCAATCCTAGTAAGAACTTTTTTGTTTGTATACCAAGAATACACACCTCTAAGTCTTAGGATGAATATACAGTATATTTAATTTGAATATAATCTTCCAGATTACCTTGCAGAATAGCTGTACCAATTTACACCCTCTCAGTTACTCTACAGAAATTCTTGAGTACCCATATTGTTGCCAACTCTAACTGATATTATTTTTCTACTTTATGGACGTAAAATACTTTTTTCTTTTAATTTTAATTGCTCTAATGACAGACGAGATTGAGTATCTCTTTACTTCCAGTTTAATTCTTTGAAATTCTTGTGTCTCTCTTACTCCTATTTTCTACTGAATTTCCTGTAATTATCTTGTGTATTTGTGGTGTGTGTGTGTGTTGGTGTACTTTAGATATAAATATCATCAGTTTTAAAAGTTACAAATATTTTCTCTTAATCTTTTTTTAGCTTTGTGGTTGAACGGAGATCCTTAATCTTGATGTACTTGAATCCTTTTTTTTTGCTCTAGATTAGCACTTTGGGGATCTTTTAAAATCAACCTTCCTACTGCTGGATGAGGTTCTTCTACTATTTTTACTTTTTTTTTGTCTATAAAAATTTTACATGTTTTAATCTATGTGCAGCTTCCCTTTGTATAGTATGCACATTAAAGAATATTTTCTGCGTAGAATAAGCTAGTTCTCCCAATATCAACCTACTAAGCAATCTGTAATTTCCCATTCCTCTGTTTTATCAGTCATTACCAAAATTTCAAATATATTAACTACATATCAGAATTCCAAATTCCGTTCCATTTGTTTCTTCATGTGGATTTCTATATCATCCCCATTGCTTGGTCTTTGCATTATGCTTTACTACCTGGCATAAAGAATGTGTCTCTGTTATTCTTTTTTATTTTTTTAAGTTGAATTAGCTCTTTTCAGACACTGTTTACATGTATTTTTACAAGGAACAATATGTGTTCCAACTGAAATTTTGACTGTGACAGTATTGGATTTGTATATAAACTTGGGACAATTGCCTTTTTTCTCCATGTTAAATCATATCACTATTGAATGTTATATCTATCTATTACTGAAATATTTCTTTAAGCTTTTAATTAGAGTTTTAACTTCTTTTAGCATTTTTCATTCTTAGAATTAAATTTAAACAGCATGTATTCTATAATCTTCCTGTCAAGTCATAGATTGGCAGATAATAATATATGGCATAGGTGATTAATTGATTTATCAACATTTATTTCTCAAACCAAATATATTTTCCTACTAATACCACCAATATTACTGAAATAATGTAAATAACTGTAGAAAATCTAGAAAAATACTATCAAGTATGAAACTAAAATAAAAATTAAAGTTACCTATAACCCCTATAGTCAGACATAAATTGTCTATTTTTACAGATCAAAACAAAAATAAAGTTTTACATTCCTAATGCTATTCTTAAATTTGAAAAGATAAAACACCTTGAATATAATGGTTCTAATTCCAGATTATTTTTATATCATGGTCACTATTTTTCTTTCCTTCTAAAAAATAAAACTAAAGTTAGTATGACATTCCATAAGAGAAAAAGTATAGGAATGAAATTATGTCACAGATAGCCAAATCATTCTGTAATTAGCTGGTGTCCACTGTTTTTGAAGCTCTCATATTCGATATACATGGTTCGCTTATAGGAAAAAAAAGGAATGGCATGCATTCCTGAAATGTTAGATTAAGAATCAAGTCAAAACAAATCAGAATGAAAATGTTAGCCTGTGCCACGCTGTCTGCCCAGCTGATAAATGTGAGGGAAAAAAGCTAAGAGTGTTGGTGATAGATAAATTAAAAAATTTTTAGACATATAATTGCTGTTAATTGTCAGTTTCTTTTGAAGAAAAGATTAAATGGCATGAGTATTGAAAAACCCATGACATTTACAATCCATGTCACACTAGAACTCTTACACTTATTTTGATATTTAAATGTGGTTTCTAATAGTTTAGCTTCATTTTTTTGTTTGTTTATTTTAAAGGATTGCCATATAGATATGACAAGAATCATAAAACTCAACATTGTAACTACTTACTTTTATGTAACTTTCCAGTTACTTTTCTTATTGTATAATCATGCTTACTACTCCCCTAATATATAAATTTTAACAGCTCACAAACATTAAAAATTTGTTTAGAAAGTCCATTTGAGGCTTAGAGGTTATCCTAGAGGCTCTCCTTCTTCTTTTCTATTTTTGAGTCATGACTGATAGCTGCTCACAGAGGTAAATTGTCACTCATGATGTATAAAATTTAGAATAATTTTAAGTAAATATTTAGGCATTTTGATTTATATCATATCAGAATAGTCATTCCTAACCAAAGATCACTAAAGACTGGAGGCCTACACCTGAAGAGCAAAAATTTTAAATATTTATCAGAAACAACTAAAATATAGGTTTATAGACTTGATGAAAGAAAATATTTCCTTAAAATGATTTCTGTAAAAAAAGAAAGCACAAGTCATAAAGGAAAATGCTGATTAATTTGCTTACAATAAAATGTTGTTTTACATTTATTTGTATTTATACAATACAAGACCCTGTAGACAAAAGGACAAGCTACAGATAAGAAAAGATTTTTCCAAAGCACACAAACAGTGAGGGTTTGCATTCCAGAATATACAAAAATTACTATAAATCAAATAAGGAAAAAAAGAAAAATAAGTAGCAGTAGAGGGCAAAAGATATAATCATAGTAAAGGAAAATTAAATGGCCAAGAAACATATTATGCACAAATTCATCATAATCCCATTAATCAGGTTATTGTTTTAGTTTTATCAGATTAGAGAAAAGACATACCAATGTTGGGCAGTATTTGAAAAATGGAATTCTTATTTGTCGGTGAAGAGGTTGAATAACACAGCAGTAAAGAGGTTGGTTTCTGGCATCAGTCACTTCTGTTTGAAACCTGTTTACAACACTTACAATTGTGTGCCTTGAGCAAACTACTTTATCTTGCTGTGAGACAACTCTCCATGGGTTTCTTGCATTTCTGCCTCTCTTGTGAGTGAAGCACTTCACTTAGAACAGTCTTTTCAAGGTTATCTGTATAGTGAACAGCCTTCAATGATAGAGATAGCATCTCCCTCTGGAGCAAAGGGAAGGCATGTTTACAGAACATTGTTACAGTTTCCCTCAGCTCATTGCTCCTCTTCTACAATGCAATCCACTGCCTGTGCAGATATCATCTGACCCTCCATGTTAAGCCCTGTGGGAACTGGACTGGGGGAGCCAGTGCAATAAATGCTAGTACTCTGGACACTGCCTTTACTATGAGCAATACTTTGTCTTCCATCTAACCCAGGATTCTCCTGTGTTCTACAAGTATCCATTAATCTTTGGCAGGATAACTTGTTAGTTTGTAAGTAGGAGGGAATCTCAGACCTTCACAGTTCTTTGCAAATGTCTCTTTACCTCATTTATTTTTCTCGTCTGTAATGGAGTAGGGTGTGTGTGTGTGTGATATTTTCTATTCATAGGACCATTGTTATTTTACCTAAATTAAAATGTGAAATGCTTTGAACTGTATCTGGTACAACTCAAGTGCTCAATCTGTCTCTGTGTATATGAAGTTCAAAACATAACAAAGCCTATATATTTTTATAGCTGTATACATGTATAATAATAGAATTAAAAATATGTAATAATAAACTTCAAATCAATTGTAGTTGTTAATTCTGGGGAGGTTAGAAGGCAAATAAGGATTAAGAAGTTTCCATAGGGTCCCTCAACTCTGTTCTGTTTTAGTGTTTGAAAAAGTATCTCTGAAGCAAATATAAAAATATGTTAAGATTTTAAAGGGCTGGATGTTGTGTATGTGGTTTTTCATTTTTTTATTATGCATACTTGCCTGTATATTTAAAAGACTTTAGAAAAATAAATTTTACAAATATGTGCATCAGGCAGATATTTGGAATGATAATTTTAAGGCTCGAGTTGGCAGTCTTTTATGTGAAATGGCACATTTCGAGGGTACGTTTTTCTTATTTGAAATATCATCGAAACAACTATGACTGTTGTATCCAATTTTCTACCTCCCTACCTTTAGTCATTTTTTTTTCCTGGTACTTAATTAGTTTATTACATTCTGTGATGGTTTTGAAGAAGTGACGCTGTGTGAAGTCCCAAGGTTAGGTCCCAGGGACAGCCTGCTACCCTGCATTTGCATTTCCACACTCTTGGAACACTGAGCTACCCAGAAGAAAGTCACACCACACAGAAGTAACCTTGCTGTGATTAAGCCAAGTGTAGATGCTTTGGGTCACCCCAGCCCAATGCCAGACAGTGAGAGAAACCTTCCTCTGATTCTTGCCCTCAGCCATTTAGTCATCCTTCTGCTCTCCCACTCCTGTATCACCTGAGACCCCAGAATTTGTGTAGCAACGGCAAGCCATCCATCCCCACTATGGGCTCTTCGAATTCCTGGGAGCATAATATAATGGTTATGGCTGCTCACTAAGCTTGCAGATGTCTGTATGTGGTGATGGATATCAGGGGTCAGCTCCTCTTCAAAATACCTGGTTTGATGATTACAGTAGTGGTGGAGCTAAGCTGGGTGCACGTGAAGTTTAAACATATTCAGCATTTGTTCAGATGACCAGAGGACAAGAGGAATTCTGCATGTATAAGAAGCACAGAAGATGGCTGAGAAGAAAAAGAAAATAAACCAAGAAACAGAAAACATATTCAAAGTGGTGTTGAAATGTTAATGTAGTCTGGTATGTAATAACCGGCAACATCTTTAAAACTAAGATGATTATAAGTTTTAATTGTTATAGACAGCAGCACAAGTAGGCCAGTTTATTTCAAAGATAAGCAATGAATCAGGTATTCTTTCCTTTTTTTTAGAGATTTTATCAGAATACTGTAGTGCTTGAGATTTGTATATATATTGCTTTTGGTAGGTGGTTAGTAACACCTTTTCTGTGAGTTTTCCAGGCTAAACATTTTTACAAAGCAGCTGATGAAATGTGGAGGCTTCTATCATAACCTTCATCTAATTTTTAATTAATAGATTTTTTTTTTTTTTTAGAATTACCTATCTATTTTTGTTTGGGGATAGATTCAAATTATTTTCTGAGGAAAAATTTTGCCCTGCTCATAGAACCTCCTTCTTCTTAGGTATCTATTTTGATTAGGTACTTCATTGTAATAAAAAAAAAATTTTTAAAAGAACAGTTTTATTCTTTTCCATTGATTTTATTATTAATCAGTAACACAGAACGTTGGTTCTCTGGATTCTTACAGAGATGATAATTTTACACTGTCTGCAGGCAAACTTTTATCTTAAACTGCATGTGAGAAATAACTTTGTGGAAGTTATCCTAAAGATAAGCAGATTATTTATTACTTCAGATAAGTACTATTCATATCAGGATTCAAGGATAACCACTTTGAATGTTGGTGGAAAACAAAACAAATTTTTCATAATTTGCCTGGGCAATTATTATACACATATTGAAAGTAAAACTCATGCTCTAACCAGTTTGAAATTTATCCTGAATCAAACTTGACCAAAAGAGATTTATGTATCTTTATCATTTTATATTGAATTCCGGCTGAATTGCTTTTACAATGGCTTTGTCGGTTTTCACCCAACAAGGTTCTAAGATAGAGCCATGTTCAACTTCATATCATAGTTGCATTTGAGGATGTTGTTGAGGACATTGGACAATACATATGAGGACCCACAAGAGAAATGTCCCCAGGCTTTAGTACCAGCAAAAGATGCATTTCTTCTGAGTTAATTAATTACCTCATGGTGTCATTGAGATTATTATGCTTCATGTGCTTCCACCACTGAAAGTTCAGAACCAGATTTTGACCCTAATTTATAAATGTGTGGAGGAGTTTTTGTTTCATTACAATTCTTATTTGCTCTTTGATTTCTATTTTCCATTTGCTACAGATGCTTTACTTCTTTTACCTTATGTCATTAAACAATATTATTAACTTCCTCAAATTCTCTTTTGCAATTATTTAGGAAAAGAAGAAAGAAAGAAGGAAAGGAAGGAAGTGAGGGAGGGTGGAAGGAAGGGAGGAAGAGAGAGAGGGAGGAAGGAAGGGAAGAAAGAAAAAATAAATCTTTGGAACATTAGGTCTAGTTTGGCTTACTATTCCTTATAAAAATATGGATAAAGTACACGGTGTTATGAGAAAAATCACATAAATAATTGAATGAATTAAAAATTATTAGAAAGTATAAGAGAAAGCATAAGAGAAAACTAATAAACAACTTACTCTCTTCCTTTCAACACATAGGAGTTTTGAGGAGTCCACTAGTCCTTTTTATGCTGTGTCTATGACCTTGGAAGTTCAAGGAGAGGAAATCATGAGTGACGGGTCACTGATGACAGTGAATAAAATTTGAATGTAGCTGAAGACTTGTGAGTCAAGAGCAAAAGGTCCCAGGAAACAAAGCAGAATTTTTCACCTGGCTCTTAACACTGGGTAGAGGCTGATATAGCTGGATAGTAGGGATACAAAATGGGGCGTTTTTGACAAGACTGTAAAGGAAGAATGATATTGTGAGAAGAATTCTGATTTGTCTGCTTTTGTTTCCCCTCCCCTGCATTTGCTGAGACACTGGGAACTTGAGTTTGGAGTAGTGAGTTCTAAAAAAAAATGCTACATGGGGTACTAGGTCCTAGAGGAGACTCAAGGCTGCCTCTCAGGACGAAGGGAGTGAGAATACTCTCTGTAAAAAAAGAAAGATATGGGGGAATTTTCTGACCTTATAAACCCAAATAGAAATATTCTCAAGGAAGATTAGTGATGGGGTAGGGAGAGCAAATATCAGAAAAAAGAGGAAAATGTATGTGATATAAGAAGGAGAGAATTTATAGATCAAAGTGGTTGAAATTCTGACAAGTGACCAAAGAGGTGAGGTGTCCAAGACATGGACACAATTAAGTGGCCTATGAGGTTTGGAATAAAACTTTATAGTGAACATATTATTGGTGCTTGGACTGTTGTGGGTTTGCAAATGTCAGAGAGGAGCTGATTAGTATCTGTGGCTAATCTCTGTTTCTTTCCTCCTGGCTCAATAAAACTAAGACTAGCTTTGGGACCCCTGATTTTATTAGTTTCCCTCTAGCACATTGGTGATCAATGGCCTTGAGTGGGTCTAACTGCTGAAGAAAAGTTAGAAACTTGAGTAAGAAAGATGTACCATTCATTTCTTACAGCATATGAAGAATAAGTTGTAATTTAGCAAACACTGTTTGGTGTTTACTCTATACAAATACCTAGGTCGGTCTCGAAGATTGACACTAAGGCAGCAGTTTAAAAAAATTGTTAAAAATCCAAGCGTTAGAATTGTTTAAAGAGTCAATAGTATCTGAAAGAAAATCTTAGATCCCTTCATAAAATAATAAATGATAGGACTAATAATGAAATACTAGAGCTACATCTGTCTTTGAGAAGCCTATTTCAGTGAGTCTCCATTATCTTTTTACTCCTTGGCTTTTGACTATCTTAGTTTGAGCTGCTATAACAGAATATCATAGACTGGGTGGCTTATAAACAACAGAAATTTGTTTCTCACTGTTCTGGAGACTGGAAGTCTCTTGACTTCCAAACATACAGGGTGCCAGCATGGTCAGGGTCTGGTGAAAGCTTTCTTCCTTGTTTTCAGACGAACGGCTTGCTGTACCCTCATATGAGGGAGAGAGAGAAATCATCTCTCTCCCGACTCTTCTTATAAGGGCACAAATCCCATATGAGGGATCCACCCTTAAGACCCTATTTCCTCCCAAAGGCCTCACCTCCAAATACCATCCCATTGAGGATTTGGGCCACAACATACAAATTTGGGGGGAAAACAAACATTCAGTCATAGTACTGAGAGCCTGTTTTGAGTGAAAAAATTTTAAAGGTTACTGTAATTGAGGTATACTTTAATATAACCTTCATCAAATCATTGCAATTCATATTTATTATCATAATATATAACATATTATGACATTGTATATAATTATATATTTTATATAATATAAAATAATAAGACAAAAATATACAATGTAAATATAATGAAATAGTATAATTAAATATTATGTATTTATATAAACATAAAGAGTATCTGCATCTAGAAATGTTCAACACTAAAATAGAGATAAGCTTAGAATACTTATCAAGTGACAGAACTGGCAAGTGCGACAATACTTACTTACCATTTGCTAGTGAGAAGGACTCAGGCTAAGGGTTTTGAAGGGGGGTGTATGTGGGTGATGGAGAGAGGGGCAAGTGGGATCGGTCCCCAATCCCCCCTCACATATCCATGTACATATACATTACCCTTTCTCTCCTGCTTGCCAAATTTGCCAACATTTTGACACCAGGACATTAGCAACAGAAGAAGAGCAAATAACAAAATAGAATTTAAAGTGTTACGTAATAACTCTAAACACATCTGTTCCAAATCGGTTTCTCAAAGATACATTTCATTAAAATCATAGGCTTTCCAGCCACTGTCATTTAGTCACTGCCTCTCTGTCACTTTTCCACTGCCACCTCCTTGACAGGATTCTGACAAGATCCAAAAGGTCAGTTAACTTCTTTGCTACTTTTTTCCATTAATGGTTTATTAACTAGGCAAGGCTAAATATGCTCTTTTCAATTGTGTCTGTAACCAAAACTGGCTCTGCAAAATGGTAAATTTCCTTCTAAATCCTTTTTCAAACTATCAAGTATCTTCTCCCGGCCAGTCTCAGAAAGAATATGCATACTGATATTTTCAGACACTTTTAAACATGGTTTTGGTTTCATTAACTACACTCAACTGGATAAATTCTTTTTCTGATAAAATCAGCATTCTTTCCAAAGTTCTCTTGACTTCATTTGTAAATGTTTCCTTTTTCATTTTTCCTTCCAGGTGGTTTTTGTCTGTTTTTTCTTTCACTCAGAGCCTGATTTAGAATCTCTCTCTTATTGTTAATTATATTCTGTAGAAGTCACTAAAATATCTATCTCAGTTAACACCCAATTAACTGAACGACTTGAGAGGTAAACTCCCTCGGAAGTATAATCAACATATTCAAGGAGCAGTTTCTTCATTCTGCCTGTCCTACAGTGTTTCTCTCACCTTAGAGCCAAAATAGATTTCCCTGCAGTCTAGTTCTAGGAGGACCTACTGTTCTCATTGCCTCAGTGAGGGCCTTCCCTAGTATCGAGAGGGGGCCACTTGCTATCAACATATTCTTTTAGAAAAAGAGATTTTTAAAATATGGGATCCATGGAACCTCACATGTATACAATGTCCCTTATTATAACTATGAATCCATTGTTAGTATATGCTGGATGTGGGTTTAAGTTTCAATTTCCATAGAGAGTATCCATAGCTTTTCATCAAATTCTCAGTGAATCTACAGTCTTAAAAATATTAAATACTCTGAAAGGATGCACAGTTATTGTATTTACTATTTAATGGATGGCACATGGTAACGTGTAAGTACCAACTTTTCAGCAAAATAGTCAATGAAATTCATAGGTAGTTTAGATTTCTGTGCCTTCATTCCTTATTTGAAGGAATTCCTTATTTCTGTGCCTTATTCTTTATTCCTTATTTTAGATAAAAATGGCTAATACTTTACTTGCCTTCCAGAATGTTGGTTGGGAGTTCATGCCAGTATATACACACAGCAACAACATTCACATGCACACACATGTTACATGAAGATTTGGACCAACACTGCTGATAGCCTGCCGCCTACAGGCATACACTTTGTCCATACTTCTACACACATCATTTTATAATTTCAAAAATTCTGTGGTAAAAAAGTATCTTATTCATGCTAAACTGAGTTTTTGTGTCTGTATTTCTGATTATACATTCTTTGTTCTTATATATGCTTTTTGTTTATTTTGTTTTTTCTTTGGTTTTCTTTTGTTTCAAAGGACTTCATTTTACTCAATGAATCCATATAGCTAACAAGCAATATTTAGCAAACTTTTGTACTAAAAGACGTAAACAGACTTTGAGCTAGAGGAAAATGAAAAAAAAAGGACAAATTAATACAGTTTGATAATGTTATATTTTTGGACAGATTGCATGTGTCCAAAATGAAGTTGCTGGGGAAGCAGGTTTGGTTTATTTGGGGGCAGCCATGGGTCTGCACGTATGACCAATGGTGTTCTCATGATAACAAAATTTCCTGCCAGATTAAAAAACCTAAACACTCTTGCTTATTGAAAACAACTGATTGGTTACTGACTATTAGTGTCCCTAAATGTTCTAGCTTTCATAATTAACCACAAAAAACCCTCTCATTTTATTTCCTGCCATTTTATGTACTAAGTGTTAGTGTAACTAACTTTTGGGTATCCAATTGTAACTTTCCTGTTTGCTTGATAGGTAGGAGTCCAAAAAGAATATCAAGGAACATTCACCTTTGCTTTGTAGTTCAGTGGCTACCGGGGTCAGTGGAGAATTACTCTGATGGTGGATTAAACACATGTTTAGAGCAACAGAAACAGGGCAACAAATAGTGCAGAGAAAGGGAGGGAGGGGGTAAAGGAAAAATAAAGCATCAATGAACTTATTTCAGAATATATAGATATTTGTATCATTTCAAAATGAAAACTGTTTATTACATATGGTTGTTTGTGGGTTTGGTGGAGGGTGTATCATAATATATTTACTGCTAGGGCTTCTAAGGCTCTTCCTTTGCCTTAGATAGAATCTATCCATATTCAGATATTTCTTCTTAGAATGAAACTAATTCTTTTTATTTGACCAGATGTTTTTACTTTTAAAGTTATATGAGATGATTTATACTAGAGGTACATGAGAAAATGAATTTATTCAGCAGTTAAATTAGATATAGAGGAGTATGTACATAAAACTACACTGCTTGAGCTTAATTTTTTTGACAACCCATCCATTTTCACTGAGGCTTGGCTTTTATTATTCTAACAAGACTTTCTTAACTGAATTTCACTGCTTTTCCTCTTAATCCATTGTCATCATCTCCTGCTTTCCTATGGTTTTACAAAGGGGTCTCTCACACTTCTCCTCTCCCTGTTTCAGAGAACCTCATAGGATTTGCCAGAATCTGGGATAGGGTGGAATGGCAGCATGAAAATATCCTTTGTTAATGATTCACCTTCCAAGCCACACCTATCTTGGTTGGGGAAACCACTACTGCTCACTCAACATCCCATGTCCTATTATTGGTACCTCGTATGAAGACTTTATAGTCCTTGTTGCAAATCCATGGACACAGACATCTTTCCTCTCCTCTGAAAACTTGCTCTCTTGCATCTTCTTTGTCTTGGAACCCACAGTGAGAACATTCCCTTTTACCCTAAGCTGTTGTGCTACCTCAACCTGCTTCCTCAGCTGCTACAGCCACTGTCTGGCTTTTGTGATCTAGGTCTGCAAATACCTCTTTCTATTTCATGCTGCTGTTCTATTAAAGAGCTCTTTCTACAACCAGTCATTGGTGTTGTTGGCCTCCGTTGGGGACAAACTCTCTGTTAATTAATTAATTAATGACTGAGCACCTATTATATGCAAGGGGGTGCTATGATGGGTGCCAAGGATTATAGACATGGCAGACACACTCCCTGCCCTTGTGAAGTTTTCATTCTGGCAGAGCTAATAGTATTCTGAGGACATCTTTGTTTTCATCAAGATATATCTTTATTTAAGACTGAACTGCATTCCTTGGGGAACTCTCAACTCTTGGTCTTTCTCCTAGGCAAAAAATCAGACATACATTTTTGATGTTTTCTGTTGCTTTTTATCAACCAAATACTGTACATGCTTTGAAATAAAAAAAAATGCCTCCAATGTAATTAGAGCCCTGGTACCGTATTACCATGATAGAACTTTAAATGTGAAAACAGCAACCTGCCTTGTGTTTTAACCCAATTATTAATTGGGAGTGACTTCTCCATTCAGTTCTCATGCTGCCAAATAGGTCTGTAGTGTGGGCATCCCTATGGGGCGATCCACTAAGAAATAATAATGTGATTAACCGATAATCAGTACCCTTGATTGTTTATTCTCTTATTCTCATTACCAATGACTATAGACTACAGATTTTATCTAATAAACATTTCTCAAATTCATTACTTCCCTTCCATTCTTGATCCCCAAGTTCAGGCCTCGGCTGACAGCAGTCCCTTTGAGGGCTAAACACTCTTTTAGCCCTCAAATTCATTGTCCTCATACCCACTCTTCACATTTTAAATGCAATTTAAATCACAGTATTTCACACATAGGATTCTTCAGTAAGTCCTCCCGTTGCCTGCATGACTAAGTTCAAGCTGCCTAACATAGCCCGTGATCCTGCATTGTGTTCCTCACTCATATCTGTCTCTTCTGGTCCATGCCCACTAGACAAAAAAACCCCGGGAGCGTACATGCCTGTCGTCAAGGTTAGGTTTATTAGTGCTACAGCAAGGAAAACCATACACTGTGGGAAAGAGTGGGACAGTAGGAGGGTGCGAGAAGAGACTGGATAAGTTATTTGGGGGAGGCTAGAAGAAAGCAGGAGGTTTGCTCTACTTTGGGTGCTGGCAGGAAGTAGGCTAAATATAGCATTGTATATGTTAGTGATGTTTTTTAGTCTAGGAGTCAGAGGAAATGGAAAGGTGCTAAAGGAGTGATTAGTTAAGAAGCAGCGGTCATTCATGTTAGTTAGGAAAGGATTCTGTTAGGTCATTTTTGTGGTTTCCCGTGTTCTTGCTTTTGTGTCTACTCTGACATGATTACAGAGTTGTCCTGTTTTTGGCTCACTCCATCATGTCAGAGAGTGCCTGTCTGCTGCTGATGTTCTGTGAACTGTTTGTAATGAAGTAGGGAACACTGCGGACTGCTTATTGTTGCCACGACAGTGTGCAGTTAACCCTGGCAGAGGATGCTTTTTCCCTCTGCTCATTTCTCACTGCGCTCTGCTTCCCATGCGTGCCCTGAACTTCTTAAAATGTGCTGCCATTCTCTGATGTTTCTAACTTCTATGACTTTTCTCATATTGTCCCCTCTACCTGCAATCCTTACCCAGCCCACCTTTGCTTGGCCAAACTCTACTCATTTTTTTAATGGACTTTCTAAAAGAACAGTTTTAGATTTACAGAAAAGTTGAAAAGATAGTACAGACAGGTCCCATATAGCCCTCTCTCCTAGTTTTTTTCTATTAACATCTTGCATTAGTACGGTACTTCTGTTATAATTAATATTGATTAATTGATCAATAATTGATTAATCAATTGAATTAATTGATTAATATTGAAACTAATATTGATAAGTAAAGTCCATGGTCTCTTTATGTATTTTCATAGCTTAATAGGTTTCCTTTACTGCTGAATAGTATTCCATTGTTTGGATGAGCCACAGTTCATTTATCCATTCACTTATTAGAAGACATATTAGTTGTTATCAGTTTTTTTGAGACAATGAATAAAACTGATACCGTACTTATTTTCAAAACCCATTTTAGGAATACTCTTAGGTTTATTGAGAAACTTCTCTGTTTCCATAGTGTCATTATCATTACAAGTATCACATTCTAACTATTTGCTTATGATTCTTTATCCTTTACAATCAAATGTAAGCCTCTCGGAGACTTAGACTGTAACTAATACGTCTTTACATCCCTAGCTCCTAAACTGGGTCTCAGTGAATATTTTTAATGGAATGAATTTCCCAGAGAGTGTATACAACAACTTATATTTACATACATTATCTCATTTAACATTACATACACACTCATAAGTAGGTTGACTGTATCACCCCAAATAAATTAATTTTCTGAATGCTTTTATTTTAATGGTTACCACATTCAGAATTTTAAATATGAGCCTTATTTTATAACTTTAGTCTACTGTTTAAAAGAAAATGATATGTGAAAGGTTTTAAAATTATTGGAAAAATCTACTTTAGCCTCTCCATCTGGATCATTTGAAATAATATAAAATAAAGAAATACACATCAATGGAATTGGAGGTTTCCTTCCATTTGAAAAATAGGTATTCATTTGGCTTTTTTATCCTAAAAGATAATTTTTTGATTGAGCTTTTTGTGTTACTTCCAGAGAATATTAACCCTTTATGTAATAGACAGTTGTGAAATATCATTGAAGATTATTGTCAGAAAAACAAACATGCAATTCTTTCTTTTTAACTTAGTTCAGTTTAAATTATAAGTCATCTGTCAGATGTAATAAACCATGTGATGCTTTTAAAGTCCTAGATTTAGAGAGTGAAGGCAAGAACTTATTTATTATTGAAGAAAGAGAAGCATTCAGCATTTCAAAAAAATTTTCTAAACTATCAAGATGCACACTTAAAGTAATTTACATAATCATTTGTGTATCAAGTCCTTCTGTTTTACTGAGAACATTTAAAATTCTTGTGATACATGTCATTAATAATGTAAAGATAAGACACTAACTACAGTCAATTCTCATTATTTGCAATAGTTATGTTTTGCTTGGTCACTGCAAATGCTGAATGTAGTGAATACTGAACCATTGCTCCTGGGGAAAGACAGGGTTAGGGTCCAGCAATCCTCTGGTCACAACATTTTCAACAACTCATTAATACATTACCTTATTTGATATGTGCCTCTGTTTTCAGATATTTAATACATGTTATTGACTCATTAACATTGAACTCAGGGCTGAATGAACTCAGGTCTGAATGAACATGACTATCTAGCATGCATATTTCTGTATAGGGCACAGAACAGCTTTCTTGTGTTCAGAGACACTAGACAGGACTTTAACAGTATGCTCAGGGGCCAATTTAAGCACGGGAATCACCAACAGAAAGTACAAAAATACAAAAAACATGGCACTAAATAGACTGGGAAAAGGACACTTGTTTTCAGTTTTGAGAGCTGAACCAAGAAAAAAGGGTGTCTCCTTGTTTGACCTCAGCTGGAAATGTGTGTGTTGGGTGAAGCATATTATTTCCAGCTTTTCGTATGTCCAAAAATGACTGGGAAAGTGCCACGAGTATTGATTTGGTGGTTACAAGTAAATTTTAGTGAGTAGGCTAATTTACAAATACAAAATCTGTGAATAATGGGAAACAACTGTGCTAAATGTAAGAGAGCCAGACAATTGCATATATGCTATTAAAACTGATGTATAATGTTTTCATGCCTATTGGCAATAAAATGCCCAATACGAAATGTATGGTTTGCAAATCTAAAGAGCTGTTTCTTCAATATAGTATTTCCTATGTTTATTTAGAGAAGTGGAGGAAGCTCAGAATAATAACAAATTCTCTGTAAAGAATCTCAGTGAATAAATTATTAAGTATTGTCAATCAGTTAACTGTGAGAGGCAGAGTAGAAGTTATAAGAAAAAATGTTTTTTAAAGAAACCTGTTAAGGAATAGATCTATTTGAAGACAAATGTCTCATGGTAAAAAATCAACAGTGAAAAATCCTGACAAATTAATTGCTAAATCATATCACATGGACTCTATGTATTGTAAGAATTCAGATCAATGAAGCAAGAGAAATCAGAGAGGGTTTGGAGAGAATGGCTTGAGCTGGATAATAGGGGATAGAAGGATCTGAATGGATGGAAATTGTGGAAAGAGAGGGCTTTCAAGGTCCAGGAATAATGGGAGAAATAAGGCAGAGGCTTGGAGGTCATGGACAAGTGTACGTATAGTGAAGAGAATGAGACTAAAGAATTTGTTTGTGAGACCCAAACTAATAGGTGAGATGCAGAGGAGGCTGCAAAATCAGATTCTGGTGAACCTTAAAATCAGCCAGAGGAATTTCAACTGCACTCAGTAATAATAACAGTGGTTAAAATCCCTTGAGTGCTCCATGCCAGGAAAAAACGGAAAACTTCATATGCATCATCTCATTTTTTTCTTCACAGTAATCCTATGTGGATGAATATTATTATTTTTCTTTTTCCTTTTTTTTTTTTTTTTTTTTTTGAGGTATGTGGGCTTCTCATTGTTGTGGCCTCTCCCGTTGCGGAGCACAGGCTCTGGACGCACTGGCTCAACGGCCATGGCTCACGGGCCCAGCCGCTCCGCGGCATGTGGGATCTTCCCGGACCGGGGCACGAACCTGCGTCCCCTGCATCGGCAGGCGGACTCTCAACCACCGCACCACCAGGGAAGCTCCTATTTTTCTTAATTTACAGGTGAGGGAACTGAAGTTTAGTGGGGAATAGGAAGGAAAAATGCCTAGAAGAAGGTGAAGCTAATGTAAAATTTAGGTATAATCACTGAATATATATTAAATAGGAAAAGTTGAACCTCTCTTAAGCTGACTAAGGGAAGAATGGTTTAACCAGAGAAGCCTCTAGCCTAGAGCTAATTATTCCCAGATATTGAGAAACTACCTTTTGAGAACTCCACCTAATACCTCAGGAATTATGTAATTTTCCAGTCTAGCTAGTGCCCAGAGGTAAGGAAAGAACCATTTGAGGTAATTGGAGAGAACAGTACTTGAAGGACTGGGATTAACTAGCTCTAGACTAGTTACTACGTGAAGCCCACCCAACAAATCATAAAAGCAAGACCAGAGAGGGTCAAACTGTCTCGAAGCAACTTAGCTACATCCCAGAACAAAGCTTCAGAATATTTATAAGAACACAAAAAATATCTAGCACCTAAGAATGTGGAATTCACAATTCCTGGTTTCCAGTCAAAGATTACGAGGCATACAAAGCAACAGGAAAATATGAGCCATAGTGAAAAGAATAATCAATCAACTGGAACCCACTCAAAATGGTCACAGCTGTTAGAATTGGCAGACAACACATATATACACTACCAAATGTAAAACAGATAGCTAGTGGGAAGCAGCCGCACAGCACAGGGAGATCAGCTCGGTGCTTTGTGTCCACCTAGAGGGGTGGGATAGGGAGGGTGGGAGGGAGGCTCAAGAGGGAGAGGAAATAGGGATATATGTATATGTATAGCTGATTCACTTTGTTGTACAACAGAAACTAACACAGCATTGTGAAGCAATTATACTCCAATGAAGATGTACTAAAAAAAAAAGAGACAATTAAGGTCCATTTTTTAGATAAACAAGGTCCTACTGTATAGCACAGAGAACTCTATTCAATATCCTGTAATAAGCCAGAATGGAAAAGAATATGAAAAAGAATGTGTGTGTGTGTGTGTGTGTGTGTGTGTGTGTGTGTATATATATATATATATATCTGAGTCACTTTGCTGTACAGCAGAAACTAACACAACATTGTAAATCAACTATACTTCAATAAATATTTTTTAAAAAGAAAAAAACATTTTAACTGGCAGCTATATAAAACATAGAAGTGAAGTGGAGTAAACTGACCCTAAAAGACAGTTTTTGAAAAATAAGGTAATTAGTTCTTGGAATAGAGCCTCCTTATTATTAGAAAATAACATGATCAGATGGATTAGAAATCAAAATTAAGTTGGGAAAATCCAAAGAAATTCTTATGGTATTGTGTAGGAAAGACAAAAATATTATTGTAGGAAAAGTATGAGATTTGGAGTAATTCCAAATCAATTTCAGTCTCTGTCATTTACTACTTTTGTGATCTTGGACAAAATATTAATGGTTATGAGTTTCAGTTTCCTTACCTGTAACATAGGGATAATAATAACTATGTCACATGGATATGCAAGTGTTTTAAATCGGTGTCATACTACCTATTAGATATATGCATATGTACACATATACCTTTAAATTATATATTTTACATATGCACACATACACACACATGTATGTATATCCCATAACAGTCTGACATGTCGTGGGCCAATAAACATAGCAAGTGAGTTTACCTGGCTAAGTCATGAAATATTAAAAGAGCTGAGCATAACTTTTTTCACTGGCCCTGAAAAGCCTGTTATTTAGATATATCTTATAAAGTTTATATTATTAAGCAAAAAAACTCTTTCGGACTTTTGTTCAGGGTATGTGATGAATGTAAGGGCTTTGAAAATCAAAGGAGAGTGAGGAGAATTTTCAGTCTACAGCTTACAATAAAAGTGGGTTCAGGGAAGTCAACATGGTTTTCCAAGTCAGAAAAAGAACTGTGAACCTCTGCAGGCTGTCAGGATTATGACAATGGAAAACTTGAGAAAAGTATTAATGAATGGGGAAAGGGAGGAGTAAGGCTTGTTCATTTTAGTGGTAAGGTTATAGTGGGTCACTTGGAGTCTGAAGAAATATGATTAAAAAGAGTGAAAGAACAACTTATGGAAGCTTGGATTATAAATTTCTGCTATCCTTTCAGTTTTGGGGTTCTAAAGCAACCTAGGAAGAGCTTAGCTCTTGGAGATGGATGGGTAGGGCAAACCTATGGGTACACTCACTGCTGCATTTAAAATTCTGTATAAAAAGAGGCATTTTTACAGAGTGAGTTTATAGTTTTCCAGTCTCTAGTGGATTTGTAAAAACATACCACTGAACATTTTTGGTAGGATAGATTGGCTGTTTAAATACATCACTGGGATAAATCAGTATTCTCTTCTGACCAGTGATTTTATTCTCTCCGTATTATGAATATAATTTTAATGATATACTCAAAACAAAGATTAACAGAGACATAATAAATGTTATAGACATCTCAAAATTTTCCAATAATTTGGATTTTTACTACATATAGATGTGATTAAATAACAAAATTCAAAGGTAAACCAAGTGTCTTATAATCAGAAAAAATGAATAATTATACATGCTGCTACACTGGATAGAGTGCTGGCTACTTTTAAGAAGCTACTTCTTTATTGATATCAGCCTGCCTGTCTCTCTCTCTGTCTCTCTCTGTCTCTGTCTGTCTCTGTCTCTGTCTCTCTCTCTCTCTCCATATGTGTAAAAGAATTGGAGCAAGATAGACAAGATTGATAGGACATGTCTCTGCCATACTTTGGATCTTGGTATTATTAATATTACTGAAGGAGGGTCTGGATCCTGTAGCTTGACTTTTCATGCTGATCTTGATTTATTAAATTTACGTCAAAATATAGGCTGATATGAAGCAAGAAAATGAAAGCTTAGCTAGATCTTGCAATCTCTCTTCATCTTTGGATCTGTTCTGAGGTTCCTCTGAATTTTCTATGAAGATTTATTTATTTATTTTTGGTTTTTTACTTTTATAGTATATAAAAGAATATTGTAAGCATTCTGAATCCCCAGGATAAGCACTTTGCAACTGAGTACTGCCTGTGATTTTAGGGCTGTACTTGTGATTGTCTTTTTTGTTGCATATTGGGAATAAGGAACTACTGAAGACACAGTATCTAAGATTCAATATGTTGCTGCTCCAGCTGGAATCTTCACATGCTTGAGGGTCTATTACAGTATTTTGGCAAGCAGTGTTCTCAGTTTATTTACTACACACACATATACACACACACACACACACACACACACACACACCTTCTTGGTCAGGAGCTTTGTTAGCTACTTTATAAAAGTGGATATCAAAACACAGTTGACTCTGGGACCAAGTTAAACATGGCTCCCATTCTTCCTTTCCTAACTTCTGCAAATCCACTCAGGGGAGAAAAGCAAAATGTACCACATGATGGCTAGGAATGCTGACAAGAATCCCTCCTGCCCCAACATGCACACAGAAGTTTTCAAAATCAAAGCATCATAGCATCTATTTTTTTTTTAATTAAAATGGGCAGTTCTACATATATATTTTTCATATTCTTTTCCATTATGGTTCATCACAGGATATTGAATATAGTTCCCTGTGCTATACAGTAGGACCTTATTGTTTATCCATCCTATGTGTAATAGTTTATATCGGCTAATCCCAAACTCCCACTCCTTCCCTTCCCCACCCCCATGTAAAACTGAGTCACTGCTGAAATTAACACAGCAGAAATTAACACACTGTAAATCAAGTGTACTTCAATACAGTTTTTTTTAATTAAAAAAAAATTTAAGGGGCTTCCCTGGTGGTGCAGTGGTTGAGAGTCCGCCTGCCGATGCAAGGGACACGTGGTTCCGGGAGGAACCCACATGCTGCGGAGCGGCTGGGCCCGTGAGCCATGGCCGCTGAACCTGCGCATGCGGAGTCTGTGCTCCGCAACGGGAGAGGCCACAGCAGTGAGAGGCCCGCGTACCACAAAAAAAAAAAAAAAAAAAAAAATTAAAAATAAAATGGGCAGTGAGATAAGTAAGACAATGATGGCATTTTGCATATATAAAAAAGTAAAAGTCACTCCCAGAAATAAAGGGTAAAGCAATGACTTCAGTGACATCTGAGTTCCTAGCACATGCTTATTTCCCTTGGTATGTGAAAGATAATATAACATTTCTCGCTGCATTGTTCATATCTTGAAATGTCTGATTTAATGTGCTTTTTAGTCAATGTATGACACTTAATGAATATGAGTTGGACTTCTTAACTCAGTTCTGAGTATATTATACCTTAAGATGTACAATCCAAATACCTAAAATAGAAGAAATGCCATGACTTGTGTGTCTCCAAATATATCTAGTTCCATGGTGAATTTAAGCATTAAATGAAGAAAAAATATATATATTTATATGCTAATTATGCTCAAAGTATCCTAATTTTGTGCAAATCCTCAATACTGATTGCTTCCTACTTCCCCCGCCCCCAGTTCCCTCTGGTGCATACAACTCTCCTGGGTGATAATTATGATCAGGAGAGTAATTTTAATAAGCTTCTGATACTGATTACATACCAACTGGCACAGATCATAAGGACACTGTATTTCTGTGACTTACTAATCTACATTTCCTTCTAAGCATTGGTGTTGGTGGGTAAAATTTGCTAAATACAATGGACATACAACTACATAATTAATTATCTACACTGACCTTGACCACTGTGAGTAAGAGAAACAACAAACTGTTCCATACCAATGGACTCTAGCAGATAAGCTAAACCTAACCCCCTAATTTTTCATAAATGGGTGCAAATTAATACCCTCATACCCTCACTCTTTTCCTGTGGCACAATCCATCTCAGACTTCTCTCCAGATCTTCCCCGTAGTAGGGCTAGGCAGCATGTGATTCCATCTCTAAATACTATTTATTTCATTTGCATGTGGTTTCCTTATAACAGTATTACAGTTGACCCTTGAACAACATGGGTTTGAACTGTGTGGGTCCACTTATACATGGATTTTTTCAATAAATACATACTACAGTACTGCACTGGAGGACCCACTGTAAAGAGATACTTGGATTTTTGACTGTGTGGGAGTTGGCACCCCTAATCCCCGAGTTGTTCAAGGGTCATCTGTATTATATGGTGAGGATCCTATTGCCTATCTGAAATCTAAATTATGCTTACCCAAACCACCACTGCGTTCTGATCTCACCATGATGCAATAAGGTACAATCTCTGCAGTTCTGCATTGTTATTTTGTTTGTTTCTTTATAAGGGCTTGGTGACTTCTATACATTTCCCGGTTTCATGTATTATTTAATATATGGTTTTTCTGCTAATTAACATTGATTTCTTTTTCTCCACACTAATAATATACATTCCCCGTGTGTTCCATGTTGTGTATACATTCCATCTTTAATGGTGCCAACTATATCAAGGCAAGTTATTGTGAAACAGTTTAAATGACTTTTATCTAATTCATGTTATATGCATATCTATAGAAACAGCTGATGTCACCTCAGAAATGAGAAATAAAGTTGTTTAGGTAACACATTAGAGTTCAGGCTGACTAATCTGCATTTATAGTATGTGTTATGTAAATAGTATATGCAGATAAACTGGGGCACCAGAGTGATTTAGCACATTTCACCATTGTTACAAGGACTGCAGAAACGTTCGATATAAATCGTACTGTGTGTTTATTTGAACCATATGCATAGTATTGTTTCAGTGTCAGTGTTACAAAGTATAGAACTATTCCCGTTCACTTATTTATTTGTTAAGTTTCTGCAGTATGAGGGCCAAAGAAAAATGATGAGAATTCATCATTCTCATGTGATATATAAGACAAAGTCCTGTTCCTCCAGAAGATCGGTTTAATGGGCAACTGTAACTACTTACTTTCTCAATTATTAAAATAAGGTTTTTTAACTCTGTTAATTTAAAAACCAGTGTTTATCTTAAAAAATCAGGTATACATTTATGGTTATAGTTATCTTTTTCCCTCTTTAAAGAAAGCTGTTAATTCAGTCATTTTTTTTTAGTTGATTATATTTTAGAATCAAGGAAATACTTTATTCCTACTTGCAATAAACAAAGCACTTCGACATACAGTATTTCTTTAGAAGCTATGGTGAAAAGAGTGCAGGCTTTGCAGCCAGTGGTTATCAGTTTGAGTCCCAGCTCTCCTGCTTACTTCCAAAGTCTGAAGTATCCCATCTAAACTTTCTGATCCCTGATTTCCCTTTGTTGTAAAAATGAGCATAACTGTTTATTAACGGTTATAAGAAATAAATCTCATGAGTGTTTGTCACGTAGTGTTTACTTAATGCATAGTAGGTGGCCTCATAATTACTATTTCATCCTAACAAAATATCTTAAATTATATTATTGTATCATTTATGAATATAAAGACTAAGTAGAGGTCCAAAGTGGTTATAACTCTTAATTATGTTTTAAAAATCACACTAATTTATACTTTAAAATCATTTATCCTCAGGGTATATTTGATGGGACCTTGTGTTACGTGTAGAGTTATGTTATTGGGGGAAAACAAGGTGCTAGATAGCATTTTAGAAAAGGACAGGTTTTCTTCAGCAAGATTACAATCTAGACAGCAGAATAAGTTGTAGGCACAAAAAATGTTCGTGAGGATGTGAAATGATGAGGTCATAGGGTGAAGTGAAATAGTTGATATGCACAAAGTTAGCAGGATGGATAGTATGAACTTGATGAAGTCAGAAGTTAAAGAGTGAAGTGGGGACCAGATCTCTGGCAGCACTCTAGTGTTTGAAATGGGCCTTTCACGTTCGCATAGGGCTCCAGTGTATTATGAGCCAGAACTGCAGAAGAGCACATGGGCTTAGAAAGCAGAGAGCCCTGTGTTGAAGCCTGGTTTAACCAAGTATTAACTGTATGATTCTAAGCAGATTGCTACACTTTTTGGGGCCTGTCTTCTCATTTACAGAGTGCATACAATAATACAATAATAGTTCAATACTATCTATTGAAGCTATTGTGAAAATTAAATGAGTTAATGCATGTGAAGTTCTGGACACTGTGTCTGGCACACAATAAGCCTTCAAAAAATTGTGATTCTGACTCCAGTGAAGAATCACAGAAACAGTTAGTTTGAACAAAGTCACAGGTAAGAAAGTATAAAATGTGTACAAAAATGAAAGCAAAAGCATAGATAATTTTGGCTCAAGTTGAGTGTTATAAATATTAAGTAGTATATTAGTTTAGGGTCAGATTGTAGTAAGCTTTGAATGCTGGAAATTTAGACTTTACACAGTAGTCAAGCATGATCTTTTAAAAGTTTTAGTAAGCATGTGATTAGATCAACCAAGCATTTATGTAATCATTGAAAAACAAACTTCAGGAACACAATTATGAACAGAATAGGAGGAAGGTTACAAAACAGCCCCTGCTATACCTTAAGTTCCAAGTGAAATTTAAACTCACATATGACAGAAAATGATTAACTGATAAAATAGAGCTGAAGGAGGGACCTGATATCTCTGCTATTCTTTGCATAAACTTTACTAGCTAATTAATTAAAATCTAAATTTCTAAAGAAGGAAAGATCATATTTTTACTCAAATATGTCACCAAAACTGACAACTGGTGAAAGGGACCAAGGTAGCAATGTTTAGAAGAGGAAGAAGCACAGGGTGAGCACAGGTCTAAGGATGCCTGCCTTGTTTCTACCAGTGACCATTTCAGTTACTGTGCAAAAACTTCTTACCTTTTCTGGGCTCTACTGTCCACATTTATAAAACAAGGAGAAAATTTAACCAGGTGATGTGAAAAGAGCCAAATATAATTTTAATGTCAAACAACTCCAACTTGATTAGGAAAATAATTTAAATATTCTTGAGATAATAAGTATAAGCTTGCTTTTATGAGAAATAAGAAAAATGTTCCCCCAAAGTAATTAATTTATCATTATGTAATTAGAACTCTGTGTTAGTCATATGTATTTTGCTGAAATGTTTTCTGATAAAAGTTTATGAAGCTTTTTGGAGGTATGTGTGTGAGTTTGGATGTGTATGTGTGTTTGCACATGTGTGTGTATGCGTGTGGGTATTTGAGTATATGTGTGGTTGCGTGTATGTGTGTCTTGGGTGGGGTATTGAGCTACATTTAAGTGTTTTAATGTTCCTTTAGGTTTTGTCATTGTTTTCTCAAACCCTTCAGTATAAGACACACGTAATTCAGCATCATAAACCCCTGAAGTTTTTTTAGTGTCCCTTTTAACTCAATCAAATATTTAAAAAACTGCAATTCATTTTCATAAAAGCTGCATATCATCTCATATGCTATACCAAAATTTTATTAAATTGTGAATATCGCATTTGAGACCTGTTTATCAGAAGTGTCTTTTCTTCATTTCTGTTTAAGTTCAGGAAGCACCCAGAAAAGGGGATGATTTTCTCATCTCTCTTTTCCCAGTGGCTACGGAGCCACATATTCTTTATTTAACATTTTTAGCACCTGGTTTTGTCAAGAATACATTTTATCCTTCTTCCATGGATTTGGTTGTTTGAATGAAAAGTCCTGCAATGGAAAACAAAAACAAATGAAAAGCAAAAGACTCTTAAAATGATGTAGAGTCTGTAACTAGCTTTGGGAAACAGATTACAATTGGTGGCATTATTATTCTTTATTTCTATTTCTTTTTATAATCCAGGGCGGAATGAAGTAGCAGTGTAATTTTCTTGCAGCAGTGTTGTTTGTCTCAGGGATTTGAAACATGAATACCAATATTTATCTCTTTGTTTTTTCCCCTACATTATGGATGCCCAGCTAAAACATCTGATCTTGAGTTGGCAGGATTTCCTTAAACCAAAATGGTCAAAAGTATGGATTTTCATAGCTTTATTATCAATGTGCTCCATCAGTGAAACTGTATTAAAGTTTAGAAGTTGTGGTAGAGATCAGCTACCCACCACTACTGATCCAGCTAACTGAAATTGTCAGAACTAAGGGGATGGTGAGATTAGGGAACAGGCCCAAACACATCCAGCACTTCATTACTGAATATGAGCGTGCAATTTCTTTATCTGCCACCTTAAATATAAGCTGTCAGTGCAAGATCAACTTGGATCAACAATAAATATGAATAATTACTAAAAAAGAAGAAATTGTAAATTGAGAAAAAATAAGGAATATCAAGTAAAAATGCAACCTCCAAAATCATAATGGTGCCAGTAATAACTGTCCTGTTTGGGGGACTGTATTCTTTACTTCCGGTTATGAGAATAAGGAGGATATTAGATGACCTTGAAAGAAGGAGATAACAGAACCCAGTCGTGCTGGACTCTGGCAGGAACTTTCAAGGGGAGACAGAAAACTGTATCATTATGAAAAAAGGTCAGAGAAAGTACCTTACATATAGTACCATGCACACATATTGGCAGAGACCCATGTTGATGTTAAATATATTAGTAAAGTCTCTGAAATGTTTCTCATACAAAGAATCCAACTACTCCTTATGTAATAAGGCATGCTAGGGGAGGTTAAAATTAAAAAAAAAATTAAACTAAACTCTGAGTCAGAGTCAGAATATTCTTCATTTATGAGATGTGGAAATTATAAATGAAAAAGGTCTATTAGTTCTTCTAATATATCTTGTGTCTGACAGGAAAATGATACTCTTGGTTTTCCTTACTTCAAATCAAATCACTTACAAAATATATTATTACTGAAAAAATAAATTATCCCTATGACCATTAAGATATTCTTAAAATAGGATCTGGTCTTTAACAGAAAATTGTATTAAATTTCATCCTTACCAAGCACTTTATTTCTATGCTTGGTATGTATTTAAATTTCCACTGTGGGCAGAAGCCATATTTTAAGATGGTTGGAGAAAACCCTTACCATTCTTTCAAGCAGCTAATGCAAATCTTTGTGAAAGCTTAAACAGAAGTTTTGATAAAAGGACTATTTAAATACATTTGGGGTGAGTCTTTTTTAAGGGTAAAAAACCAAAAGGGATTGAAGGAATTTTTTGTTTTAGCTTACTTAGCTTACTTGTTTGTTGTTTATTCTTTTACCCCTTTCCCCAGCTCCGTAATATCCACAGACTCTCTATTCTTCTCTGGTGCCATTCAGTGGCATCTTGAATTTTCAGTCATCTTAGGAAGTCTTGGTCTTTTGCGACTGTGCTACGAAGAGTTAGATGTATATGTGACATTTTAATAGGGCTCTTTTGACCTATGCAACTTCTTTGACAAAAGCATTTTGATGCTAGGAGATTTTTGACATGCCACTTTGGTGTGCAATTTTGATGCAGGGTTGTTTTTGACATGGCTTAAAAAGACATTTAAGCCTTCAGCTTTTATTATCATCAGCCTCACCCTATCACTGAACTGACCTCACCCTACAATGAGGATGAGGGACAAGGTGTGTTCTGTGCCAAGAGCAGGTGTTAGGATCTGGACTGAAGGCAAGGCAGAGGGCCAGAGACCCTGGGGACAAGGACCAATCCAGAGCAAACTTCACATAGCTAAGAATCAGTAGTTCACCCCCTTGCACATATCACAATATCCATCACCTGTTACAAGAAGCACATGTACATTTTCTCAGGACTCACCTGTATCCATGATTGTTTTATCTCAATGTCTCTCATTTTTTTCCATAAACTTTAAGACCCATGGGAAAATGGTATTTCAATCACAGTAGGATCACTCTTCTATCCAAATGGCTAGGATACACAGTTTTTGGTTACATTTCTATCAACTAGTTCTCACTGTACTAATTATGCATGATATTGTGAAACTTTTTTAAACTGACAATTTGGGAGACAAAAGTGATACCCACTTAGAGACTAACATATCTCTCTCTCTCTCTCTCTCTATATATATATATATACACACACACACACACATATATATGTGTATATGCACACATATATGTATGTGTGTATATACACATATATATGTGTGTGTGTGTGTGTATGTATGTGTGTGTGTGTATATATATGTATATATATATATATATGCTTCATGGCATGCAGGATCTTAGTTCCCTGACTAGGGATCCTCGAACCCATGCTCCCTGAAGTGGAAGCACAGAGTCCTAACCACTGGACCACCAGGGAAGTCCCATAACATATACCTTTATTTTGTCTTGTTTTAAAGGTAACATCCAATCATAGAAATTTGGAATAAGTTGTAAAGCAAAAGTTGTTGGTAATTGAGGAACAAGAAATGTGGTCTCAATCTGATGCTTTAACAAGGTCATTTCTTTCCTACTGTATTAAATTGACTATATCAAAATGGCTGTCAAAATGTATTCTGTTTCCAAACAAACGAAAAAATGATAACTTTTAAAGAGTTGAGCATTAGAAGAGGTAAACACTGTTGAATTTCTTCATCTGTCACATTCTTTTCCTACATTAGCTTTATTAAATATGTGTCTAAGTTTTCATTGAGGTATGAGGACTGGCTGGCTCTTCTTTGCACTGAGATGCCATCAACAGCATCATGGTTCCAAAGGGACTGCAACGTCTGTGTGGCCAGTGCAACAGATCTCTCCATAGCAAAGGCCTGCCATATGACCTGATGAGATCCTTGAGGGCCAATAGCTTCTGAACTGGAAGGAGACAGCCTTCTTGCTTAATAATTTCCAGCCCCTGTTTTTTATATCTGGCTGTGGAAGAGGGGTAAAATAAGAACTAGTTGAAAAGAGTTTGTGGAACAGAATATAGGTTACATAAACTGTAATGAATTCTTATTTCCCTTAGATGGGCTCAAGGCTTTGCCTCCTCCCAAGATGCTGGGGTGCCCCATGCTGTCAGTAAAGTCTACCTAGCATACGGAAGCCCAGTGTGAGTGTTTGGAGAGGACTGTGAGGGGAAGACTTTGACAATAAGGTTTATGTTTTATTTTTAAAAACAAGTTGCTAAATTATTCAGTAACTGTACATGATTCCTTGGGTACTCCTTGATTATGAGTAGTAGAACCTAAAGTCATCATTTCTTCCTTGCAAATAATTAACATCTTCATGACTTTCCTTTTCCTTATTATTTTATTTGTTTTTAATTTTCCCTCATTAGCCAGAGGTGAAAATTAGGGATAGAAATAGAAAACCATTTTTGTCTTAACTTGGCAAGATTGTCACAGAACACATAAAACACATCCACACATGCAATTCACAGTCAGATCCACTCCACCTTCATTCTGTGAGCTTGGCTCCCTGAATGTTGAAACATAGACTATGAAGGTAAGATGGCTAATTTGCTGACTGGCTTACTTTGTTTGGAAGTAATTGCATATAGGTGGGATATAGCTTATTCTCGTTATGGAGAGTTCCTTTTATTTGTAGACTATTTTATAGTTGCCAAGTGTTCTCTGATATGCTTTTTAATTTTCACAGCCATCCCTTGAGGGAGGCAAACCGTAGCAGCTCTGGAAACAACTTGGTCAGAGAGAGGCTTTCACATACAATGCTTAAAATAAAGATGTTGCAGTACCCGTCTCCACCCTTCTCACTGCTGTATACAAATCCATACAGCTTACAAAGAATCGTGCCTGATTTCTTGCACATGTAGCTAATGCTTATCATGAAAAGAGTGGGGGAACTGGAAGTGGGGATGATCCTTACCACTCTCATCTTACTGATGAGGCAGAGCTGGGAGAGATTTGGAGGCATTTGGGAATCAGAGCAATATCTTGAAAAGAAGTGTTGGGCTCAAAAGCTCAGCAAAGTTTTGTTATTTTTCGTAATTTTTTTTTTCTTTTTTTCTCTCTTCCCTTTGTGTCCACACTGCTTCCAGCTTAAGCACCCAACAAAGAGGCTGTTCCTCTCTCTTTATGAGGATAACAAGAGAATTGAGCTGCCCTTGGATATGTGCCTCAGCATTTTTATGTGCTATAATTTGAACACTCACTATAAAGCCACTCAAAATAGCTGCAGATGCCACAGGTTACTCATCTCTGCAACACAATTTGAAAAGACTTCAGTTCAGTTTCTAAAATATTTATCTCACATAGATGTGGTTTATAACACATACCCCTTTTTTGTGCTTTAAGCCTTGTTTATTAGGAACTGTTTAAATTCTTTAAAAGAATTATTATATATTTAGAAAGAAATTGGAATAAGATATCTGAGAATATAGATTAAAAACTAGTGTTTTTCTGTAAATATATTTCGTATTCTATACGGCTTTACCTTATTTTTAAAATATAATATCATTGTGTGGAACTCTATTTCACATTTCATAAAATGCTAGCTAGTGTCTTAATTCCTTTTAGAGCTCTGTGACCATGCTAATATATCTGACTGGGCCATAATAAAGTGGTTTTTTCTACACCAGATTGAAAGCTATGAAGTGCTTACAACCAGAAACTGAATTCAGAAAACCCATGGTTGTCATGGCAGCTATGAAACCCCTTTGGTGTTTCACAATAAGTATTGATCAAAAAGACAAATACAAACTGTTCTCAAAATTTGGTGACCTTATTGTCCCAGGACATTTGAAAAGTCCCTAATAGTAGAAATATCTACCTAAAAAAATTACACAAGCAAAATAATAGAAATGTGTTACTAAAAAGAATAGATTTATTTCCTCTATATTAAATCTCTATAAAGATATCTGTTAATAATAAATATATTCTTTTTTCATGATTGAGGAAGGGAAGGACATTGTATCAGATTATGTACATGAACTAAATTGAGTATATTCCTGTAATTTCCAGATTTCCAACGTCAGAACACCATGCCTAGAGCCAGTTCACTAATTTTCAGTTATCACTTTTATACATTTCCTCCTTCCAAAAAGAAATGTGTAAAATGACATAATAGCAATGCTCTTTGAAGAAGTATTATTATCATTCTCATTTTGTATACCCTGGAACCAAGGCTAAGAGGGGTTAAGATGGGTCTCTAAGTTTCTTTTTAAAGCTATATTTCTACAGATACATATATCTATTTATAGAATCACTGAAATTAGGGTAAATACTTTAGGTAGCAAGATACTTTCCTGTGTATACCTCATTTCTTTATTTTAAGCAAACATATCAGTGGAATATATTTTAAATGACTTCAATATGAATTTATGGGAAATTAAAAAAGACATCACTCACAGTTAACGTACACATTTGTGATGTTGCCCCAATGCATTTAATTTCCATGTATATGTCAAATTATGGTACCATTTTTCTTGTGTGAATAAAACAATCTAAAAGAAATATTGATCAACCAATTTAAGATAATATGGAATGGGAAACCTTTTTTTTTTCCAACCATAAACCAAGAAATATACAGAGCCTTTGCTTGCTTCATACTTTAAGAAATTTAATGGCCATATTTAATAGCCACCCAAAGGGTTTATAATGGAAATGCTAACATAAACCAAGCTCTAGTCCACATCAATAGCTTTTCCCAATAAATTCCTAGGCTGTGAAAAAAGTAACATGTTCGGATAAGGGACGATCTTCAATGCTTCTCACCACTTCCCATCACCTCAGTATATTGCTTGGAGGTCAAATGGTTTCAGAATGAATGTCAAGGTCATCCTTAAAGGTAAAAAGACAATAAAGGAAATCATGGAGCCTCAAGGAATAGCTCTAGAGATTGGCCATTCTTTAAATAGATAGACTATTTGGGGGATGATTACTTACATATGGATCTAAGGCCTTTTCTACAACCAACTGGTGAAGCCCTCCCCATCCTTCCCTTTATACTCCCTTTTCATGTCACTGCTGAGTTTTGGCACTGTGAAGTAAGTGCTGAGGGAGTCAGCAAAGAAGGATGGGGACACAGATAAGATTTTCATTCATCTAAGATTGTACATTTGTTTCCAAATAAAGCCAAACTAAGCTTAAAGTGTTATTTGGAGATATAGAGGGTTGTGATTTACCACTGGCTGTCCAGAAGCTGTGAGAACTGGTTGGAAACAGCAATCAAGATCCTATATTCCTTCTCCCTGTACCAAGTATTACCAACCTGTGTGCAGCCCAGAAGCACAGGAAGTATGATATGGTGGTATTCAGAAACTCATCTGCTCCAAAACATGTGTGAGTAAAGTTTTGTTTTGAATACCCAGAACAAGATTTTCAATGTTAGTGTCCTCAATCACAGCTACCTATTCTATAGTATCTCACATATTTGTATTACTTTTATTTTCCATATTGTTTCATGTTTCTCCTCTGTGAACATATGTGACAGTTAATGATCCCTGTAGTCCATCCACCAAGTGCTGCCAGAGAACTCTGTCTGTCATATCTGCTCGTATCTCCATCCTGTTCAGAATCCATGGTTGAATGGTACATAGTAATACCTAATATTTGTTCCACAAATGATGATCTCCCCAAGGCTTTCAGCAAAGAGTCTTAACTTTGAGCGATGGAGAGAAGTGTCTCATCCCCAAGGGAAGAAAACAAGGGAGGGAAGAGTTGATAGTATATAACAAAAAGAAGTGTGTTCAATACATCTATTATTTTCTTTATGCAAACTACTGGAAAAAAATTCCTTTTGGCTGGTGGGGATATGTAGAAAGTGGGCTAAAAATTGTATACGTATAGCTGATTCACTTTGTTATACAGCAGAAACGAACACAACAATGTAAAGCAATTGTACTCCAATAAAGATGTTTAAAAAAAAAAAGAGGAAACATGTTTTAAAACTTTTCAAAATTGTAATTTATCTAATTTATCTTGTGGTAAAAACTCTTATCTTGAGATCTACCCTCTTAACCCTCTTAACAAATTTATAATTACGCAATACAGTATTTTTGACTATATGTACAATGTTGCACAGCAGATCCCTGGAATTTATTCACCTTGCTCAATTGAAACTTCATGCCCATTGATTAATAACTCTTCTTTTCTCCCTTCCCACAACCCTTGGCAACCACTATTGCACTTTTTAGTTCTATGAATTTGACTACTTTAGATACCTCGTATAAGTGGAATCATATAATATTTGTCTTTATGTGATTGGCTTATTTCACTTAGTGTAGTGTATTCAAGATTCATCCATGTTGTTACATGTTGCAAAATTTCCTCAGGATAGCTATTTTCAAAAAAACAAAAGACAAAAAGAATTGGTGAAGATGAGAAGAAATTGGAACCCTATACACTACTTGTAGGATTGCAAAATGGTATAACTGCTATTGAAGAGTATGTAGGTTCCTCAAAATATTAAAAATAGAATTACTATATGATCCAGCAATCCCATTTTGGAGTATTTATCCGAAAGAATTGAAATCAGAATCCCAAAGAGATATTAGCACTCTTATGTTCATCACAGCACTATTCACAGTAGCTAAGATGTGGAAACCACCTAAATGTCCATAGACAGATGAATGAGTAAAGAAAATGTGGTATATACATACAATGGACTATTATTCAGCCTTCAAAAGCAAGGAACGTGATTTTTTAAAAATTAAGAAATATTGGGCGTTGAGTTAAAAAATCAAAACACCTTTGCTTTGCATCCAAGGCCTTCACTGTGGCCCCTGTGAATAAAACAAATTGACCTCGTCACCCTACCCACATACTCTGCGGTCTTCTTCGCCTCATAAGCTAAAGCGCTATGGAAAGAATCAACTTTCCTGGAGCATGTGATGCCTCTAACACTTTTGTCACAAAGGCTTTCCATTCTCTCAGGCAATTTTAAGACCACTCCCTCCTAGTCTCTCCACTAAGAATGTCCAAAAATAATTAATGAAGATACTTTCAGACTATGTTGGGTTCAATATTAATTAAATTAGGACCAAAGGTTATAATAGTTATGATAGTAATTCAAACATTTTAACACCCCTTAACTCTACACACTAAATGAAATGTTGACGTTTTTAAAGAAATAATGAAAGTGAATTTAAATAGTTGGATTAGCTAGAATTTTCATGCTAAATGTGTCAAGTTGTGCTCACTTTAAATGCTATTTTTAGGAAATACATAATGAAAATAGCTATGTGATTAATAGAAAATCCTGAAATATTCATTAGCTTTTCTCATCCAGGTATTTCAGATATTGACAGTTATTTTAGTAAAATTTAATTTCGTACTGCTAGGTACAGTATTTTGAAAATGAAATTTTAATTAATATTCTAATTTAAAACTGAATATATTTTTGCTTATGAAAATATATTTGAGACAAAATTTTAAGAAGTCCCACAACTTACTGTTGCCAACTTACTGTTGGGCAATTTAAAATATATTGCATATATTTGCTCATCCATCACCTCTGCTTTAAATATTAGTTGACCCTTCTCACTTCTTAATTTGCCAAATAATATCATCCTTGTTAGACTGTTCTAACAGAGCAGTAAAAAGAGCTTTGTAAGAATTCTTGAAGTTATATGAATAATCAGCTTTGCTCTGGTTAAAATTATGATTTGTTTCAGAGTATGTAATTTATTCTTATTAAGAGTGAAATCTTCATTTATTTTGCAAATATTAATTTAATCACAAAATATATTATTGCAATGTATTGTTTAAAAAGCATTTAAGTATACAAGCAGAATAAATAGAATATTAAAAATGTAGAAAAATAACTCTATTGTGTGTGTGGATATAAATTTTTATATAACCAGATCTAGTCAAATTTATAAACAATGCAGTTTTGTCCACTAAAAATAGTATTTTTAGAAATAGAAATGTTCAATGTTCATCATATGATTTTTTGTTTTGAGTTTTTCTTAGATAAACCTTCTACTCTATGATTACAAGCACATTTACCAGTGTTTTTCTGGTACACTTGTAATTTCTTTTTCTTTTAAATACATCTCAACTTTATTTTAGGAGATGTTATGAAGTTATGGAATGAATTTTTCCTAGTTGTTTATTTATAAAATGCCTGTCAATTACTCTCAAACTATTTACAAAAAATTGATCTTTTGTTTCCACTGAATTGTTATGAAAGGCATATTGATATAATATGCCTTTATTATATATTAAATTTTAGATTTTTTATTCTGTTAGAAAACAAGAGCAAAATGGTTTTTAAAAAGCAGATAAATCATCTATAAGAGAAAAGAGCTTAATTTTGGAAAATAAAAATTGCTCTTATTAATCAAAAAAAGAGCAACCCAATACAAAAGTAGGCAAATGACATGAACAGGAGATTTTTACCAGAAGTATAAACATCCATTACCAATAAACATGACACAAAATTTGGCTTCACTCTTAATTCAATGAAAATAAGTGAAAACAACAGCAAGTCATTTTTTTGTTTGTTTCCTTTAGGACAGAAAAGATCAACAAGTTTGGTAAAACCCAGTTTTGGCAAGGGTGTACAAAAACAAACTTTCTGTACATGCTGTTGAAGAAATGAATTGATATAGTAATTTGATAATGTCTGTCACTTAATTTGCAATTTGAGAATATATGTCATAGTTAATTGTAGTTTATAAATTTATCTTAAAATATAAACTGAACTCCAGAAAATGCAAACTAATCTTCAGTGCCAGAAAGCATATCACTGGATACCTAGGAAAGAGGCTGAGGGGCACGAGGGTAGCATTACAAAAGGACAAATTTTGGGGCTGATATATATGTTCACCATCTTGATTGTGCTGATGGTTTGTAGGGTGTATGCATATGTCAAAACTTATCAAATTGAACATTTTATGTGCAATTCATCGCATGTCAATTATACCTCAATATGTTTGTTGGGAGAGAGAGGAGGAGTGAGAGAGAGATGCACAAATGTGAAAAATCATTTGCCAAAAAATTTTCCTTGCATCACCATTTAAAATGACAACAACCTGTAAGCAATCCCCTTCAGCCATTATATCTGAAATAAAAATAATATCAACCAGAAAATACCCATAAATGACCTTTGATATAAAAGCAATTTTAAAAACTATAAACAAAATAAGAAAAATTTTGTATGGAAAAAGAAAGACTGGAAAGAAATGGGTAAGAAACCTTTAGACAGTTTTTTTTTCTTTATTTGAAATATATACATTTTCTAGCATTGCTTTAATAAATGTGCATTTTTATTTAAAAAATAAGCAAGGAAGAGTGAACATTTTAACAGTTAAGGGGTGAACACTGTCAACTACTGTTTATTCAACTACTGTGAATAAACAACTACTCTGTTTATTCACAGAGTAAAGCATATCAAATAATAGATTTGTTGTTATAGTCTAACTACACTGTTAGACTATGCTATTGATCAGTAAGAAAACATTTTTGTTTCAGCAAAGTATGCAGCAGTTTTGACTGCATATTTGTGGGGAAAAAAATGGTAGCTCAGTTGGCTTCAGTTTGGCTGTGGTTTCAATGTCAGTTCAGTTATAGCTTATGCAGTATTATTCACTCAGTGGCCTGTAAGGGCCAGGAAGTTTTCTGTTAGTTCAGTTCTCAAAGTCTTAGTCTGCTGACTAGGATCAGATTTACTCATACACAGCTCTGGGAAAGGAGCCCAGGATTTTTTATAAATAACTTAATGGGCTTGCTTTCCTGAACCCTCTGCAATTTCCTGGGTACTGTCTGGGAAGACCTAGGGCTTCCCTTTTTGGTCCTTTTGCCAGAAAGCTGGGGCTTCAGTTACCCCAATCTGATACATACTTCCATGGCCGTGCCAACATCTGTGGCCAAGACAAAACCGTAAGGAAAAATTGCAAAGGTAATTCAGCCCACGCTTGGGACCACCACTGCACTGACTGGACAGGAAGATTCTACTCTCTAATAATTTTTGGTTAGAAAAAATTATTAGAAAAACTCTGCTGGAGTTTTCTGCCCTCACCCCGGTGCCCACTTCCAGGTTTGGGACTACCTGACTTTAGTCTGGGACACTGGAGAAAAAGGAAAGTGGTAAGCGCAAAACTGGCTCCTTGATACTTCAAATTGCCATCTTCTTCCCCAATCTACCTGCTATTATTTAATATTCAGAGTCCTCAAATAGCAGCTGCATAAAGCCTGCCTGTGTTCTACAGTTGCATTCAGAGGAAAAGACATGACGGAGTGTGCTTACTCCATCAACTGGAACTGAAACCTGAACCACTGCTTTTCAATTTATTGAAAAATAATAATTAATAATAATAATAAACTTATAACAATTTAACATGATATAAACTTACCAACTATTAATACCAATTAATTTAACAGTATTACAAGTAATAAATTTATTGGAAATCCTTGCTCTTATCACTAGGACAAGTGTGTCCCTTAGCTGTTCCTTTGAGTAAAGCATACAACTGAAATCAATAAAAACTGTACATATTGTTAGATTTTTACTTTATGTAAGAATATATACATATTAATATTATACTTTAAAATTAGCCCTATTCATATCAGATTTTTTCTCAAGCTTTTCCTTGTTAACCTCAGAAGTGGTCCAGAACTAGTTGTCTCTTTAAGTATGCATGCTCTCAGTTCATTAATTACAATGTGCAATTCATATTAATGACATCGGCAAGCTTTATTTGAAATTTAAAATTTGGTTTTGCATTTTAAAAAGCTTTAGAACAGACACTACTCCTCTAGATGTCAGATAGCCTGTCATCTTCTTTACATAATTCAATAAACGCACCTCTAATAAATGTGAAAAATTGGCAAAAGAGAGTTCTAAGGATACAGGATGAACTAGTTGGAAAATCTTTGAATAGCGACATGAATGCTGGCATATTCCTGGATAAGAGCAATGTTTTACTGATTGGCATACACGTATCAGTCTGTACAGATTACTGATTGGCATACACGTATCAGTCTGTACAGATTAGCCAGTGTTAGAGGATGCTGTGGGAGCAGCTCAAAAAGTTTGGAAACTGTGGACCATTGACCAGGGCCCAGGGGAGATGGAGTGTCTGAACAGTCTGACTTAAATCATTTTTAAAATTTAAATCCACTTTAAGGCCCAAATATTCATCTTTATACTTGAATAACTGAAAGAACTTTGTTCATGAATAACTGGAGTTAAGAAGATTTTGTCTTTTTTCCATTATTAGATGTGGATACAGAACTTGACCACTATGAATGCCTCCACCACCACCTCCTTGGTCTAGGCCACTGCCTTCTATTTATTATCCTGTCTTTGCCGTAGCCTCCCAATTGATCATCCTGCTCTGCACCCCACTCCCCACAGTCCAATATCTGTAACAGACGGACTCGCCATTTTAGAGCTTAAGTCAGACCCTGTTACTCCTCTGCTCAAAACCTTCCAATGAGATTCCTTCTCCACCAGAGTAAGAGCTGAACCCCAGGTCTTTACAATGACCTACAATGTCCTCCAGAGTTTGGACCCAAGATGTCTCTAACCATGTCTCCAACTAATATTTTTCCTACCTTCCTTCCTTCCGCTGCATTGTCCCCTCTACACTTGCTTGAACATGCTAGACCCACTTCTGTCTCAGGGTCTTTGTACTGGCTGTTCCCTCTGTTGTAACTCTCTTGTCCCCTGTATGCACATGGTTCATCTCCTCCCCTCCTTCAAGACCTTACTGAAAGGTCATGTTTCAGAGGCCATCCCTGGCCACCTTGTTTAAATTGCAACTTTCCTCCAACCCTCAATGTTCTCTTTCCCTGCTTTATTTTGTTCTATAGTTCTTATCATTATCTGATATTTTATTTATATATGAAGGTGATTTTCTCTTTTATCTATTATATATAATATATATTTATTTTATATATTACAGTATATTACATATATTATACATTTATTATATATATTTATATATATATATATATATATATATTTATAATATACATTATATAGTATATATTTATATATGTATTTAGATATCTGTTTCCCTCTTCTAGAAGGTAAACTACATGAGGGCACAAATTGTGTTTTGTTCACTGCTGCTATATCTTAGGAAAGTGTGTAGCACTTAATAAATACTTATATTAATAAATATTTGATAAATATTTATTGAGTTAGTAGTTATATTTCTGTAATAGTTGCTTTTAGGTATAAAGACATGGTTTTTACTAAACTTAAAAAATCAGAAAGCATAGCACTGATATGGACAGCTTTCCAGCAGTGACAGTTTTCTCATTAATAATACTTAGCCAAAGTCTTTGGATTGTAAGGTGGACTCCTCACTCTGCTAGAACTTCTGCAATACAAGGGAGTTTGACTGTAATTGTATGGAGCTGTCACAAAACCCACTGGGATCCATCTCTGGAATATTTCACACACTTATCTTTTTCTTTTCAGTCTTCTGGTAATTGTCCTCATTTCTCTTAGATTCTCTTAGCTGCTTTATTACAGTAACTTCATAACTGGCCTTCCCACATTCTTATCCCCCCAGTCTATCATACATGTTGCTTTTCAAGTAATCTTCATAAAGGATGGCTCAAATTTTGTCAGTCCCCCACTTATGTGTTATTTCATAGCATTCAGGATCTTTCATGATCTATCATTTTTGCCTTAGCTAGCAGAAATTATTTCTCCACCAGAGGACCACCAGAGATGTCCTGGCCCCACATAATATCAATCGGCGAGAGCTCTCTCAGAGATCTCCGTCTCAAGGCTAAGACCTAGCTCCACCCAACAGCCAGCAAGCTCCAGTGCTGGAAGTCCCATGCCAAATAATTAGCAGGACAGGAACACAGCCCTACCCATTAGCAGTGAGGCTTCCTAAAATCATAAAAAGTCCACAGACACCCCAGAACACAGCACTTGATACAGCCCTGCCCACCAGAAAGACAAGATCCAGCCTCACCACCAGAACACAGGTACCAGTCCCCTCCACCAGGAAGCCTACACAAACCACTGAACCAACCTCACCCACTGGGGGTGGACATCAAAAACAACAGGAACTACAAACCTGCAGCCTGTGAAAAGGAGAACCCAAAAACAGAAAGTTAAGCAAAGTGGGAAGACAGAAAAATATACAGCAGATGAAGGAGAAGATAAAAACTCACCAGACCAAACAAATGAAGAGAAAATATGCAGTCTACCTGAAAAAGAATTCAGAGTAATGATAGTAAAGATGATCCAAAATCTTGGTAATAAAATGGAGAAAATACAAGAAACATTTAACAAGGACCTAGAAGAACTAAAGGGCAAACAAACGATGATGAATAACACAACAAATGAAATTAAAAATTCTCTAGAAGGAGTCATTAGAAGAATAACTGAGGCAGAAGGACGGATATGTGACCTGGAAAATAAAATACTGGAAATAACCACCACAGAGCAGAATAAAGAAAAAAGAATGAAAAGAATTGAGGACAGTCTCAGAGACCTCTGGGACAACATTTAACACACCAACATTTGAATTGTAGGAGTTCCAGAAGGGGAAGAGAAAAAGAAAGAGACTGAGAAAATATTTGAAGAGATTATAGTTGAAAACTTCCCTAACATGGGAAAAGAAAAAGTCAATCAAGTCCAGGAAGTGCAGAGAGTCCCATACAGGGTAAATCCAAGCAGAAACACACCAAACACATATTAATCAAACTATCAAAAAACAAATACAAAGAAAAAGTATTAAAAGCAGCAAGGGAAAAGCAACAATTAACATACAAGGGAATCCCAATAAGGTTAACAGCTGATCTTTCAGCAGAAACTCTGCAAGCCAGAAGGAAGTGGCAGGACATATTTAAAGTGATGAAAGGGAAAAACCTACGACCAAGATTACTCTACCCATGGGCTTCCCTGGTGGCGCAGTGGTTGAGAGTCTGCCTGCCGATGCAGGGGACACGGGTTCGTGCCCCGGTCCGGGAGAATCCCACATGCCGTGAAGTGGCTGGGCCCATGAGCCGTGGCCACTGAGCCTGCGCATCTGGAGCCTGTGCTCCACAACAGGAGAGGCCACAACAGTGAGAAGCCTGCGTACCACAAAAAAAAAAAAAAAGAAAAAAAAAGGATTACTCTACCCAGCAAGGATATCATTCAGATTTGATGGAGACATTAAAACTTTTACAGACAAGCAAAAGTTCAGAGAATTCAGCACAACCAAACCAGCTTTACAACAACTGCTATAGGAACTTCTCTAGGCAGGAAACACAAGAGAAGGAAAAGACCTACAAAAACAAACCCCCAAAATTAAGAAAATGGTAATGGAAACATACACATTGATAATTTCCTTAAATGTAAATGGATTCAATGCTCCAAACAAAAGACATAGACTGGCTGTATACATACAAAAACAAGACCTGTATATATGCTGCCTGCAAGAGACCCACTTCAGACCTAGGGACACATACAGACTGAAAGTGAGGGGATGGAAAAAGATATTACATGCAAATGGAAATCAAAAGAAAGCTGGAGTAGCAATTCTCATATCAGACAACATAGACTTTAAAATAGACTATTACAGGAGACAAAGTAGGACACTGCATAATGATCAAGGGATCAATCTAAGAAGAAGATATAATAATTGTAAATATATATGCACTGAACATAGGAGCACCTCAGTTCATAAGGCAAATGCTAACAGCCATAAAAGGGAAAATTGGCAGTAACACAATAATAGTAGGAGACTTTATCACCCTACTTTCACAAATGGACAGATCATCCAAAATGAAAATTAATCCGTAAACACATGCTTTAAATGACACATTAAACAAGACAGACTTAATTGATATTTATAGGACATTCCATCCAAAAACAACAGAATACACTTTCTTCTCAAGTGCTCATGGAACATTCTCCAGGATAGATCATATCTTGGGTCACAAATCAAGCCTTGGTAAATTTAAGAAAATTGATATCATATCAAGTATCTTTTCCTACCACAACGCTATGAGATTAGATATCAATTACAGTAAAAAACACTGTAAAAAATACAAACAAATGGAGGCTAACCAATACATTACTAAATAACCAAGTGATCACTGAAGAAATCAAAGAGCAAATCAGGAAATTCCTAGAAACAAATGACAATGAAAACACAACGACCCAAAACCTATGGGATGCAGCAAAAGTAGTTCTAAGAGGGAAGCTTATAGCAATACAATCCTACCTCAAGAAACAAGAAAAATCTCAAACAACCTAACCTTAGACCTAAAGCAGTTAGAGAAAAAGAACAAAAAAAAAAAAACCCAAAGTTAGCAGAAGGAAAGAAATCATAAAGATCAGATCAGAAATAAATGAAAAAGAAATGAAGGAAACAATAGCAAAGATCAAAAAAATTAAAAGCTTGTTCTTTGAGAAGATAAACAAAATTGATAAACCACTAGCCAGACTCATCAAGAAAAAAAGGGAGAAGACTCAGATCAACAGAATTAGAAATGAAAACGGAGAAGTAACAACTGACACTGAAGAAATACAAAGGATCATGAGAGATTACTACAAGCAATTATATGCCAATAAAATGGACACTCTTGAAGAAATGGACAAATTCTTAGAAAAACAACCTTCTGAGACTGAACCAGGAAGAAATAGAAAATATAAACAGACCAGTCAAAAGCACTGAAATTGAAACAGTGATTAAAAATCTTCCAACAAACAAAAGCCCAGGACTAGATGGGTTTATAGTCTAATTCTATCAAACATTTAAAGAAGAGCTAACACCTATCTTTCTCAAACTCTTCCAAAATACAGTAGAGGGAGGAACACTCCCAAACTCATTCTACAATGCCACCATCACCCTAATACCAAAACCAGGCAAAGATGTTACAGAAAAAGAAAACTACAGACCAATATCACTGATGAACATAGGTTCAAAAAATCCTCAACAAAATACTAGCAAACAGAATCCAACAGCACATTAAAAGGATCATACACCATGATCAAGTGGGGTTTATCCCAGCAGTGCCAGGATTCTTCAATGTATGCAAATCAATGTGATACACCTTATTAACAAGCTGAAGGATAAAAACCATATGATAATCTCAATAGATGCAGAAAAACTTTTGAAAAAATTCAACACCCATTTATGATAAAAACTCTCCAGAAAGTAGTCATAGAGGGAACTTACCTCAACATAATAAAGGCCATATATGACAAACCCACCACAAACATCATTCTCAATGGTGAAAAACTGAAACCATTTCCTCTAAAATCAGGAAAAAGACAAGGATGCCCACTCTCACCACTGTTATTCAACATAGTTTCAGAAGTTCTGGCCATAGCAATCAGAGAAGAAAAAGAAATAAAAGGAATCCAAATAGGAAAAGATAAGTAAAGCTGTCACTGTTTGCAAATGACATGATATTATACATAGAGAATCCTAAAGATGTTACCAGAAAACTGCTAGAGCTAATCAATGAATTTGGTAGAGTCGCAGGATACAAAATTAATGCAAACAAATCACTTGCAATCCTGTACACTAACGTTGTAACATCTGAAAGTGAAATTAAGGCAACACTCCCATTTACCTTTGCAACATAAGGAATAAACCTACCTAAGGAGACAAAAGACCTGTATGCAGAAAACTATGACACTGATGAAAGAAATTAAATATAATACAAAAAAATGGAGAGACAAACTATATTCTTGGATTGGAAGTATCAACATTGTGAAAATGACTCTACTACCCAAAGCAATCTACGGATTCAATGCAATCCTTGTCAAACTACCGATGGCATTTTTCACAGAACTAGAACAAAAAAAAATCACAATTTTTGTGTATGGAAATTTGTGTATGGAAACACAAAAGACCCTGAATAGCCAAAGCAATCTTGAGAAAGGATAATGGAGCTCGAGGAATCAGCCTCCTGGACTTCAGACTATACTAGAAAGCTACATTAATCAAGACAATATGGTACTGACACAAAAACAGAAATATAGATCAATGCAACAGGATAGAAAGCCCAGAGGTAGACCCATACACATATGGTCACCTTATCTTTGATAAAGGAGCCAAGAATATAGAATGGAGAAAGGACAGCCTCTTCAATGAGTGGTGCTGGGATTACTGGACAGCTACGTGTAAAAGAATGAAATTAGAACACTTCCTAATACCATACACAAAAATAAACCCCAAATGGTTTAAAGACCCAAATGTAATGCCAGACAGTATGAAACTCTTAGAGGAAAACATAGGCAGCACACTCTGTGTCATAAATCACAGCAAGGTCCTTTTTGACCCACCTCCTAGCCAAATGTAAGTAAAAAGAAAAATAAACAAATGGGACCTAATGAAACTTAAAAGCTTTGCATAGTGAAGGAAACCATAAACAAGACAAAAAGACAACCCTCAGAATGGGAGAAAATATTTACAAGTGAAGCAACTGACAGAGGATTAATCTCTGAAATATACAAGCAGGTCATGCAGCTCAAAATCAAGAAAGTAAACAACCCAATCCAAAAATGGGTGGAATATCTAAATAGACATTTCTTCAAAGAAGATATACAGATTGCCATCAAACACATGAAAGGATATTCAACATCAGTAATCATTAGAGAAATGCACATCAAAACTCCAATGAAGTAGCACCTCACACCGTTCAGAATGGCCATCATCAAAAATCTACAAACAATAAATCCTGGAGAGAGTGTGGAGAAAAGGGAACACTCTTGCACTGTTTGTGGGAATGTACATTGATAGAGCCACTATAGAGAACAGAATGGAATTTCCTTAAAAACTACAAATAGAACTACCATATGACCCAGCAATCCCACTACTGGGCATATACACTGAGAAAACCATAATTCAAAAAGTCATGTACCACAATGTTCATTGCAGCACTATTTACAATAGCCAGGACATGGAAGCCACCTAAGTGTCCATCGACAGATGAATGGATAAAGAAGATGTGGCACATATATACAATGGAATATTACTCAGCCATAAAAAGAAATGAAATTGAGTTATTTGTAGTGAGGTGGATGGACCTAGAGTCTGTCATGCAGAGTGAAGTAAGTCAGAAAGAGAAAGACAAATACCGTATGCTAACACCTATATATGGAATGTAAAATAAAACAAAAACAATAAATGGTTCTCATGAACCTAGGGGCAGGACAGGAATAAAGACACAGATGTAGAGAATGGGCTTGAGGACACAGGGAGGGGGAAGGGTAAGCTGGGACAAAGTGAGAGAGTAGCATGGACATATATACACTACCAAATGTAAAATAGCTAGCTAGTTGGAAGCAGCTGCATCACATGGAGAGATCAGCTTAGTGTTTTGTGACCACCTAGAGGGGTGGGATAGGGAAGATAGGAGGGAGATGCAAGAGGGAGATGATATGGGGATATATGTATACTTATAGCTGATTCACTTTGTTATATAGCAGCAACTAACACAACATTGTAAAGCAATTATACTCCAATAGAGATGTTAAAAAAAAAAGAAATTGTTTCCCATTAAATATCTTTTTTTAATGCAGTTAGAATACTCTTACTCCCTACATCTACATGGTATTTTCTCTCTTCCAAGTTTGGTTCAACACTCTTCACATAATCTTCAGTTTTCAGTCCCACACAAGTAGTGCTTAATCAGAAACTTGTATGTGAAATTGAAGTCTGTGTTTATGTATTTCTTTGGGAGTACCACATCTTCAGCTGTCTTTGTGTTACCCATGGATTGTCCTGTAGAAGTGATCTCAAAAGTACACTTATTCCATTCAAGCTTTCCACTGTGGATTGTCTTCCATCTTTAGACTTTAGGGCAGTTTTAAGCACCTCCCTACCATTCCATGAGGACATGGAGGGGTGAGAGATGAGGATGCCCCCATACCCAGAGGGGGATCTTCCCTATCACCAGTGTTTGGTGTTAGTAGTTAGTTGGTGTGAATCTGAGCCAGCTCAAGAGATCCTCCCAGCCAGGGTCCTAGAAAAACCCACCTTCATTGCACACAGATAACGGTTCAAATAAACTTTGTGACTTCTCTGGCTTGGGGTTGGGGTTGTGACTGTGCTTTTAGTAAAATATTTAGAGAGCTCCAAAGATAAAAAGAAAATTATGAAGTAGATATCCTATTGCAAAGATATTTAAAAAATGTTTTTAACTCATAGGACAGAGCAATTGATTCTACCTGAGAGACTGAGAAAAGGCTTTATCCAGGGTATTATTTCCTCTTTCTTTTATTCTTCCTTCTCTCTCTCTTTTTCCGTCTCTCTTTTATATGTTTTCAGCTTAATGAAATACTGGGAGCAGGGTGCATTAGCAGAGATTATGGCCTGAGAAAGTGATAAATCAGCTTGCAAGAAATAATTCAAGTAATAAGTAACAGCAAGAAATACTAGGTATATGTGTACAGGGTAGAATGCGAAATAAAGAGAGATGAAGTTACAATGGAGGTTATGATTTCATTAGAAGGCATGGAACAAAAATTAAATTTATCATTGTTATGAAAATGAGAGTTTGGAAACAACTTGCATTTACAGAACCAAATAACCTGTATAGAGTACAAATGGTCAGATATATATGGCTTAATTCTAAGTTGTGGTATAAGCGACAGAGATATCTTTTAAGGCCTGGATGATTAACAATAGGAATGGTATACAGTTATTTGTAATGATGATTGAGGTAACGGAGAATAAGAATGTGAGGTCAAGTGTGGTGTGTGGGAAAAATCTCCAGATTTAAGTTTCTACTGGATCTCTGTTTTCTTCTTGTGTAAAATAGGAATCAGTGTTCCAAGTCTGTTGCCTGGCTCACAGGCAGTGAGATAGTACTTGTGTAAGCATTTTGAAAAACTCATACATTTTCTACAGATTAAGGTATTAGTGGCAACTTTTTAAAAGGCAGGGCACTTGCCATATCACAAGGTATTGGAAAGATAAAGTGCTTATTCTCAAAATTAAATTTAAGGCCATGTACAGTTACCCAGTTTTCAGGTTGTTAAAATGATTTCTAAGCTTGAAAGAATTCAGTGAAAACCCCTAAAAGGCTTAAATGCAGGGCTACTCCTTGACCCCAGGTCTCCGAATTGGTTCTAATATTCTCTGTGCCCCATCAATCCCCTGTAGTGAAGTCAACAGAGAAAGTTTAGCATGATTATATGCTCACAGTTCAGCCCTAAGAAAACTATTATTAAAGAATAATGTAATGTTAGTCTCTTGGAATGTATTATGTATTATTGGCCAGTCCTCTTTCCCATTTCTTGGATTCTTTGTTTTTCTATTTATCTATTTTGAGATGATAATATAGAATCAAATATATGAAATAAACTAAATCAAATAAAAACAAATATATAGGGCTTCCCTGGTGGCGCAGTGGTTGAGAGTCCGCCTGCCGATGTGGGGGATGCGGGTTCGTGCCCCGGTCTGGGAAGATACCACGTGCCGTGGAGCGGCTGGGCCCGTGAGCCATGGCCGCTGAGCCTGTGTGTCCAGAGCCTGTGCTCCGCAACGGGAGAGGCCACAGCGGTGAGAGGCCTGCGTACCACAAAAAAATAAAATAAAACAAAAATTAAAAAAAAATATATATATATAAAATAGAACAGAAGCAGCTTTGCTTTTTAAAATATTTTCTTTTACATTTCATTAATTTTAATTCCTTTTTTATAATTTCAGTTTTCCTACTTTCTTTCGTTTCTTTTTGCATACTTTTTTTTTTCCTTTCATTGAAAGACCATTGTGTTTTTGTTTTTGTTTTATTGAAGTATAGTTGATTTACAATGTTATGTTAGTTTCAGGTATAAAGCATAGTGATTAAGTTATACATATATATGATTTCTTTTTCAGATTCTTTTCCATTATAGGTTATTACAAGATTTTGAATATAATTCCCTGTGCTATAGAGTAGGTCATTGTTGTTTATCTATTTTATATATAGTAATGTGTATCTATTAATCCCAAACTCCTAATTTATCCTTCCCTCCCCCCTACCACTCCCTTTGGTAACTGCAAGTTTGTTTTCTATGTCTGTGAGACTATTTCTGTTTGGTAAATAAGTTCATTTGTATCTCTTCTTTATATCCCACATATAAGTGATATCATATGATATTTACTTTTCTCTGTCTGACTTCACTTAGTATGGTAACCTCTAGATCCATCCATGTTGCTGCAAATGGCATTATTTCATTTCATTCTTTTTTATGGCTGAGTAGTATTCCATTGTGTGTGTGTGTGTGTGTGTGTGTGTGTGTGTGTGTGTGTGTGTGTGTTTGTACATCATCTTTATCCATTCATCTGTTGATGGACATTTAGGGTGTTTCTATGTCCTGGCTATTGTAAATGATGCTGCTACGAACATTGGGGTGCATGTATCGTTTCAAATTAGAGTTTTCCTCTTTTCCAGATATATGCTCAGGAGTGGATTGCTAGATCACATGGTAGCTCTATTTTTAGGTTTTTTGTTGTTTTTTTTTTGCTGTACACGGGCCTCTCATTGCTGTGGCCTCTCCTGTTGTGGAGCACAGGCTCTGGACGCACAGGCTCAGCGGCCATGGCTCACAGGCCCAGCTGCTCCACAGCATGTGGGATCCTCCCGGACCGGGGCACGAACCCGTGTCCCTTGCATCGGCAGGTGGACTCTCAACCACTGTGCCACCAGGGAAGCCCTATTTTTAGTTTTTTAAGGAACGTCCATACTGTTTTCCGTAGTATCTGTACCAGTTTGCATTCCCACCAACAGTATAGGAGGTTTCCTTTTTCTCCACACCCTCTCCAGCATTTATTATTTGTAGACTTTTTGATGATGGCTATTTTGACCAGTGTGAGGTGATACCTCATTGTGGTTTTGATTTGCATTTCCTTAATAATTAATGACGTGGAACATCTTTTCACATGCCTGTTGGCCATCTCTATGTCTTCTTTGGAGAAATGTCTATTTAGGTCTTCTGTCCATTTTTTTTTTATTGGGTTGTTTGTTTTTTTAATATTGAGCTGTATGAGCTTTTTGTATATTTTAGAAATTAATCCTTTTTAGGTTGCATCATTTGCAAATATATTCTCCCATTCCATAGGTTGTCTTTTCATTTCATTTTGATTATGGTTTCCTTTTCTGTGTAAAAGCTTTTAAGTTTAATTAGGTCCTATTTGTTTATTTTTATTTCCACTACTCTAGGAGACATATCCAAAAAAATACTGCTGTGACTTATTTCCAGGTGTGTTCTGCCTATGTTTTCCTCTAGGATTTTTACAGTACCTGTCTTACATTAAAGTCTTTAATCCATTTTGAGTTTATTTTTGTGTATGGTGTTAGAGAATGTTCTAATTTCATTCTTCTACATGTAGCTTTCCAGTTTTCCCAGCACCACTTATTGAAGAGACTCTTTTTTTCTCCTTTGTAGATTCTTGCTTCCCTTGCTGTAGATTAGTTGACCATAAGTGTGTGGGTGTATTTCTGGGCTTTCTATTCTGTTCCATTGATCTGTGTGTCTGTTTTTGTGCCAGTACCATATTGTTTTTATTACTGTAGCTTTGTAGTAGAGTCTGAAGTCAGGGAACGTGATTACTCCAGTTCTGTTCTTTCTCAAGATTGTTTTGGCTATTCAGGATCTTTTGTGTTTCCATACTAAGAAAATTCTTAAGTTTCAGTATTTTTTTTCTTTACCTTTAATATTTCTTTAATGTTTTAGACATTTCTGAAGGTGTATTTTGCTGTAGTCTATAAGTTTTGGTAAAATATTTTCACTTTTTTACATTGCTTTCTCTATAATGTGTAACTTTAATTTTTAAAAAAATTATTTGCTTCAAGGTGTATTTAAAATTATGTTTCTTCATTTTCAAACAGTCACGTGTTTGAGGTTAAAATTTATTCTTTATTTCTAAATTTTTGGAGTATGCTTGTGAGCTGTGGCTTTACATTTTAAAATGTTAGTAATTATTCATGCTAAATATGTAAGCTTTGTTTAAAATTTGGTATAATTTCATGGCAAACCAAAAATGTATATTCTTTATTTTATTAAATGAACTTGGTGATTTTATTTATTCAATTCCTCTATGTGCTTGGTTATTTTTAGCTGCTAGTTCTGTCAGATTTTGGAATAGTTATTAAAATGTTCCCACTATTTTATATTCATTGTATTCTAATTGCATTTATAATAGTTTTTGGATTAATATGTTGGGCAGATATTTTGGTGCTGTTGTTTGTTACAGTGTTTGTGTTCTTTGTATATTGAACATCTTACCACTATAGAATTTCCCTCTTTACCATATTTAGTGTTTTTATCTATTCTTGTTTTAGTTGGTTAAGTATTTTCTCTCCTTGATCATTTCCTTTTTAGTTTTGTGAATTTATTTCTCTGTCTGCAAAATCTTTTCCTTCATAAATTCCACCCCAGATTCTCAATATACCAAGCCTATTAATCAGGTCTCAACCATGGCCATCCTTTTCTTCAATTCATCTGTAGAATATTTTAATTCTAAAACAATATTTTCAATTTTCGTAAAGCATTTTTTAACGCTGTAATTGAGCAAATGCCTTCGCTATTCTTTTTGTTCAAGATGTTAACTGTCTCTTCATATAGTTACATTCCATTTGGAGAGGGCTTTTATGATTTGTCTGTCTGGTTGCTTCTCTAACGTGCAATTCCTCAGCAGCGCTCATGCTTAGCTGCCTTCTCTGCAGGGTACCTGCTGCAGAAGCTGTCACCCTCTAGCACTCAAGATTCAGGTGGAATCTGCTGAACTTTTCAGCTCTCTGCAGCTCTCCTGTATCCAGATCACCCCAAAGATACTAATAGGTATTTAGCTGCTTTTCCACTCAGAGCAAGATTGCAACTTATAATCAGATTTGAAAAGGAAAAAAAAAAAGCCAGGCCAAAACACAGCTCTTGTGCTGCTCCCCCAGCCTGCACAGCACTGGGCTGTGTGCACCTGGAAGAAGGCGTACTTAGTGTTCCACACAAAGGACGCCATCTGCTTACCAAGCTGTCTGCCTAGAGGAAATGCCTTATTTCTAATCATTCATTTAAGATAGGCACCTTTTCCTAGTTTCTCAAAGGCAGAGCAGAGGCAGAGGCCCTCCCTCTGGGGTCCACAAATTGCCATATACAATATTTGATCAACTCTTTCTCTTGCTCTGGCTGAAGCTCAAGCTCAAGCTCAAGCTCAAGCTCACACTAATCTTTGCTGCAACATTCTCAGCTACAAGCCTCTTGACTCATTTCATTGTCTGGGACTAGAAGGAATGGAAATCCTTTACTCACTCTCACCATCTTGATTCCATCAGGGCAAAACAATCTCTCTTGAGCCCTCCACACCCCTTCCTTTAGACCCCAGGGGCAGCTTAGTTCAGTAAAAGTAACTAATCATTAAATTGGAGTTGGATGGGTATATAGGCAACATGGACTCATTGAAATGACGTTATCCCAAAATCCCATGGAGTTTCTCTGGTCAAATTCTCCAAGGCTATCTGTTTAAGTATCAGATTTGACAAAATGTAACTGAGTAACGGCTCCCCACTCACTGCTCCAGCCCCATCTAGCACATCTCTTCCACTTGCTCTCTGTCAGTCCATACCCTTTGACCTTCTAGTTCCTCAAGTATTCTGGGCTTCCTCAGATCTCAAAGCTCTTCACACATGTACTCTTTGTTCATGTTAATTCCTACTCATTCTGCAGGGCTCAGACAAGAAAACTTGCAGGCAGTCTTTCCCGAAGACTTCAGCCGGGTGAGTCTGGTATATTTCCACTTGTATCTACAGCACCTGAAACAGTGCTTAATCATTAGGAGCCAATGGTATTCATTGTATGAACAAAACTGCTAAGGCAGTAAAACATGAGTGGCTGGAGAATCAGGAGGCTCAGAGATGATTCTTCAGCCAGACTGCCTATGTTCATATCTTGGCTCTACCATCTACTAAATGTATAGTGGTGGGCAAGTTACCACCTTCATGTGCCTCAGATTCCTCATCTGTGAAATACAGGCAATAATATCTCCGATGTCATTGGATTGTTGCAGAGGTTTAATATGTTTAAGTATGTAAAATTCTTAGAGCAGCACCTGGCATATAGGAGATTCTCAAAAAAATGAGTTCTCATTATTGGAGTTAGGCACACATCGATTCAGATATCACTTCTGTATTGTGTGACTTTGAACAGTTATTCATCTTCTCTGAGTTTCAGTTTCTACATCAGTAAAATGTGATTAATAAGTATAATAAAACATTAAATGATAATATTCAGGGGGTAGTGCCTCTCATACAGTAAGTGCCCAATCGTTGTTTGTGTTGCATTTTTCTTTCTAGGTTCCAGTTATAGAAAAACATGGCAGATTGCATGCATTTTTTATTCTAGGAGGAGAATGCAAAAGATACTTCTGTTTCAAATGAAAGGAAATTATTTATGAAAAAAAATAGATTCTCCAGCACATTAATGCCCACAGTAATTGTCTTACTGGCTGTCAAAGACTAGACTTTTGGGAACCTCTGTCCCAGAGAAACCTTAAATACTGGCCAGAAGAATTGAATTAAGGGATCTGTGCATCACCTTCCATTCTATTGTCTATGGCCAGAAGCTCAGAAGCTAAGCAGGGTTGGCCCTGGTTGGTACTTGAATGGGAGACCATTATATTAGCATCAATTTTACCCTATGTTTGTAGAAAAATGTTGGGGATTAGATGATTATTAAAATTGTATCATTTCAATTATTATTATTATTGTTTGTGGAGGTCTTGGGAGTGCTTTTTATTTCCCTTCTTACTTCCACATAATGAATTGCTTTACACCTTACATAGCTGCTATGTTTTTAAAAGGTTATCCATCTCTGCATAGTTCTGCTGAAATTACTATCTTTTCTAGATCATATGAATTCTCCTCAGTATTATCCTATATGTATTAAATCTCACGCAACAATTTTAGTAAGACTTCATAAAATTGTTGTATTATACTTTTGCCACTAGTGTCTATTAAGCATAGGTTTTAAAACCAAGATTTTTTTTTAAAAAGGAAAAAAAGAAATGAAAAGCATTTTCAACGTTTTCTGTGCACATTTGCACTGTGAAATCACTTGTAACAGACCCACACAACTAATTAGCAGATCCTTATTTTGCTTCATTTCTGGCCAAGTCAGTATGACAGGAAATGGGGAACCATACCAATTAACAGGACTGAGCAAGCTCCTCATTTGACAAACATTTAATAAGCAATAAAATTGGAACTTGGAAGTTCTAAAACTCATTGATGGGGAAAAAAAAGAGAGAGGAGCTCTGCTGCTTATCTGGAATAAAGAAGGAACTCAATTAAGCTAACAAGATAAAAGCTGTAAAAAGATTTTTTTCAAGGTTGAGCTGACTTTTATTTTAGCCAGCAACTTCCAGAGGTCACCTCATCCTTCCTTTCCTTCCCACTCTACATGAAAGCACACTGTGCAGCCCGCTGCCTGCTTTCTTTCTGAGAAGAAGTCCTCCTTACTGGTGGCTATGGCGGATTCCTATTTAAAATACTAATGAAGATATGGTATTGCAAAACCCAGGTTTGTAAATTTCTAGTGATCGTCTTTTAATAACTGCAAGGGCTGATGCTGTCTGTCCCCCTCCCTGCCTTCTTCCTGGTAGATCTATGTGTATCTGATTCCAGTGCTGTTCCAGGCAGCTCACCAAACCTGAAATGAATTCATACCATCTGTATATTCTCCAGGCACTTCCTTATGAGCCAGGCCATCTTCCCGCTTTGCTGTATCATTCAATTAAAAGTTATCATATTTCTGAAAGTCAATAATTTAAAAAATTTCATCAAGACCTCTGTCTTAAATATTAATATCTATATTTGTAAGAAATTTTAATTTACATGACAATTTCATTTTATCTATAACTGATATGCTTAAAAATATTATCATAGGAAATGTGAACTGACAAGACAAAGTACAAGTTCATTATTCAAATTAAAACTTATTTTCTTCTACTAGAGGCACAAAACATTTTTACAAAATTTTAGTACATCTTAAATATAATTCAATTTATTAAAAAAATTTTTTTCATTAATGCTGATATCTTATAACTTAATGCAATTAAAATCTTTATTTTTTAAGTTAATTGAAGTGACATTAAAGGCACTAAATAAAGATTAATCAATGTGTGGCTTTTTAACTGATTCAAAGTTCATTTATTCATTCAAACGTGTTATTGTGTACTATCCAATTTCATGCAATTTAATTGAAAAGATAAATTTATTGAGCAGAGACTCTAAGTTAGGTTTTTTTATTAAGGATGCAAAGGTTAGCAAACAATTAAGGCCACTGCCCTCTTAGTGCTAAGAAAGGCATATAAGAAAGTAATTCAGAAGTGGCAACTTTGAGCCTTAGGTTTTAGCCCACATTAATGATCTTTGTTTTTCTATTGAGTTGATTTGTGTTCATCTGATCTTTGAAAGGCCACTTATGATTATGTACAGGTTCTATAGTATTCAAAGAAAGGTAGTAATATTGTAACTGGCAACATTACTAACAAGAAAAACAAAAGACTGTGAATGTCTATACAGTACAACAGATTAACATGTGATACATTTTGATCTTTAGACAGTGTCTTTATTGTTTTTGATTTTATTTTAATTAATTAATTTATTTGCTGTGTCGGGTCTCAGTTGTGCCTTGCGATATCTTTCATTGCAGCGCACCGGCTTCTCTCTGGTTGTGGTGCACAGGCTCTAGAGCGCATGGGCTCAATAGTTCCAGCGTGTGGGCTTAGTTGCCCCACAGCATGTGGGATCTTAGTTCCCCAACCAGGGATTGAACCCATGTCCCCCGCATTGGACGGTAGATTCTTAACCACTGGAGCACCAGGGAAGTCCCTAGGCAGTTTCTTTAGATACTTTTTATGTGCCACAGAATGTTCTTGTAGGCTTCTTATTGAAATATATTTATGCTTTTTATTGATTTTCCATGTGCAAAACTGATCTCAAATTCATTAACATTAATGTGACAGAAACTAGCTTGCTAAAATCAAAACAGTATTACATTTTAAAGGCAGGAAATTCACTTTACAGTGGGTTGGGAATATTCCCAGAGCAGAAGACTCCTAATTAAACATTAGTAGAGAATGTCTTCATTTACTTCAATAAATTTATAGTAATCACTAAAACTGCAAGAAATTATCTGTTCAGGACAGTGCTAGGGGTTTGCAAAATTGGAAAGTTTAGAAATGTGAATATATCTTCCAGTACTGAAAAAAACAACAGTTCTATCTTGTGGTACATAAACTGATATTTTTTTCCCCCTTATGTTTGTAATATTCTGTTTTTCTCTTGTAATTCTGTTATATGCTGACCTCTACTGTATTTATTCGTGTTCACTAATGTTAAATATAAAATAAGTTTCTTGTATATAGGCAGCATTAATGATGTCAGAAAGGAAAAAAAGAAAGGAAGCAAAAAAGAAAAGAGAAAGAAGGAAGTTCTAAGATTATTGTTTTTTTCTGTAATGCAGTGTCAGGTAAAATGAAAACAAAGGCATGATAACTCCACAACAGTCTAGAGGGTCATGCAGACATGGTGATGAGGTAACCAGTCCGCTACGGCCAGAACCACTAATGTTATGTGAGGCAGCATGGAGAAAGTCCCTGAACTATGGAGAACTTTTCTGCATCAGAATGTTCACCAAAGCAAATATGAGTATTTAGCAGCCATTTGAATGATAATAATGTTACAAGGTTGCCACAGAAGCTGCTTTATCATTAGAATAATTATTTGTATAGCCAGTCATAGTTTCATTGGCATCAGTGACTAAGCATGAACTTCTGCTTATGTTATTTCTACTTTTTTGGTTGAGGAGAAAAACTATTTTTTACCAGCATAGAGGAATATATGTGAGCATTCTAGAGTTTTCAGTTTTCATCAGTACATTCAATTACTGTAGGAGGTCATCAGAAAAAATGCTCTCACTCAGATCTAACTTGGAGAATTACCTTTTCACTTCAGTTGAGGTGAAAGAAAATACAAATGTTCATTACTGGAGACTGTTTATATTAAACAAAGCACTACCAAAATTATTATATTCTCATTGTTTATATGCAGCTTTGCAATTAAGTGTTAATAACACTTAAAAGGCAAGTATGAGCAATAGCTTCCAACCTTTGAATAACAAGCAGAAATAAATGTTTAGGAAAATAATTTTGAATAATGCATACTTACTATTAACTTTGATAGGTCATCTGAATTGGATTCCCAAATATTTCCCAAAGTTATTAATGGCAAAGGAAGAGTAATAGCAAAGATAATAGACTACTTAAAAATAAAATTTCAGAAAGCATGAACTGTAATTCTTTACTTCAACTTCATAAGTGGATGATCATTTAGTTTAAATATATTCTAACTCAAAGTTAAGTGACATGCTCTGGATTTGACATTTACATCATGAATAATCGTAGCTACAGATTTGTGGGCAAGTATGACAGCATGGGTGAGATATCTAGCACATACACACAAAAATGAGTAGTCAAAAAAGAGACATTTTAAAAGGTTAAATATCATTATTGAAGCATTGCCTGCAAAGAGAAAAGAAGGCAAAGGGTTAAGAGTTTGTATTCTGAAAAGATTGTGCTGAGCTTGAGAGACCTTTGAGCAAAGTAAGCAAACATTTTCCAATTGCAGTTAATTTGAAGAGTTTAAAATTTAAACAAAGCTAGAATTGAATACACACATCTCTGCCAAGTCCCATTAAAAGACCTTAGGGTGGGGTTTGATTTAAAGTACTAAGGTGGTTATTTTCATATAGTACATACACACAATAAAATAGTGTAATATTCATGGCATGCCATGAATAATTATTGTACTTCCCGAGAAAGAACCACCAAACAAGCCTTACACAGATGTATTAGTTTGCTAGGGCTGCTGTAACAAAGTACCACAAACTGGGTAGCTTAAACAACAGGAATTTATTGTCTCAGTTCCTGAGGCTGGAAGTCCAAGATCAAGGAGTTGGTTCCTTCTGAGAACTGTGAGGGAGAATTTGTTTCAGGCCTCTCCCCAAGGTTATGGGTGCTGCTTTCAGTTGGTCTAATTTGGAGCAGTACATGGAATTAATCGTTTGGTTTTCCAGAATGAGCTCATAATAGAGGACTCCCTTCCAATCCCACCATATACACAACATCACCTTCTTTGTTTGAAGACTGGCCTTTGATTGTTCCTTGGCTTGTAGAAACATCACCCTGATCTTTGCCTTCATTTTCACATGGCACTTCCCTGTATGGGCATCTGTCCTTTTTATAAGGACACTGGCCATATTAGATTAAAACCCACCATAATGTCATTTAAACTTGATTGCTCCTGTGAAGACCCTGTCTCCAGATGAGGTCATATTCTGAGGTGCAGGGCATTAAGATTTCAACGTAAGAATTTGAAAGGGGACATAACTCAACCCATAACAACAGATTGCCAATTTAAGGAGAATTACAATACTATAAAGTATAGCCAACAATAAAATCATTTAAAAGAAATTGCCAGGATTTATTTTATAAAGTGCAAAAAATAATGGGTTGGCAAGCACAGAAATTCTGAAAATGCTATCTTTTTGTCATTTTTATTTCTGAAAATAATTACCATTTTTTTCATTTAAAAATATTTTTTGAACATTTACTTTGTATCATGAACAGTTTTGGGTACTCATCTTTACCAGTGGCAAATGCAAAAGTGTTTTTACCCTCATGGATGTTACAGTATGGCAGAAAATAATTGTTGTTCTAATTTTGAAACTTTAGCTGAAATTGAAAAATACAACTAATTTTTAAGTTTAAGTTACTGATGCAGCAGACCAATTGCCCATGCTGTTTTACAACTGTCACATAGGGCTTTAGTACACATGCTGTTTCAGAGAATTGTATTTGGTAGGATATAAAATAATGGGAAATTTACTCTAATAATTTAGCGTTATATTTGGCCATTCTTCTTTTGCTTTTATATTTGTATATCACGTTTTTTACTTTGAAAATTGAAATTAGGAAAAATAATATGACTTTTCAGATTATACATAAAGCCACTGCATGATAAAGTTTTGTTGAAACTATCTGAACAGATTCTTAGGCATTTACTTTTAAACCGAAGAAAAAAATGTGGACTACGTTTTTAATTCCGTGGTGAAGTTTTTGTAATCTTTCCATTCCTGCCTTTATGGAGGCTTCAAAGATGTATTTCACCTTGCAGGCAACTATGGAACTCTTAATATTTCCTTCTAATGCTAAAGCTGAGGCTAGATGAGGTGTAGCAAGCTGAGCTTCTTGAGGAAATAGCATCGTAAGACATGGAGGCTCAACTCATGTTCTAGTCCGTGGTATTTTGAAAGACTATTATTATAACACAACATAGTTGTACTTAACACAATATTGAAATTCATAGACACAAAGGAAAGAATGTAGGAAACAGTCACCTGGGGGATAAGGTTGCTTTTCACTTTATATCTCAGCCTTACCCATACTTAAATATCATCTTTTTTTTTTTCTCTTAATCTTCACACAAATATGTTTTGAATGGCAGAACAATTAGAAAGATACCAGATTGCAGTATCTATATCTGTCACTCTAACAACACCCTGGCAGACATAAATTCCCAGCTGATTTTGCTGCAGTGTATTATCTGAGAAATAAGCTAAATCTTAACCTAGTTTTTTTCACTGTGGCAGTGCATTGGAAGAAATGCCTTCTTCATCCTATTCTGAAAGTTGCATTTTTCCCTTCTGTATGAGAGATATTTGATGGATAAAATCTGCTTTGTTTATTACAGAACATTGCTATAAAAAACAATGTAGGATGGCTGACACAGGCAACTATGTGCTACACAGTGGACTGTGTGAAATTAACTAGGAGTAGCCAGATAATTTCAGAGAACATGAAGACCAGTTTTACAGGACCGTGAAAATACCAGTGCTCTCCCTGGATCACTAGACTCGGTCCAATTTCAAAGGCAGTTGCTCCATTGGCAGTTGCTGCTTCAGTGATGCCAAAGTATATTTTTATCAGCTTACATAATATTCCGACAGCCTTGAATAGAGTTAAATGAAATATTTTTGTACAAACATACATAACTCCCAATCCATTGGAACTAAAATTAAGTCTGCGTTTTTGTATGAACTATATTAGATATAAATTCAAACCTTGTAGCTTCTGGAAATAACATAAGATGACCTTTTTTGTGCTTTAATTAGCTGATTTGAATTTGTCATAGGTTTTAAGGAAAACGTTATCTTCATCATTTACTACTAACATGTTCCTTTTCCACTTCTCATCATAATACAAATTAAAGCTGGTTTACTTTTATTACTGAAAGGTTAAAGGTAAGTACTTTTACACATAGCAAGAGCTATGGGTGTGAAGAATGTTCATCAGACACCAGTGTACACTGAACATTTTTGACCCTGGGAGTTGGATCCCTACAGCTAAAGAGCTTTTCCCAGTCATCCAATTAAGAAGGTATCAACTGTTCATAATTATGCATATCTGATGCGTCACCAACCCCTTTATTCTTTAGTTGAAAATATTTGTTGTCTTAATGTCTCTCTATTGCTTTGAATTGAAGGAGCTCTTATAATCTTGATCAACATTGCCTATCCCTTTCCACAAAATGGCAAATAGAATTCCCAGGCACTTTGTCATGCTGCAGAGGTCTCAGCCATCAGCTGCAGCAAGAACATTAGTGTTCAGTTAATTGGTACAGATGGCCACAGCACTGATTCTACCATTTCATTCAGTACCAATCTGGAGACTGGGACTAGAAAACAGACGTCAGACCAGGGGCTTTGTTGGTATATGCTGGTGTTTCTTTCAAATGCCATTCTGTCTCTCTCTTGCTCTCCCTTCCTCCTTTCCCAATTCTTGTTTCCTGTTTCTCATGGACCTTTCATAAATTTAAAACAAAGAATTTACATGCTTTGAGACAGAGATATGATTCAGCAATGTTTTTTAAAATTTGCATTGATTTCTGTATCACTGTTTTTGTTTCCAAATACTCTAGATACAATAAAAAGAAATCGAGCATTTACAACTTGAAAAACACCATAAGGAGTAGTAAAAGAACTCAAGTTATAAAAGAAATGACCCCTAATTATAGAAGAGAGATGCTGTAACATGGAGATTAGGAATATATATTTTAAAAGTAGTGAAATATTCTGAAATATTAATTAACATTTAGAGTCCTTAATGTAAAAAGAAAATGAGACAAGTATGATACATGGCAGAGACAAGCATGATACATGGCAGAATGTTGTCTATCAAAAGTGCTAAAAAAAGGAGGAGAGATGTACTCTGAAAGTGGAATACAGTGATTCAATAGAAAGGAAAGATTTTGAATCAGAGGTGGAGGAAGTGGGTGGGTTTTGCAGGAGCCAGAATAGAAGGGCAAACCCACTAGATGTGTGTGGATGATGGATGGCAGAACAACTGGTCAGGGGCTGCTGGTTGATGACATAGGAGCTAGAACTGAAAAGTTTGGCTAGTGTTAGATTTAGGGGTTTAAACTATTCCCTGAAATCATTAGTGATTCATAGAAGGTTATGGAAAAAACTGAAACAGAGAGAGACAGAGACAGAACCAGAGATGGTGGGCGATGGGGCTCTAACGAGAGAGACTATAAAAGTTATGAGTTATAATTTATTTTGTTTGTTTAGGGAAATTATTTGTTTGGTTCAGTTAGGGCTTAGAGAAAATCTTCTGTAAAGGGCCAAGTAGGAAATATTTTAGGCACTGTAGGCCGTATCATCTGTCACAACTACTCAGCTCTGCCATTGTGACATGAAAGCAGCCATAGGCAATGCAAAATGAGTGGCTGTATTCAATACAACTCTTATTTATGGACACTAAAATTTGAATCTCATAAAATGTTCATGTGTCATGAAATATTTTCTTCTGTGGGTTATTTCAACCAATTTAAAATTTCAAAACCACTCCTTATGGGCAATGGGCCATAGATTGCTGACCGTGTTCTAAACAATGAAATGCATCTTTTCTATTATATCTCCCATGATGCCTAGACTTTTTAAGAAAATATAGACTTTCTTATTTTATAATAAAACATTATTCATTATAAAACATGTATAATAAGCATCAAGCAAACTTCTGAGAAAATTTCTTTCATGTCTTCAATTTCATTTAAGTAATTTTTGGATAACCTTGATATAATTACCAAATTATCATATTGAATTTATGTTTTCTATGCATGAAGCCTGCATGTAAACATACTCGCAATGGACATACATTTCACTGAGGAAAATTCATATAGAATAAGCCAGGTATGATCTCAATTAACTTCTTCCTAGAGCATAGTTTGCTTTGTATAGAATAGATCATAATGCTCTAAAATAATATAAAGTAAAGAAAAAGATTCATCTTCACACCACCAATATTTACAATGTAATTTTAATTAGGGTCACTTTTATTTCCTCACATGGTTCAATACCGAAAATATTAAATAAGTCAGTGAAAAAAAACCAAAAACAAATGGCCTATGAATCAGCTGACCCAGCCACTCACGCAAAAATCTCAGCTTGTACTAATCTCATGGGATAATGCTGCCAGTGTCTTGAAAGCTCTTCTTAATCGGGATCACTTCCTTTGACTCTCTGATGTCAATCCAGGTAGCTGAGAGTATCTTAACCGAACAACTTCTATCAGGGCCCTTCCATCTACTAGCTGTCGAAAGCTGGATGAGCTGCTTAAAATAAAGCTTCCTTGTCTTCATTTGTAAAATGGGGATATTGGTGACCACTACATTGTCATTTTAAGAATTAAGTAAGATAATGCATGCAAAGTGTTAGGCATGGTATCTGATATATGGTAAGCATATAATAACTCTTCTCTATTATTCCCTAATAAGTCCATATTGATCTTTCTTATCTGCTCAAATAAAACACTTCAAGTACTCTCACCACTGCTTTTGTTCTGCATCTGAAAATGAATCTTAGAAGCTCAAATGCTTTGGGAAAATGCTACTTTTATTGTTACAGTAAAATTGTAGTCATTCTGTGCTCATGCTCTTACAACATGTAAAAATTTAAATGAAAATTATATGGTCAAAAAAGCCAATGACACCGAGTTTATGATCCATGTGTACACACTGTGGGCTCGTCATGGCTCTGCCACTTACTGAGGGATAGTTACTCTTTCAGTATTCTTACTTTGAAAATGATAATAATTTCCCTGTCACATGCATTTTCCTCATTAGGGAGAAATTAATGTGATAATTTGCTAAGGTTGCATGTCTATTCATTGCTTGGTGGGTAAAGGTTAGTTTTAAACTCTTCATTGGACTAGCTCCTTCCTTTCAGAGTATATGAGTTTATTTCTCCCTTCATGGGTTTATTTTTATTTAAATGTAACTATATGAAATATTTCTCACTCAAACAAGGAGATATATGTGACTACTAAACTGTTACAGAAGTATATGTATGTATATACGTGTGTATATACACAAGCTCATGTATACACACACACAGACACGTGTAATCTCAGAGATGTTCCCCAGATTGCGAAGGCCTCAGCAATCTCTCAGTGCCTCATCCTGTGGAGATTGGCATCAAAAATGCAGTCACGACATGGATTATAGAGAGAGTGCTCAGATGATGCATCAAGGTACAGATTCCCGTTTACTGTGACTACCAGCTGTTTTCTGGGGCTAGTTGATAGTTTGTGCACAGCTAGAAAACTATCGTTCAAAATGATCCTTGAGTATTTATTCACAGGTTAGATCAAATATGTGATTTAATTGTGATTCTTTATTTCCAAGTAAGGTAAAATAGTGACGTCAGCTCTTGGCTGGGTTTTACACAGCAGAAAAAGTCTGGGGTTGGTGGCTGCAACACACCTGCAACAATGATTTCCTTGTGAGCAGGCAGGGGGAGAGGGGAGGATTTAAGGTCATAGAAGAATTAAGGTTTTGTAAAAATGCATTGTGTATCCTTTCATGCTGTCATTTTCTTAGGTCTTTGGGCTGCACCATTATGTTATTCTAGAAGTGTAAGTGTGTGTTGCATTTTCAGACAGGTCTTCTGAGCCAATTTGTTGCAATGCAATGTTGTGGTGCCCTAGGCATCCCTTCTGGGTCTCCACCATTAATTCCCAAAGAGCACATGGTCCTGATTTTTAAAATTAGCTTTCTTGTGAAAAGGACCTGGAAATTCACATAAGCTAAAGGTCAACAAGAAAACAGAAGGTAAGATTCCTTTTGATTTTCCCATTTTCCTACAGAGAAATATGTTGGAGCTGTACCTGCAGTGTGAATACCTTTCAGCATAGGCCTGCTCCCTTGCTCTGGTAGATTTAAAATAATTTGACCCAGTAGATATCCAAATTAGTTCCTTGGAACCCATGAATGTTACCTTACTTGAAAAAGGATCTTTACTGATGTGTTTAAGATAGGGATCCTGAGATGAAATAATCCTGGATTATAGGGGTGGGCCCTAAACTCAATGACAAGTATCCTTATTAGAGAAAGGTAGAGGGAAGTTTGAGACTGAAAAGGAGTAGACACAGAAAGAAGAGGAAAAGATGCTGTGAAGAGAGAGGAAGAGACTGGAGTGATGTGGTTACAAGCCAAAGAACCCAAGGAATGCTGATAGCTACCAGGAACTGGAAGAGAGAAGGAAACATGCTCCCCTAGAGCCTCCTGAGGGAGCAGAGCTCTGCTTGATTTTCTTGATTTCAGACTTCTGGCCTCCATAAAATGGTGAGAGAACACACTTCTTTCATTTTAAGCTGCCCAGTTTGTGGTTTTGTATTACAGCAGCCATAGGAATCTGACATACTCCCATCCCTTTCCAATCTAACAGAGCAAACCTGAAAGTAAACTTTTATGTGCTTGTACGGTAAGGGGATGGATTGAAAACTTTCTTGGGTGCCAGGCTGACTGGTTGGTTATGCCAGATATGTACAGCCCTTGTCTGGATGTGTTTAGTGCCCACACCTAGAGTCATGGTATTAATTCCCCCCTGACAAAGGAAACCAAACTAGGACACAGCCTCTCCTCCTGCAAGGGAAAGCTAAAGGGATATCGAGACAGAAGGAAGGAATCATTACTTTTTAAATCATCTCTTCTTATTTTATTCTTATTTCTGAAATGTTATATTCATTCCATTCAAGCAAAAATTTGGAGTTGAGGAGTAGTGCTCACAGGATAATAGATAAGATACTAGGTAAGTTTGTGATTGAAGGGAGACATTTTATCAGTGTTACTTTGATAACTTATACCTTTCCTTCTGGAAATGCCTATTATCATCCGAGAAAAGGCCAGTCTAGAGATATAAATAGTTAGAACCTGTGCTATCTTTTAGCTATTTGCTCTCAAATCCATTCTTATCTCCCCCCCGATCTTCTCTGTATCCCAAAATACTGAGCAATGCACAGTCTTTCCCAGACTGCTTTCTGGCTGGTGCCGGTGAAGTCAATGGCAAAGCATTGGATGGTGCGAGGAAGGAGAAAGCCAGGATATTTTTCCCTCTCTTGACTTGGATAGGATTTCTTACAATAGCTACACTTGCTGCTTGGTTCTGTCTTCTGTCAAACAGTTCTGCTCTCTAATGTCACAGGTACTACCAAGGGTGGTGTCGGTTTTCTTTCACCTTTGTGACTAGTTGCTCATACTAACTGCCTCTATTAACTGACTGGATCTTGAATGATAAGAAATCAAAGGCAACAGGTCACATTGGCTCAGCATCAGTTTGAACTTAAAGACAAATAAGTCCATCCTGACTGGTCATTTAGGTGTTCCAGGTTAAGATAATGACGAATACATGGATGACTTTTCCAGATAAATTTGATTTGTTCATTTAGTGTCCCAGAAGAGATTTTATCTCAAAAATGAAACAGCTGTTTAATAAGACAAATGAGAGAGAAAGCATTCTGACCTACTTTCTTTATATTTGCTGCCAGTTTTCTAATAGATTATGGTTTTCTCTTCTCATTTTCAAATTCTTATTATCCTCTCAAGAAATCTATGAGGCGGTATTATTACCATTTTACAATTTTGAAAACTGAAGCTTAGCTTAAACTTTTTCTTAAATAACAAACTGAAGTAAATGTTTTTTTTAATATAGGTAATCATAGCTATTATATCTTCAGTGCTTTTTCTGTAAACCACATATTGTGCTAATCCCTTTATACAACATTTAATCTTCCCAAAAGTTGGAGTTGGATTTTAAAGTTATCATTTTTACAGATGAAGAAACTGAAGTTCAGAGAGATTAAGTGAAACTTATCCTAATGTAAATCATAGAGACATTTGACACTAGGTCCATCTGACCAGAGAGGAAGGAGTTTGATTAGATCTGTTTCTAAACAAGCTTTTAAATCTGCGATCCCTGATTCATTTTGCATATTTGGTAAAAGACAAATACTGTCAGCCCCAATATTAACTTCTTTTTTTTGTTTGTTTTTCTGGGAACTGAGACCTTACATTACTACAGATAGAAATACTAAGTTGAACAATCTTATTCTGATTTAATAAATATGATTTTTAGTAGAGTAGTAGGAAATATATTTTTTAAAAATCCTGTATATATTTGATTTGCTCTAAGAGTTCTATGGTAAAGAGGACCCAATCACTGGTCATAACCCCAATTCGTTTCACGGAAATACGGTGTACATCTAAATTCAATTTAGCTGTTTAGTAAATGCATGCACTTGATTAAGAATGTAAATGATTCAATTCCATTCATCTTTATGACTTAGGAAAAACTCTAAATCGAAATACCTGTTGATGGTAGATTAATATTATGCCTACATATGAAAAACAGCAGTTACTTTAAATAAGAAGCAAAAACACTCTCCCTAGCCCAAATATAAAGTTATAAATGCAAGTATGTAACAACAAATCTATCAAAAGGGTGACAGCAAAAAAAAAGTGTCATACATAGAGATTTACACCATTACCCACCTCAATACATACAGAAATAAAAAGATGCAAAAATAGTGGAAATATCATGTGTTTTGTAACTAAGAAAGGGTCCAATATACATTACAAATAAATGCTCACAGCAACACAAATTGAAAGGGTTTACATCAAATTGAAAGGGAACGTTGGGAGCACGTGAAGAAGTTATGAGCACCTTGCAGTGAAGCGGGAAATGAGGTAACTCAGATGGTCCCACTAATTTTTGTCAGCATAGAATGGTAAGAGTTGATCATGCTTCAAGAAGGACAAAGAATAGCCTATTTCAATCCCAGCACTTATGACTGACAACAAATTGGACTGGAAAAAAAATCTGTGTGTCAAGCAGAAATTGGAGCACAGCTAACTGAGCATGAAGAACTTTTGTTGCCTTTTCTCGTAAAACAGACTTAGAATACAGTTGGATAGTAGCAACCAGAAAGAATTGGAAGAACATGACAGCACTGCTTATATAGTAAGTAGGCACACACTTAACTGGCAAGCTTCATTTGACATGGATAGCCTGCTGAATAAAGGGAGACTGCCTTGTAGAAACACTAGCCCTTCTTTATTGTTCTGAAGGTCAGGGGTGAAGTTGGCCTGGGAAAATGAACCAAAATCTACACAATGACCGATAAGCCCCATACTTGTGACCAGATTTAATCACTCCATACCTTTATATATATAAGCAAATGATAAACCCTATTTAATGCTGTTTTTTATTACTATTATTATTGTTATATATAATGGAAATCAGCTGATAGTTTCTTTAGGATTTTTACCTCTGTGATTTTAAGTGAAGTTGGCCTGTGATTTTCTCTCTTTGTACTTTCCCAATCCACTTTGCTAATTAAGGTAACAATAGTTTTATAAAATAAATAGGGTAATTTTTGCACTTTTACTATTTGCTGTAACAACTTATATGAGATAGAAATTACATATGCCTTACACTTTTAGGAAAACTTAGCTATAAAACTATCCAGGTCTGGGTATCTTTCTGGTGTGTGAGGTGGTCTTTGGTTATTATTTCAATGTATTATTTATTAATCTATTCAACTGTTCCTATTCTTTTATATTTTATACTTATTCTTTTATTTTTTAAAATTTTACACTGTATATTTTTCCATTTAATGTTTTTTAACATTTTAACATTGATTTTATACCAATGTTGAGGTATAATTTATATAAAAACAAGTATATCCATTTCAAGTGTATAGTTTGATGAGTTGTGATAAGTACACGTGTACACACCAACATATATGCACCCATATAACCACTTTCACCATCAAGATACCCTCAAACCAAAAAAAATTATCTTGTACCAATTCCTAGTCAGCCCTAGTCAGTCGAAACCCTCCCACCTCCCACCCTTACCTTACCTCCCACCTCCCACCCTTACCCTACCTCCTACCTCCCACCCTTACCTTTCCTCCCACCTCCCACCCTTACCTTACCTCCCACCTCCCACCCTTACCTCCCACCTCCCACACTTACCTCCCACCTCCCACCCTTACCACCCAACCACTGAACTGTTTTCTGTCCCTACCAAATTCATTTGTTTTTTCTAGAGTTTCATATCAATTGTATCATTCAGTAAGTATTCTTTTGTGTTTGGTTTCTCTCTCTCTCAGCATAATTATTTTGAAATTTATCCAGGTTGTTGTATATATCTGTATTTTCTTTCATTTTGTGGCTAAGTATTCCATTGAATGGATATACTGCAATTTATTTACCCTTTCACTTGATGATGGACATAGGGTGTTGTCGGTTTGGGTCTATTAGGAATAAAGCTGCTGTGAGCATTACTATATAAGGATTTGTGTGTGTCTTAGTCAACTCTGCTAAAATAAAACACCACGGGTTAGGGGTAGGGTTAGGGTTAAGGTTAGGGTTAGGGTTTAAACAGCAGGCATTGTTTCTCACAGTTCTGGAGGCTGGGAAGTCCAAGGTCAAGGTGCTGGCAGATTTAGTAGGTTCTTGGCTCTTCCCTCTTCCTGGCTTGTAGACAGCCACATTTTCACTGTGTACTCTCATGTCCTTTCCTTGGTGCAAGTGTGTGGGGAGAGAGGAAGCTCTGCTGTCTCTTCCACTTCTTATAAGGACACTCATCCCATCATGAGAGCTCCACTCTCATCACCTCATCTAAGCTTGTTCAAAACTTAATTACCTCCCAAAGGCCCTACCTCCTAATACCATCACATTTGGGGTTAGGACTTCAACAAGGAGACACATTTAGCTCATAACAACATGGATATGTATTTTCATTTCTTTTCTGGGTAAATATCTCAAAGTGGAATTACTGGGTTGTATGTGTATAGGTATTTATGCATGTTGTGTGTTCTAAGTGTATGTTTAACTTTTTAAGAAACTGCCAAAGTGTTTCCCAGGTAGATGACCATCTTATATGCCCCACCCTCATCAGTGCATGAATATTTTAGTTTCTTTGCATTATAAATAATTGTTACCATTTTGTTTTATTTTAGCAATTCTACCATGTGTAGTGGTATTTCATCTCTACCCACTGTCCAATTATAAAACCATCCACAGTTTTAGGTATTTGTTACAGCAGCACCCACCCCACTTCCCACTCTCACAATCTGTATTCATTTCCTATGGCTGCCATTATAAATTGCCACAAACTGGTTGACTTAAAACAATAGAAATTGATTTCCTCACAGTTCTGGAAGCCAGAAGTTTAATATCAGTTTCACTGTGCTTAAACAAGATGTCAACATGTCTACATTTCCTCCAGAGACTCTCGGGCAGACTCCATGTCTTACCTCTTCCAGCTTCTGGTGACTTTCCTTTGCTTATGGCCAAATCACTCCAAGACTACATCTTCATATTGCTTTCTCCTTTATGTATGCATAAGTCTCTCTGCCTCTCTCTTAGGAAGACACTTGTGATTTGATTTAGGACCCACCTGGATAATCCAGGATAATCTCTACACATCAAGATCCTTAAATACAGCTACAAAGATTCTGTCTCTTTATAAAGTAACAGGACTAATTGGGACTGGATATCTTTCTGGTGGCCATTTTTCCTCTTATTAGATATGGCCATTTCAGTTTGGGTCAAACTGGCTGTGTGGGGTTCTCATTTAGTTAAATGCAGACTATCAAAGAAGGAGAAAGTGTGTTCTCAGAATTTTTGGAATATACCTCCTTAGCATTGTGATTAACATATAGTAAATTTGTAAAACTTATAGCTCATTTTAATTGATGTTATATCTATCATGGGGCATCGCTGAATAAAAGCTACTATAAGCCTCATCTAAAATACATTTAACTCCTCAGATTATTAGTTAAGAGTGCATTTTATTCAATCCTTTTGTGAATAGTGTTTTAATTTTTATGTAGTATTGTTTTATAAAAAATTTTATTTTTATTTTTTCAGTCCTCAAAACTGTATGCTCTATTATATCATCTATTGAGACAACTACAGAGTAATGAGTCTTAACACTTAGACAGTAGAAATTCAGATTTCTCTAAAACTTCAAAGGTTCTTTGAAAGACAGTGTGATAATTATGGTTTAGTTTAACTGTCAAAAATATAAACATTGCTTGTTAAAAAAGAAAGGAAACATCCTTTGAGAATTTCCAGCAGTTTAAAATGAAGTTTTTGTTTGTTTGTTTTTTACTTAACGTTTGCTTTATAGCAATGTGGAAAAAAACATAAAATTTAGACTCTGAAATCAGTTTGAATTTATTTTTAATGCTTTTGATTATTTTAAACTCTCCATTAAAACTGTGGGCAGGCACAATATGTTCATTTTATTTCTTCGAATTCTGTCACTGTCACCCACCAATGATATGCTAAAAGGATTAAGAAGCTGCAGGTCTCACGCACAATCATGTTTAATTAATTAATTAATTAAGCTTGCTCCTGGGAATTGTGACTCTAAATAAAATATAAACTTTATTCTTATTTTTTAGACTATCAAAATAAATAGATTGTACTGGGATAATTTAAAAAATATGTTTGTGACACATTTTCTATCATATTATTTTGAACATTTATATGTAAGTAAAAAATTTAAATTTATCAATTCAAGAAATATTAATTTCATGTACTGTGTTATAGGAACTGTTCTAGGTACTAGGCATATAGTAGAAAATCAAGCAGAATATAACCTGTGTCCTTGTGGAGTTGACATTCTAGAAAAGAAGAAACATCAACAAAGTAAATAATATAAAAAATAGACTATTCTAGATAGTGATAAGTGTATGAAGAAAAATAAAAAAGAGAACAAGGATGAGTGGTGGTGGGAGATGACATTGCAATTTTCCATAAAGTAATCAGATTAGACTCCATTGAAAAGTGGACATTAAAGAAAAGACCTGAAGGAGCTGAGAGACAGAGCCATGTGCATATCTGTGGGAACACATTTAACCAGAGGAAACATTAAGTGCTCTGTTTGAGAAACAGTGATAATGCCAGTGTGTCCCAATAGAGTGACAAGAGGTCAAGGGAGTGGTAGAAGATAAGGGTAAAGAATGGGGCCAACTCTGTTGGGTCATATAGGCCACTGTAAGGATTTTTTATTTGACCATGAATGAGCAAGATTTCTTTGGAGGGTTTTAACCAAAAGAATAACTTGTTCAGACTAAATTTTAGAAGGATTACTCCCTGTGGAGATTGAACTGATTGGGGGAGGGTTCCAGGGTGGGAGGCGTGTGGGAAGGACTGACATGGCAGACAAGTAGGAAATCATTTAGGAAAAAATTAATCAAATCAATCTGCTGAAATAACTATGCTGATGAGTAAAATCTATAGTGAGTAAAAATTATTTCAAAGCTGACACTCCAGTGAATATAGAATTGCAATTTATATTTTTATTAAACAATACTTAGAAAACTTTCTGGATAATGACTAAATGAGATTAATGTGAATTTTGTTATATGCTTTTGGATCTGATTTGAAAAGAATTAAACTTAAAATAACAATAATTAGAAGTAGCTAAATTAGGAGATGCTTGAGTTGTTACCTAGTAGGGTTATATATTTTACTCTATTCAAAGTTATTTCCCCAAATATGTCTTGGATACCACTCTGATACTGAAAAATCTCCTAAAGGCTACTGTTGCATGACTCATTATAATATCTGTCAGAAAGATAGTCTTGTTTCAATACTTTTACTGGTTTTTCTTTTGCATTTACTTGTCCGTATCTGTACTGTCCAATAAAATAGCCACTAGCCACATACAGTTCTTCAACACTTGAACTGGGGCTAGTCTGAATTAAGATCTGCTTTAAGTATGAAATACATGCTATATCTCAAATATTTATCATGAAAAAATAATGTAAAATATCTCATTATTGACTGTTTTTATATTTGATTACATTTTGAAATGTAACCCATGTGAAAACATTTTGGACATATTGAGTTAAATAAAATTATAAATAAAATTAATGTTACTAGCTTCTTTTTAGCTGTTTTAATAAGAGTATTAGAAAATTTAAAGGTACATATGTGGGTCAGATTATATTTCTATTGGACAGTGCTGGTCTAGATGCTAGATGAACTCTAAGGTAATTTTTAAAATTATAGTAATATTGTAAGAATAATAAGTACAATATATGAAGTAAAAATAGACTTAGTATAATTGTTATGTATGTGATAATGAAAGTAAAATAAGCAATTTATCCTGGGAAAAAAAGATAAGTTGCTCAATTAGTGAAGTGGTGAAAAATGGATAGCTATGTGTAAAAAACTCTGGATATCTATCTATGAGAATCAGAGTTCCCTATGGTAGATCAACATTTAGGAAAAGGAAATTTAAGAATGTAATGTCCCAAGGAAAGGAATTTGAAAGCCTAGAAGATTTTGGACTGAGTGTAATCTCAATATAACCTGTGGCTGCAACAAATTGTTTCAGTCTTTAACTTTTTGCGATTTCTATGGCATAAATCTTTGTTTTTATTTTTAATACTTCATCATTTTTAGAAGTTATATCAATTATTTCCAGAATAAACTATTCTGTTTGAAACTGTAAAACTATATTTTTAAGTAAATTCAACATTATGGCCTGAAAGGTCAAAATGTTCTATTGTTTTCCTTCTGTTTCATTTAACAAAACATCCATTTAAATAAATAACCTTGAATAATATTTTAAGAACTCTTAAATATATATATATATATAACTATATTTAAGACTCTATATTCTATCTGTGCACACTGCCCACTTTGGGGTACAGTTAAGGGGGAGGTGGAATTGAAAAATATTGATAATAAACAAATACAAGGATTACAATGTTTTGTTTCAATACCAATACATTACAAATTAATTACAAGATTTTAAAACTTTAACCCTTCTTCTGATGCTTTCCTGTCATTTATCATTAGTTTGAATTGACAGAAGCATAAATCCAAATGACAGACTAATAGATGCAAATCGACACTAGCTAACAAAGGTTATACTTCTTTCTAAATGGACCAATCAGTGATAGACCTGAATTCACTGTATTGGAATGTTGGAGAGGCTGAGTTGGAACATGAATGCCAAATTCTGTCCAGAATCTCATTCTTGTCTTACATTGGAGTGTGTCAAATTGTTCTCAGCTTCTCAATGTCCCCACAGCAAGTGGCCCATAAATATTTCCTCCTGCTAGACTCGTAGGTCTTGGAAAATCCTGAGGCTCTGCCTTCTGAAGACTTTCTACTCATCCCTTCTGTACTTCTTGTAGAAGCTCTGATTTCTAGCTCTTCTGCTTCATATGAACTGGCTATTCTTTCAGTGTCTGTCTTTGTGCAACATACAGGCTTCAGGATATCTTCAGTACGTGCTCTACAGCTTAGTGCCAGCATCTTTGGCTTCTGAGTTCAGCCTCAGTTCTTGAGAATTCAGCCAGGGAAATGGGACCTCTGGAAACATAATTTTATCCAGGAGAGGTGTGATAGAAGAACTTGGATGAGGAGAGCAAAGATTACTGTTCAATAGTAGTGATTTACTGTGTTTCGATAGCATTTTTTAAAAACTTTTTACTGGAGTATTGTTGATTTACAATGCTGTGTTAGTTTCAGGTGTACAGCAAAGTGAATCATTCTTTTTTAGATTATTTTCCCATATAGGCCATTACAGAGTATTGAGTAGAATTCCCTGTGCTATAAGTAGATCCTTATTAGTTATCTATTTTTATATATATAGTAGTGTGTATATGTCAGTCACAATCTCCCACTTTATCCCTCCCCTCCGTTACCTCCTGGTAACCATAAGTTTGTTTTGTACATCTGTAACTCTATTTCTGTTTTGTAGATAAGTTCATTTCTACTGTTTTTTTCTTTTTTAGATTTCACATATAAGCAATTATCATATGATATTTGTCTTTCTCTGACTTACTTCACTCAGTATGACAATCTCCAGGTCCATTCATGTTGCTGCAAACGGCATTATTTCATTCTTTTTATTGCTGAGTAATATTCCATTGTGTATATTTACCACAACTTCTTTATTCACTCCTCTGTTGATGGACGTTTAGGTTGCTTCCATATCCTGGCTATTGTAAATAACACTGCAGTGACCATTGGTGTGCATGTATCTTTTTGAATTATGGTTTTCTCCGGATATATGCCCAGGAGTGGGATTGCTGGATCATATGGTAGCTCTATTTGTAGTTTTGTAAGGAACCTCCATACTGTTCTCCATAGTGGCTGTATCAATTTACATTACCACCAACAGTGCAAGAGGGTTCCCTTTTCTCCACACCCTCTCCAGCATTTATTCTTTGTAGATTTTTTGATGATTGCCATTCTGACTGGCCTCACTGTAGTTTTGATTTGCATTTCTCTAATAATTAGTGATGTTGAGCATCTTTTCATATACTTTTTGGCCATCTGCATATCTTTTTTGGAGAAATGTCTATTTAGCTCTTCCGCCTATTTTTTGATTGGGTTTTTTTTGATATTGAGCTGCATGAGCTGTTTGTATATTTTGGAGATGGATAGCATTTTATTATTGCAAAATTTCTTCACATATTTTGTCTCACTCGCACATAACGTTTTCCACAAGGCTGTGATCTGAGCAGTAAATGTTTTAATCTTCTATCATAGAGAAGTGGACAGTGAAGTTTCAGAGCAGTTAAGCCCAAAGTCAGAACAATATTTAGTGATGTTCCCCGAACTTGAATCATCCTCTTCAGGCCCTTAGCTCAGTCCTGTTTTCACCCTCTGTATCATCTCTACCAAAAAATAGAGACCAGATTACAATTTTTGTTGTTATAATAAAATATTTGAAAGCTTCTCTATATAATATAGTCCTTCAGTTGGTTACGTGCTTGTAGAGTCTCACATGTCTGTTATCAAGATTCATATGTTAATTGAAAAGAGTTTTAGCTAAGTGGAATAGCATTTTGGGGGAATTCTTGCCTCATCCAGTCACAACTAGTGGCCACATTATTTATAGCCAATACAAAGTGGAGAAAAACATTTTCTAAGTGAGGGGAATATAATGCTAATATTCAAGTAACACTTTCCATTACAAGATGAGGAGAAATAACTTTCAAATAAAAGCAACAAAAAAGTCGTATCATTTTTTTCCCAGTATTTTATTCAGAAAAAAATTCCCTTGGGCTATGTGAACTGTCTGAATACAACAGAGCTAAGTGAGGAAAAAGTTATTATACAGAAATAACTGACAAAAGGTGTTAGTCACAACTAAAGCATCAAAAGTAAGTACTAAAGGAGCAGAAATGTGGGCTGAGGGGTGATCACCTGTAGAGTTTTATAATACTACTGGTAAGCCTTTTGAACACTTTCTAGGTAGATCATTCAATCCAATGGCCATCAAGGGTGATAACATTGAGAGTATGCTTCATGTTCTATTTCCAACCAGAGAACAAATCCAATGACAGAAGTGATGAAATTATACCAATTTGTACAATAGTTCGTCTCACTTTACATGTGGCTCCAGCACAAGTAAAGGAGCACATTCTGTCTTAGAGCGTTTCTTTCAGTGTGTATGAGCCAGACATATGAGAAAATTTTAAACACTTGTACTAAGCACTTTTGGTCCACAAGTGTACATTGTAAGATTGATACTAAGTGATAGGGTAGAAAAAAGTTACTAGTAAAAGAAGTCTTCCTTAAAACCATTCAAAATATTATATTTCTTACTCTTCAAATATAATCTGTAAGATTATTTAAATTTTGAACTTGAAAATTTTGTCATGTATCAAAAAGAAGTTGATCAAAAATATGGGTGCCAAATGAATTGAAATTTTTAGTTTCAAACTTGCTGCAATACATTAAAGTAACTTCACAGGGCATAAAAGATGTATTTTATAACAAAGGACCATACATATGATATGTGTCTTCTCCCAAGCCACGTTTAAAAATCATATACAAGAAAGTCACATTTGCTATGTTTTTTCAATTTCTAATAATAAACATTTGTTATTTTATAACTTGATAAAGCTAGTTATATTCCCCTAAATATTTGAATTCCAGTGATTATTTGAATAAAAGCAATTAGAATATATGGATCCCTGGAACCACATTCTAACAGGGCCACAATCAGCTGGAAATGACTTGTGAGGCCCCTTTCAACTGGATGTGTACCCCCCTCTTGTAATAATGTCTCTCAGTCTTTATTTTTCTTACTTGTGCTTACTATATTCATTTTATTTTCCCATTTGTACCATAGCTATTTATGTTTTTATTGCCTAATCCAGAAATTCTATAAGGAGCTTCTCATCTTTCACTGTGTTTGATTCATGAGGCTTCTGGTTAAAACACATTGAAATCTATAATTTTATGCATTTTTTTCCTGATAGCTAAAATATTTTGAAATTGAAAACAAGTAAACCCCATGAAATACTTAAATTCTGGTATTAAATGCATGACTTTAAAAGCCAATAGTTGACTTTTAACATAAATTAAATGAAAGAGAACAAATAAATAATGGATATTAATTTACATGGTGTGAATGCAATGTATGTTATTACAAAGCTTTAAAAGGTTACGAGCGTAACTTTATCTAGATAATACAACTAAAGTTTGTCAAACCATTATAAATGTTTCATCTGTTTATAAAAATGGTTTGCCTTGTATTGCCTCTGTCAATACAAGTTCAACTTGTATTGAACTCGACTTATATGCCTGACACTATTAAACATACATTCTATACTATTATGACCTTGTACCCTGTCCCTCAGATACCTTATCTCTGTTCTTCTTTTCCTCTCCTTTGCTCAGCAGGCTAACACTTCAGACCATATCACCTGAAATATGTTGCAAATTTGCTTTCTGACTGCATTCTACTATTATCTTTATAGAGTTATTAAAGATAAGGAGAGCATCATATTAAATGATGACATTTTCCAAAGTCCAAAAATTAGGAAGCCACCTATTCCAGTGGAAAACTCATGAATGTAAATGTATTAAGTTGGCCCTCCATATCTACAGTTTCCACATCTATAGATTCAACCAACCTTGGATCAAAAATATTCAGAAAAAAATCCAGACAGTTCCAAAAAGCAAACCTTGAATGTGTCTTGCTGCATACAGGCAACTATTTACATAGCATTTACATTGTATGAGGTATTATAAGTAATCTAGAGACATCATTTTATATAAATGATTTGAGCATCCACTGATTTTGGTATGTGAAGGGAATCTGGGATGAATCCCCTTGCAGATACAAAAGACATGACTGTATATTTGGTTTCTACTCTTGGTTATTGTATTAGTTTCCTAGGGCTGCTATAACAAAGAACCACAAACTGGGTAGCTTAAAACTACAGAAATTTCTTGTCTCTCAATTCTGGAGACTGGACATTTGAAATTGAAGTGTTGGCGGGGCCACATTTTTTCTGAAGGTTCTAGGGTAGCATACTTCCTAGATTTTGGTGGTTTTCAGAAACACTTAGAGTTTCTTAGCCTGTAGATGCATCACTACAATCGCTGCCTTCATCTTCACATCGTGGTCTCCCTGTATTTCTTCATATCATCTTCCCTCTGTGTGTGTCTGTGTCCAAATTTCCCTTTTCTTATAGGGACAGCGATTATGGTGTTAGGCAATGCTCTTATCCAGTATAAACTCATCTTAACTTGATTACATCTGCAAAGACTTTTTAAAAATAAGATCATATTCACTGGTTCCAGGTACATGTGAAGTTTTTGAGGGGTTTTTTGGTTTTTTTGGAGTGGGCACTATTTAACTCAGTACAATTACTAAATATTTGACGCTGGGTACACATTTTGTCCCTAAAATTTCTCATCTATCAAATGGAAACCAAAAAGAAATGTCTCCATTTTTTCCAAGCCAAATCATAGCATGCATTCCAGATACTCTCTGGGAAAAGTTTCAGTAGAAGAATCTTCAAATAATAATCTCTGGAGATGACAGTCCAGAGAAATGAAATCCCCTGATTTTCACCCTGTTTGACTTCGCACCACTGCCAGGCCTATGCCCCCTTTGTTAAATATACCCAAATCATTTTTCTTGTTTTTCCTTAATATATTTCAAAATGGGAAACTTTTCTAAAATAATTTATAAATTACATGTAACAAAAAATATGACTAGAGGAAATCAAATAACATAGAAATCAATGTGTGCATACACAAACATGCAATTGTTTCCTGAATTACCATATTCCATGTCTGATTTATTTTAACTTCCTCAGAATTTAACTCTTTTTTCCAGTTCTGTTTTTTCTTCTCCTGTAGGAATCTTATTGGAGAAATCTTATTCTCCAACATGTTTTGGAGATGCAATGACGTTAAGGTAATTCTCAACACGATTCAGTACCTAGTAGAAGGCCTGAGTTCAGTTAGTTGATTAGATAGGTAAATTGACTAGATAAATAAAAATAGATTTACACTTCTCTAGATACTTAGTATAGAAAGAATCTCATAGAAAAGAATCTTTTCTTATGATGTCTGTTATGATGGAGCAGTAGCTGAAGATTTTTGCTTTTGTTATGACTTACAAAAGTCTTTCTCAATTTCTAGCGATTGTACCAAAATGTACTCAATCTTCATTCATGTATTCCATATTTGAGAATTTGCCTACTTGATAATTCTGTTTGTAACCCCAAAGTCCATAGTTACAGTACTTTCATGGTCATTTATAGATTTGCTAGATTGGCAAAAAGTTTGAGAAACCTGACAGGAATGTTGCCAGCTGTGGTCACACAAGGTGATGGTTTGCCTTCTTGTTCCAGCTCTGGAACTGTACATAAGTGTCCTGTTGTGGTTCTGTACAGTGTAACATGTTTTCCTTTTTCTTGTGATTTTGCTATTTAAAATGCCCCCCAAGCATAGTACTGAAGTCCTGTCTAGCTTTCCTAAGTACAAAGATGCTGTGATATGTCTTACAGGGGAAAAATGTGTGTTAGAGAGACTTCATCCAGGCATGAGTTACATTGCTATTGGTCATGAGTTCAGTGTTATGTATTGATCAGTTTATGAAAATTCTATGACCAGAGGCTCACAGGCACCTAACTTTGTATATCCTCTAGGAGCAGTGGTTCAGTAATTGCTAATTCAGGGTTCACAGTGGCTTTAGAGATCATAACTGTCGCAAATAATGAGAATCAACTATACATGTTACAAGGAATCCAATTCGGAAAAGAAGAAGTAAAGCTGTCACTGTTTGCAGATGACATGATACTATACATAGAGAATCCTAAAGACGCTACCAGAAAACTACTAGAGCTAATCAATGAATTTGGTAAAGTAGCAGGATACAAAATTAATGCACAAAAATCTCTTGCATTCCTGTACACTAATGATGAAAAATCTGAAAGAGAAATTAAGGAAACACTCCTATTTACCTTTGCAACAAAAAGAATAAAATACTTAGGAATAAACCTACCTAAGGAGACAAAAGACCTGTATGCAGAAAACTATAAAAAGAAATTAAAGATGATACAAATAGATGGAGAGATATACCATGTTCTTGGATTGGAAGAATCCACATTGTGAAAATGACTACACTACCCAGAGCAATCTACAGATTCAAGGCAATCCCTGTAAAACTACCAATGGCATTCTTTACAGAACTAGAACAAAGAATTTCACAATTTGTATGGGAACACAAAAGACCCTGAATAACAAAAGCAATCTTGAGAACGAAAAATGGAGCTGGAGGAATCAGGCTACCTGACTTCAGAGTATACTACAAAGCTACAGTAATCAAGATAGTATGGTCCTGGAACAAAAACAGAAATATAGATCAATGGGACAGGATAGAAAGCCCAGAAATAAACCCATGCACATATGGTCACCTTATTTTTTTTATAAAGGAAGCAAGAATATACAATGGAGAAAAGACAGTCTCTTCAGTAGGTGGTGCTGGGAAAACTGGACAGCTACATGTACAAGAATGAAATTAGAACACTTCCTAACACCATACACAAAAATAAACTCAAAATGGATTAAAGACCTAAATGTAAGGCCAGACACTATAAAACTCTTAGAGGAAAACATAGAACACTCTATGACATAAATCACAGCAAGATCCTTTTTGACCCACCTCCTAGAGAAATGGAAATAAAAACAAAAATAAACAAATGGGACCTAATGAAACTTCAAAGCTTTTGCACAACAAAGGAAACCATAAACAAGATGAAAAGACAACCCTCAGAATGGGAGAAAATATTTTCAAATGAAGCAACTGACAAAGGATTAATCTCCAAAATTTACAAGCAGCTCAATATCAAAAAAACAAACAACCCAATCCAAAAATGGGCAGAAGACCTAAATAGACATCTCTCCAAAGAAGATACACAGATTGCCAACAAACACATGAAAGAATGCTCAGCATCACTAATCATTAGAGAAATGCAAATCAAAACTACAAGAGATATCATCTCACACCAGTCAGAATGGCCATTATCAAAAAATGTACAAATAATAAATGCTGGAGAGGGTGCGGAGAAAAGGAACCCTCTTGCACTGGTGGTGGGAATGTAAATTGATACATCCACTATGGAGAACAGTATGGAAGTTGCTTAAGAAACTAAAAATAGAACTACCATACAACCCAACAATCCCACTACTGAGCATGTACCCTGAGAAGGTCATAATTCAGAGGGAGTCATGTACCACAATGTTCATTGCAGCTCTAATTACAATAGCCAGGACATGGAAGCAACTTAAGTGTCCATTGACAGATGAATGGATAAAGAAGATGTGGCACATATATACAATGGAATATTACTCAGCCATAAAAAGAAATGAAATTGAGTTATTTGTAGTGAGAGGGATAGACCTAGAGTCTGTCACACAGAGTGAAGTAAGTCAGAAAGAGAAAAACAAATGTTGTATGCTAGCACATATATATATGGAATCTAAAAAAAAAAAAAAAAAAAGGTTCTGAAGAACCTAGCGGCAGGAGAGGAATAAAGATGCAGACATAGAGAATGGACTTGAGGACACGGGGAGGGGGGAAGGGCAAACTGGGACGAAGTGAGAGAGTGGCATAGACTTATGTACACTACCAAATGTAAAATAGGTAGCTAGTGGGAAGCAGCCTTATAGCACAGGGAGATCAGCTCGGTGCTTTGTGACCAAGAGGGGTGGAATAGGGAGGTGGGAGGGAGATGCAAGAGGGAGGAGATGTGAGGATATATGTATATGTATAGCTGATTCACTTTTTAATAAAGCAGAACTAACACACCATTGAAAAGCAATTATACTCCAATAAAGATGTTAAAAAAAAATCTATACATGTTACTCTTTCACTAAGAGGCATTTTATTCAACAAAATATATCCAGAAAGTTTGGGGAAATGGAAGTAATGCTTATTTAATTGCCACCTCTGTGAATACAGTATTTTTTTTGTAAATAGTCCATAGGCTTTAAACATTTTCATAAACTGCTTTTATCTGCAGATTAACTAATTCATTTTAATGAGGAGTATCTGCCATATAATTAATTAACAGGCAAGTCCTCTTTGGCAAAACAATTAGTTGGATCAGAATAACTTTCTGTCAGGAAAAAGTCTGAGTGTTTCAATTAAAGTAAATATATTAATAATCTTTTCTGAGGAGTAGTATAAAAAAACCAGTGAAGAATACATTGTAGACTCTTTTGCAAAATATATAACTAAAAATAATCAAGTCAAAAATTTAAATAGGGCTTCCCTGGTGGCTCAGTGGTTGAGAGTCCGCCTGCCGATGCAGGGGACGCGGGTTCGTGCCCCGGTCCGGGAGGATCCCACATGCCGCGGAGTGGCTGGGCCCGTGAGCCATGGCCGCTGAGCCTGCGCGTCCGGAGCCTGTGCTCCGCAACGGGAGAGGCCACAACAGTGAGAGGCCCGCGTACCGCAAAAAAAAAAAAAAAAAAAAATAGAGTTATTTTAACGTACATATTTTGTAACAAGTTAAGTACCAATAATAAATAAATTATTTCTCATTTTTTCCTTCAATAATGTAATGTAACATAACATAATACAAAATATAGTGAAAATTAGAAATTTACAAAGACTGTCAGTATCAAAGACTGACAAAAGGTCATAGAATTCCTTTTGCAAAGTTGTGTGTGTGTGTGTATGCATGCACACCTATCAAAATTTGATTTTTATTTATTGAGAATAATTAACCAAGACTAAAGTATAAAGATCAGAAATAACTCAACTTCATAGGACTTCATTTACAAGCTTTTCTTATATATTTAATAAAAGAGAAGTGTATATAATTCTAAAAACAGACTGGTTCAACAGTTAGTATATATATATTATTTTATTGAAGATAAAAAATAAAATAATTTCACAAGTTGTAGTAAGATGAAGATTGCCTATAATTGGAATATTTATTCCATGTGATATGTTTTGATATAACAAACCTCAACTACATTGAAAATGCAAAAAAATATATAATAATTTTATCCTTATGTTTCTCTAATGTTTTTAGAAAAATTTAGTACTTTTGGAAAATAATTCAGTTACATTTAAAAGAATCTACATCACCAGTCCCTACTTCAGCTATTCAAATGTGGTTTCCTTCCAGATATTGACATATTTTAGAAATGAGAATTAAGAATAGTTGAAAATAATTTATTGTATTTAAATATGTAGAGAGTAGGTAGAAACATTTTTCGCATTCTGTGTTTCTCATTGATGCTCTCATTACATGCATGGGAATTCTCCCTCAAGAATACTTATTGAAAATTGTCTGGAAAAAGGGGGGCAAATAAATACTTCCTTAGAGTATTTATTGAAAATTATCTGAAGAAGGAAGAGGAAATATTTTTAAGTAAAAATTGTATTACTCCACCTACTACCATATATATGCATTCCGAACATACCAATGCAGGTCAAAATGCTCCTTTTGCTATGTTAAACCATAACAAAAATTATTCAAGACAAGAAAGAAAGCCTTAATGTTTATAGCATTGTGGTCAGTCACTAAAGAGAGTTCCTCTTGTTTAGAGCCTGGAAAATATTCTCATGGAATGATAGCATGGTATGATCTGGATTCAGTGAGTGATACGTGTTTCTTTTGTAAATGATATGAAACGCTATTAAGAGAACAAGATTTCTCAAAAAGGTCAAATTTAGAACAGAATCCATATGAAAGTCGAAGATTTACCTTAAAACCAGTTCTTTGTTTACGTTTTTTTAAAAGTTTTTCATTACTATTCCTTGGAAAGTCTTGTTTCTTACACCCGGAAATACAGTTGTACACTCTATTTCTAAATCCTGTTTAAAGAATTTGGCTAAACTTGTCTGTGACTTTCTAGGATATTGATCGGTAGCATTGTGATTTTTTTTCTTATAAGAATTGCTGAACATCCCAGGCATGGGTACAAAGATCCTGAATGATGGAGTGATTAAAAAATGGATTTTACTGGGTAACTGTGTCAGCGAGATACAAAGGAATAGTTGAACTGAAATAATATACCATGAAATCAATTAGGCTAGATGGAGGCAGAAAAGTTCTTAGAGTCTGAGAGAATGTAGGGACTGAAACCCTGGATCCCTGTGAGGTTAAAGAGCAGGTCTTTTGGGGTGACTATAAGAGAGACGCAAAGGGAGATAGACAGCTTTTGGAAAGTGGTATTTTCTAATATAACTTTTTAGAAATGGAACAATTTAGAATTAGCAAAAGTGCTGTGATGTGGCCTTGAGATTGGGTGGCTAAAAGGAAACAGAGGAATTAACAGGAACATAAATTGAGAAATTTAAGAAACTAAGAGAGTAGGCCATTGTTTGAGTCATCTCTGAATGAGTAATAGAGCTGTAGTAGAGAGGAATGTCATGAGCCAGGGCTAAAAGCGAAAGAGTGATCAGGAGGTCGATAGTGACAGTAACAAAGTGGAGTTCAGATTGCCTCAATGTCAGTGGAGGAAGATGTTAATATGAGCATCATGGCAGAAGAGTCTGGAGGAAACACTTGGGAAAAGTAGAATGCTGACCTTCTCTTTGAAACCTGAGTCATGTGTTGTATAAAGCCTCCACTCTGGGAAGCTCTGGGAAAATCAGTGTTCCCAGGAAGGGACCAGAACCCAGTTACAGCAAAAAGGTGGAGGGGGATTCTCAGTAAAATGGTCAAGGTAGGTTTTTATTTTTTAATTATTTTTTTAAAAAACATTTTTCTTACAAGGAGAGAAACATTTTAGGGAACATGATAAAAGGTTTAGAAGAAATGAAATTAGGTTAGGGAGAAGGAAGTATAGATTAGTTTGAGGATAAAATTTCAGGAGAAGAAAAATGACTGGGGAATTTTATATTTGGTACCATGATTAAGACCTGATGGATTTAGTAACTGAGCCAATGACTAATAAAGAGTAATCTCAGAAATACTCTTGTGGGTAGGATGTGGTGTAGGGGATATGGTGTAGCATAGGGTAGGGTAGAGATAAGAGCACATTATTCCTAGGTGCCCTTGGCAAAGAGGGTAAGCAAGGCCACTCAAGTTGCTGGCTGTTCTCTGTGATCTGGGGATACCTTCTGGGACCCTGGTCATCTTGGTACCCATAGAGGAATTAGCAGAAAGCCTGGTAATCAGCTTTCTACTCTAGACACCAAGGTGGACCAAGCAGAGTTCAGAGCGCAGAGCTTCTCCTTTGTCAGTAAAGAAATCTGTTTGCCGATGAATGTCATGGGTCTCTAGATTGGCTCTAAGTGCTGCTGGAGATACTTCTAGAAAGATAAACACCAAAAGCTCCTTATCTTGCACCTGAAGCTCTCATCCTCTTCATGAGGAGGTCTTAGAGAAGCTAAGTCAAGAATCCTTAAAGAGTAATTTATACTCAAATGGTTGTCCCAGGACTAGAGGAACTAATCTTCAGTTGAAATTATATAGAAAAATAATTGAGAGGAGTTATAAATAAGCTAAGAAGACATTCTTTATGGATAATAAAAACCAAAAAGCTGAAAATCTATTTTTTGCTTTTTTCTCAAATTTTAAAATTTATGCATATACTTTATACTAATTATTCAGGGCTTGATGGCCATAGAGTGAGAAAAATAAAAATATTTTCTTGCGTTACCTTCTTCATAGAGGTTAAGACCTCAGTGTACTTACTTATAAATAGACATATATCTTAGGCTTACTCTAGCTCTGAAATGAATGATTCTCTTTGTGGAAGAAAATCAAACACAGTACCATTCACAGTACCATACACACACCTTTATTTGAAAATGCCAGGCTTGAGACTGGCAAAGGAGCTGAGGGTCTAACTTGAGAAAGCATGGCTGAGTGTTTTACAGGGCTTCACTAGGAGGAAGTCAAGTAAGACTAGGCTAGTTTTGAGACTAGTTGGTCAGGGAAGGCACTCAGAAGAGGAAGAAATTAGTTTTGCAGATCAACAGCCGTTGTTTGGGCTGTTTGGATTTTCTCAAGGGCAAGAGAAAGGAGGAGTCTGAGGCTAAGGCCAAGTGCTGTTGGGAGCGAAGGAACAGCTGCAGGGGACAAAGACATCCAAGAACCACAGTGGTTGTTTCTTAGTACTCAGAGTCTCTCATTCTTTTCATATTTTATCAGTCAATAAATTTAAAAATAAATAAATCAGGGCTTCCCTGGTGGCGCACAGAGACAATGGCTCACGGGCCCAGCCGCTCCGCGGCATGTGGGATCTTCCCGGACCGGGGCACGAACCCGTGTCCCCTGCATCGGCAGGCGGACTCTCAACCCGTGCACCACCAGGGAAGTCCCTGAGCTTGTGTTTTTAAACTAGTAGTTATATGTTGTCAAGCACAATGACCTAATAATAAATTAATGTATCAAGCTATAATAAATCACCAAGCTTAACAACTGCTAATTGTCAAAATGTAAATTTTAAGTTATTTATTGATGAATGTAAATTTCAAACAAGAAGGGATCTTCAAACATGTAATCTGCCTCATTTATCTTCTATCTGCCTCATGTAGCTTCCATCTGTGGAGTCACTCCTTACTCCAAGGAGAAATTTAAACATTATGGAGTCAATGACTTTTTAGTACCAAAAAATTACTTAGTTGCAACATGAGTACTCGAAACATAAAATTTGTAAGAAACAAGACTTTTTCTTAAACCATGAGATGTCCTTAGTTTTCCAAATAATCTAGCATGTTAAAAATTTTCCTTTAATAACACTTTTGAAAGAATGCATGTAACAAAAGATAGAAAGTTGAATGAGAGTTTCAAATGGACCCCACAACCCTCTATAAAATTCTTACTCATCTTAGGAAGAAGGGGAAAAAATCTTGTATAAGACTGAATAGTCCTGAGGAAACTTTAACTTCCATGACCTTGGCTGTTCTATAGGGGGTCACATTTTATTTTTGTACAGATAAACTGCTGAATGGTATCTGCCATGCATTAGGAGAAAAAGCATTTTTCTGCATTTATCATGCTACTGGTAACACTCCTTCCAACCCCTGCTCACTGAGGTGTTCATTTCTTTTTTCAGCTTAGACTAGAAGTTCAGTGAGAAAATTCTTCCCATTGCTTCTTACCATAAGTCAGAGATTTAACACAACACAATTTCCCTAGCTGGAAATCTTAACTCATTCTTGAACCTCAGAGAAAAAGGATTCAGAGCATGTTTAACACATCATTTATGCATTTTATATTTAACTGCTTCTAGTGAAAATAAAAATTATACTGAATATTGAGTCATCTGTATTCTATTAACACTAAAACATTACACAATGGAGTTTTCCTTTGTTCAGTGTTTTGCTTTTTTCTCCTTACCCCCTCCCTCCCCTTTTTAACTACTTGTATATGATGTTTTTTTCCCCCTGCGATTTTGGTTCCAAAATTTAGTTTCTTAATAGAGAGATGTACAAACAAATGGTGTTTTCAAGTAACCAATAAGATTTTCACTTGGGAGGATATAAATTTGATCTCCCTCTGAAAGCATTTCTTAGGGCTTGCAGAATAAAGGTAAAGGGATCCAATCTCATTAAAGTGTTCACAGTAGTCACCAAAATCTTCAAATCTTTTTTTTTTTTTTACATCTTTATTGGAGTATAATTGCTTTACAATGGTGTGTTAGTTTCTGCTTTATAGCAAAGTGAATCAGTTATACATATACATATGTTCCCATATCTCTTCCCTCTTGCATCTCCCTCCCTCCCACCCTCCCTATCCCACCCCTCTAGGTGGTCACAAAGCAACGAGTTGATCTCCCTGTGCTATGCAGCTGCTTCCCACTAGCTATCTATTTTACATTTGGTAGTGTATATATGTCCATGCCACTCTCTCGCTTTGTCACAGCTTACCCTTCCCCCTCCCCATATCCTCAGGTCCATTCTCTAGTAGGCCTGTGTCTTTATTCCTGTCTTACCCCTAGGTTATTCATGACATTTTTTTCCCTTAAATTCCATATATATGTGTTAGCATATGGTATTTGGCTTTCTCTTTCTGACTTACTTCACTCTGTATGACAGACTCTGGGTCCATCCACCTCATTACAAATAGCTCAATTTCGTTTCTTTTTATGGCTGAGTAGTATTCCATTGTATATATGTGCCACATCTTCTGTATCCATTCATCCGATGATGGACACTTAGGTTGTTTCCATCTCCTGGCTATTGTAAATAGAGCTGCAATGAATACAAAATCTTCAAATCTTAATGAAGGGAGTAGCTAAAGAGTTTAGACCCTATCATAATTTTGGTGGGAATAGTTTGGTTCCATTTTGCTTGCAAGGACAAAATTAGCAATGCCAGGAAGATTCAAGAATAATTGTTTAATTCTAAAGGCAAAATTTGGCTTGTAATATGCTACCAGTTGAATTCTATGTTAATCCTTACGATACCTCTGAGTCAGATTAACTCTGACCTCAATTTATTTCCCTCGTACATTTGTGTAATGACTTTTCAGTGCTTGGCACTTCTTGAAGTTTTAGTTATGTGTTGGCAATAGTCCTCTTTTGCAAAGTTTTTTTTTTTTCTTAAGAAGATATAAGAAGATATGTATGTGTGTGTTTGTGTGTGTGTGTATATGTTTGTGTGTGTTTGCCATAACATATAACACTGTATAAACCAAACCTGACTAACTAGTATTTAAAATGCTATTTATAAAGGTTGATAAGAGATTGGATTTTTGTTTGTTTGTTTCTGCTTCTTATGCACCTTGTATTTTCCTAATCTTTTATTAATCTCTTTATGGTGGAGTTCGCCAATTCTGTTATTATGTTGACTGGGTGAAATTAAAGTGAATTTCCTTCAAAACTACTATAAAACTTTAAATTTATTTGACACTTCTTTAAGACTATACGATTTATGCTACCATAATTTTCGTTTCTGGTGCCTTCACTAATATCCTGTGAATTGTTTTACTTAACACACATCCATTCTTCCTATTCCTCTGTCTAGCATAACAATGGCAGGGGTGAGGAAGGAATGAGAGATGAGATGAATGATGACTTATTTCTCAGCATCTTAGAATGAAAGGACTGTTGACTTCTCTTGTTTATATTGCCACTTTTAACCTTATATTGAACTAGTATAGCTTACTAATTTGTCAGTTCAATGTAATTAACATTTATTGAACATACACTAAGTGCCATGTTACTTGTGCCATAAGGAACAGCACGTTCAGAAGTTCATGGTCCATCAGCAACCCTACTTCTAAGTACACAGCCAAAGGAAATGAAAACAGACTCTCCAAGTGATAGCTGCACTCCCATGTTCACTGCAGCAGCATTCACAATAGCCAAGAATTGGAAACAACCTATGTGTCTTTCTATGGATGAATGGATAAAGAAAATATAGCGCACACACAATATTATTCAGCAAGAGAAAGAAGAAAATTCCTGCCATTTGTGACAACCTGGATGGACCTTGAGGGTATTATGCTAAGTGAAATGGCAGATGGAAAAAGACAAAAACTCTATGACATCACTCATATATAGAATCTAAAAAAGCCAAATTCTTAGAGAATCGAGTGGTAGTTACCCGCAGCTGGAGGTGAGGGAGATGGAGAAACGTTGGTTAAAGGGTACAAACTTCCAGTTATAAGATGAATAAGTTCTGGGGATCTAATGTACAGCATGGTGATTACAGTTAATAATACGGTATTATATACTTGGAAGTTGCTAAGAGAATAGATCTTAAATGCTCTCACCACAAAAAAGAAATGGCAGTTGTGTGATGTGACGGTGTTAGCTGATGCTGTAGTGGTAATCATTTTGCAATATATGTAGATCAAATCACATTGTATACCTTAAACTTACACAGTGTGTTATGTCCATTATATCTCAACAAAGTTGGGGGAAAAAAGGAAGTTCGGGACCCAGTGAGGGAGAGAAACTGAAACATAAATGTTCTGATCCAACAGATATATCTCAGTGATAAGTAGAAACACAAAATTCTCTGAAAGTATTCAGTAGGGAAAACTTGATTTTACCTGGGAAGATTCTAGAAAGGCTCCACAAAGAGAGGGAATTGTGAAGCTCTCCATATTCTTCACCCTGCTTGCTATGCCATGTTCTTTTTCAAATTAAGAGGGCCCACTGATAGCCATGGAAATTTGTCCTTTCACTGGAAACTGGTGTCTTCTAGAGTCGAGTTCCACACTTCCAAGTGTGGTATAGTATGAAATCTCAGACTCCTAGGAAAGATGATTATTAGCTAAGTTCATCAAAAGTACTCCATCCAGGACTTAGGCCAGATAATTTTGAGGTAGTTGAACTGTCAGTAAGAAAGGAGTTTGAGACAAAATTCTATTTAGAAAAAAAAAATGCGAAGAGAAATGGACAGGGGAACCATTCCTCACAGCTGACTTGCCTATGGAAGGTTTATTCTATTCCATAACTTAAAGGAGCTTAAAGCCTCTCTACTATTTGCCATCAAAAGACACAAATTAACTCAACCTTGTGTCTTAAGAATGATTTACCTTTGATATATTAAGTTGTAGGATGTCATTCCCAAGCAGAGCCTATAGTCCCAGGAAAAGAATTTCAGAAGAGCATGGCCAGCCAACACATATAGGTCAATATTCTCAAACAGTTGGTTCATGTTAGAATGATGTAAATGTAGAATGTAGAATGTAGAATGGTAGGATGTAAATGTAGGATGTACCATGTAGAATGGTGGGATGGGGCAATATCGTGGAAGCGTTTAAAGAAATGTATGCTTTATGCAATAGGTAATGACTTAAACGTTCGTTTAAGGCCTGTGGAGCAATAGGAGTTGAGACACAGAGCACATACATCTTGGTTTGCCTGGGAATACCCAGCTTTATGCTTGTGGTTCTGATGTAATTATTTATAGTGGCCTCTTACATTCTCAAAGGTATTTCAGTTTGGAGGATTAATTAGATGGTCAGTCTAGTTAGAATACTTTTCCTGGGGAGGCTGTTCATTATTTCTTTACATTTGCCTGTGGATCATTCACTTTAAAGTGACTGTATCTAGTTTTCTATATAACACCATACAAGTTGGGATTGATATGAATAGACAGATTTCTGAAGTTCATGCTGTTATTTTAGTTCCAACTCCTTTGATGCACTTACTGAAAATGCTTAATTTCAAAGCGCATACTGGCTCCTAGGAAGTTTCTCAGCATAATAATTAGTCAAATTTGGACAATAAATGACCTCATTAGTTACTCCTTTAAGCATTTACAATACAAATGTCTATTTGTAGAATAGATTCTTTCTGCTGCTAATGAATTTGTAGTTGATAAAAGAGAGAGCTGTATTTTTGTTAACAGTTAGCATTTGCTGCCCTTAAGTAAATACACTGAAGTGTTGGTGGCCTGAGGCTGAACGGCAACAGCCTTCAATATCATCATATGGATTACAAAGAATGTAGTACAATTTCTTCTCTCACCATGCAACTTCCTAGTGTAGTCAGAGGCATTCTTTTGTTATGCAAATGTCCTATTTAAAGATAACATGTGTACAAAGGAAAGTGATGGAAGGTCATCTCTAAGACTGGACAGATGGATGAAAAATTCCACAGAGTGTTTTGCCAAGCACCTGACATTATATGAATGACAGCTGATGATTAGAATCATAAAGAAAAATTTGTATTATCACAGGTGACAGTATGACTAATAGAAGAGGTTGCTTATTACAGAATTGGTCAGTTAACGTTCAGCTACGCTAAGGATCCAAGGGCTGCAGAAAATGAATACAAGGCACGCGGTGTTTTCTTAGGGGAACTAAATGAAGGTGGGAGGAAGAGGGGAGGAAGTCTTTCTGAGGGTGTAACGACTCACAGCAGGCTGGAGACGTGTGCTGCTGAGAAGATGCTCACAGCACAGTTTCAAAGTTGCAGAGGAAGTAAGAGATAACGGACCCTTAAGATAGATTTTTGTGTCACTTTTCTAACAACACTCGACCACAGCATTTTTTGGAAGTACAAAAAAATCTCATGGATGTGGGCTTCATTATGATATGCATCACCGTTTTCTAGATAGTAATATGCTATCAGGCATCCTGACTGAGTACTTTAAGAAGACAACAGTGCAGCCTGTATCTGTGCTTCAATCAGAGTAGTCAAAGATTTCACATCTTTCAAAAGGGGTTTGCCAAAGGCTTCCCCAGACTGCATGCACTGCTGCTCTGCCTCTCTTTTATGCCTTATTGAATCTATTAGAAGACAAACACATCTCTCACTCGTCAGACTTCTTGCTGACAACACCTGTCACTCCACTTCAGAGGGAGATAATGTAGGGTGTCATTTGGCAGAATTAGAAAGAAAATTGGAAGAAACATGTCTAAGATCATTATTTTCACAAAAGGAATGATACAAGTATTATTATTTGAAAATACCTTCAAGGACTACTTAGGAAGTAAAGATTAGGATGCTTTTGCCATAAATACCGATCACTGGTGTTAGAAATCATGGTGGATTCTCAAAAATAGTCAAGAAAGTTAAAACTTAGGTGGTTTGGTCGATAACTGAATATATATCCTTTTACACAATCCATTTATATTTAAAGGCTAACATTCTCATAAATTTTTGTAGGGCTAGAATATTAAATATTTGAGCATGAAAATATTTTAGAAAAGTAATTGACTTCAGGAAAACTGAGAATTAATCTCACATAGCAATTTAAAGCTTACTAAGTAATAGATACGTCTAAGAGGGATGATTTTTAAAACAGTGTTTTTAGAGATTCCTAATACTGGTATTTTTTAATTGATTCATCTTTTATTTATTCAGTAAATAGTAATATCAATCTTGATATAGGGTATTTTACCATATTATCCATAAATAAGAAAGAAATTACTTTTAAAAAGTATGTAGTTGAGTTTCTCTTCATCTTTTTGCAACTACCTTCCTTAAACCAAAGCATCCTATAATCAGACAGCTTTAATGCCAAGACACACACATATTTTAAGCTACTGCATTTAATCCTTGATGTTTTCCTGTGTTTTGTTGGTATAATCTGTTTTACTTCTTATGAATCTGTTTTAGATAGGTAAAACAAATGGATTAGGAAATATCAATTTTTCCACACATGACAAAGCAGCTCCTCTGTGAGTCATGGAGCAGGGAGTGGGTCACTGGGATTTCTCCCCTTATACCCGTGATAAAGATTTTTTTTATTTTCTAGTTTCTTTGTCATATTTTTTATGATTATAAAAAGGTCAACCATGACCTCCACAAGTGAAAAATGTAAATTAACGAAGGTGAAACCAAACAAACTGTGAAATGTGGCTTTTTTGAAATGACCTTAAGAGTCTTTCTCATGGAACTATTCCTAGTGGCTATGGTTTGATTATTTGCTTATTAATATTATATGTCATCAAAATAGATGAAATACCTCTATTAAATATGTAGGTATCCTACAAAAATCATTATTCTTATTTTTTCCAACAGCAGAAAATAATGCCTAAATTGCATCAAATTACATATTTATGCTTTTTTAATTTTTTATCACAAATGACTGTTAATTTTATCTAAATTTATGCAAGAATATGTCTCTGAAGTTTGATGTGCTTTTCTTTATGAGTGTATGTGTGGATGTATTTATATCTATATCTTTTCATCTGTTGATTTTTGTTGCTGTTAAGGAACTTTCTGCAAGATGATAATTATAATGATGATAATAAATAGTTTTTAAATTCAAGTAAGGCATGAGATTCCCAAATATTACTTTATGTTATATCTCCTTCATTAAAACTGTACTTGTCAAAAGAAATGCCTTCATTTATTTCTGGGGAAATCCAAAGTTGCCCGCTTGTCCTCAAAGTACAGCTTTAATGACATACTTAAAAATCAAATCCATTACCATATTACCTTTAAAATACATTTCAACAAGGAATGATTTTAATTGAAGAAGGAAAATAAACAAAATTACTCCTCAAAAATCTCTAAATCAGTCAATCAGAAGTCAGAATCTTGGGGAAAGCGACACACGAATTTGTCTTTAAAAAAGACTCCAGCTAATTCTAATACATACTAGTATTTGGGAATCACTGTTCTAAAGAATGCTGCTTTTATATTAATGTAAACTTCACATCACATGTGCTTTTTGAAGGTAGCTACTTCATTCAGAAATGTAATTCTATACTCACATCTTCATTTCATCTGCTTAATTTTCTCTTCTGGTTTCTCCTTGTTTTCTACCTTAATAATAATAGCTGGTTTTGGTTGGGTTTTTTTTTTTCCTTTTTATAACTGTTTTCCTAAAGTTGCTTTTCTGAAAATAGTCATTTTGCCTAAATTTCTACACACATAGTGTTTTTTTTTTGATTTTTAAAATGTTTAAAAAATGCGTTTTATTGAAGTATAGTTGATTTACAATGTTGTGTTAGTTTCTGCTATACAGCAAAGTGATTCAGTTATACATATATATAACATATTCTTTTTCATATTTTTCCATTATGGTTTATTACAGTATATTGAATATAGTACCCTGTGCTATATGTAGGACCTTGTTGTTTATCCATTCTATATGTAATAATTTGCATCTGCTAAACCCAAACTCCCATTCCATCCCTCCTCCACCCCCTCTCCCCCTTGGCAACCACATGTCTGTTCTCTGTCTATCAGTCTGGTTGCTGTTTTGTGGATAAGTTCATTTATGTCATATTTTAGATTCCACATATAAGTGATATCATATAGTATTTGACCTTCTCTTTCTGGCTTATTTCACTTAGTAGGATAATCTATAAGTCCATCCATGTTGCTGCAAGTGGCATTATTTTATTCTTTTTTATGGTTGAGTAATATTCCATTATATAAATATACCACATCTTCTTTATCCATTCATCTGCCAATAGACACTTAGGTTGCTTCCATGTCTTGGCTACTGTAAACAGTACTGCTATGAACATATGGGTGCGTGTATCTTTTCAAATTATGGTTTTGTCCAGATATATGTCCAGGAGTGAGATTGCTGGATCATATGACAACACTATTTTTAGTTTTTTGAGGAACCTCCGTACTGTTTCCATAATGGTTACACTAATTTACCACCAGTGTATGAGGGTTCCCTTTTCTCCACACCCTCCCCTGCATTTGCTATTTGTACACTTTTTGATGATGGCTATTGTGACCAGTGTGAGGTGGTACCTCACTGTGGTTTTGATTTTCACTTCTCTAATAACTAGCGATGATGAGCATCTTTTCATGTACACACACTCATTTTTAGAAAGACATCTTTCATTATTTTTCTTTCCCTACCCTCTATTTACAAAGTACTTCTAGATATTTCACAACTCTGTCTTTGGGTGTGTCTTTGGGTCAATTTATTCTCAGTACTCGACTTGATATAAATTAGGTTATGACAGTTTTATGAGCCTCTATGTACCCTGTACTCTTCGTCAGACATTTTATAATATAGCTTCACGGAGCAAGTAGTGATGTGGGAACTTGTGATCTTGTGGCTGCAGAAAAGAGTAAAGGCAGTGAAATCATGTGCTTCATCCTAACAGTACTAAACTTCCTGATGTAAAGTAAGAATCATGAGGCCCCTACCATATAAAGAGTAATATATTGTTATTATATGAATGAGGAAACAGTAAGAAAAACAAATTAAACCAAAGTGTGTGATCTTGAGAAGATTGATGCTGGATAGTCTGTACCAACCCCAAATTCCTTGTTATCTATATACCCCAGTATTTCTGATCTCTGGGCCTTAGCACATGAAGTGTTCTCTGCCTTTATTGGCCTGGCACTGCCTGCCTTTCCAATGGGATGACTCTTACTTATTCCTATTGCTCAGCTCATATGACTCTTAGGGGACTCTTCTTTTTTTGATCGCCTTCCCCTTCCTCTGGCTGGAGACACCATAATCTTTTTGTGCTCTTGGGGTCCCCTGTCCTGTGCTGTAAGCGTTGTGAAGACAGAGACCTTGCTTACTTACCTATCTATCCTGAGCATCTGTCTCAGCACCAGACACACAATTGATGTCCAAATAGTGGCCCCAGGAGGAGGGAGTGAATGAACGCATAGAGGATGCTTCCCTAACCTGCACTCTCAGGGTGAGATGCCATCCCAGTCCTTTCTGGTCAGAGAGGAGCTTGCAACTATTGAGGGAAACTCAAAGCACACGTTACACTTCTGCACAATACATAAATTTTCTGTTCCAGGCTTTTTGTTTTTTTTTCTTTAAATTCACTTTACAGCTTTGGGTTTTAATTTTGCCAATTTGAGTGGGAATAGGAGGAGAGCAGATGTGGGTGACATTGTTGGGAGAAGTTGCCACTTGCCTTGATAGAATCGTATCCAGAGGCAAGGCAGGCAATGTAAGACGAGCACATCTTCTCTCTCATCTTTCGGGTGTATAGTTATGTGATTTCATCTTTTTGTGTTAGAAGCTTCAGAAGGGCAGACACTTTTTCCCTTGTAGTGGTTGGGGTCAGGGTGAAGAGGGATTCAAAACCAATCAGTAACAACATATAAGCATGGGCATGTTAGAAATGGCTTTCATTCTGTTTCTTTACTTCATGACCCTAGGCATAGTCAGACATTCGATACATTGTATTGTCAGTTCTTTTGGACAGAAATGAATTAAATAGAATCACATGCCCTTCTCCCACGACCTCGTATAAATTGCATCAGGAATATATTTGAGTGTGTGTGTGTGTGTGTGTGTGTGTGTGTGTGTGTGTGTGTGTGTGTATGAAGAGAGGGAAAGAGAATGAGAGCAAAGGAAGGTGAAAGAGAGCTTTCTCTCACTTTTTCTATTAGGGAAACCGGACTACCAAAACCAGATAATTTTGCAATCAAAATCTTCAGCGGCTCTGTAGACTTGAATGTGCTCCACAGTGTCCTGCCTTAGATGCAACTGATGAACCCAAAGAACATGGAAAAGGGAAAAGGAGAATTGTTAATGGTTATAAAGAGACATGATTTTTGTTCATTGAAATATTGAGCTGCCACCAGACTTGCTATAGCTTTCAAAGGCCCCATGTCAAATACAGACCTGAAGTTGATATGCCTCTCAGACTCTTTCCTGATCCACTACACTATTTGGAGTCTGTAGTGTGTTGAATGTCCATTGGAGGGCCACATAGCAGTGCCTGTGTCTCAGCACATAAATCATAAATGTTTTTTTTTTTCTTTTAAAAGACTGGTAGGCTATGGATCTTGCAGTTGTAAGATAATACTCTTCATCTCTTCTCTCACAAACTCACCCCCACAAAA